>NC_065597.1:59542459-59851895 GCF_024542745.1 Macaca thibetana thibetana | reverse complement strand
TACTAAAAATACAAAAATTAGCTGGGCGTGGTGGCAGGTGCCTGTAGTCCCAGCTACTTGGGAGGCTGAGGCATGAGAATTGCTTGAACTGGGGAGGCAGAGATTGCAGTGAGCCAAGATCGCACCATTGCACTCTAGCCTGGCGACCGAGTAAGACCAAAAATTAAAAAAATCACCCTCCATTTTTGGCTTTCTCTTTCGTTAGCAAAATGAACCTGATTTTCTGACCATGACCATGAAATGCCTAGAGAAAGGAGACATTCATTTTCCAGTGGGCCTACTGTGTGCTGGGGTGGCGAGACTCTTCCTGCCCTGGAACTTGCTGAGGTTGGGGAAGATATGATATGGCTGGCTTCCTTGTACTTTTTCACTGGGGGCGGGTGTTTATGCTTCGTGATACAATGGTGGGATCTTGGTTGGAATATGAACTTTTTTTTTGAGATGAAGTCATGTTCTGTTCCTCAGGCTGGAGTACAGTGGCACCATCACAGCTCACTGCAGCCTTGATCTCCCGGGTCAAGGGATCATGGTGCCTCAGCCTGCTTTGTAGCTGGGACTACAGGAGTGCACCACCACGCCTGGCTAATTTTTTTTTTTTTTTTTAATCTTTGTAGAGATGAGCTCTCACTAGGTTGCCCAGGCTGGTCTTGAACTCCTGAGCTCAAGCAGTCCTCCCACCTGCCTCCCTAAGTGTTGGGATTACAGGCAAGAGCCACCATGCCCAGCCAGGATCACAGACATTTAAATTTCACCCCTTCTACTAGAAATTTAAATGTCTGTGATCCTGGGGTTGTTTAAGGTGTCACCCATCTACATATTCTTTTGGATGCACAATATTTCACTGTGTGAATGGAACAGCAGCCCTTCTTACGTGTGCTTTTTGGAATCTGAAGATTTTGTAAGATAAGATGAATGCACTGGAACAAGTGATCCTCAATTCTGTGCAGAGTCTGTGCCTCTGGAGACTGGCGGCTGCCCCTCCCTGTCTAGTCTTGCAAGAGAGGCAGCTGGCAAGAGGACAGAAGCCGGCAGCTGCTGTATTTTCATCCCGTTTCTGCTCTTGGAGCTGAGGGGGAGAGGTGGCTAGCAGCCGCTCAGTGATCAAACTTGCAGCCTGCCTCTCTTGCTTCGTTTTCATGGACTGGAGTGGGCCTGGGTGTGGAGAAAGAACATTTTGCTTCTTGCCTCTCAGAGTTTCAAGAATGCCTCACCTGAGTGGCGACTGGTACTCTGCATGCATTCATGGAATGAGTAATTATGACAGCGGTGAACTCCTCACTGTGAACTAATTACACAGATGATGTTCAAGACTTAGACTGGGCTACCGCAGGGGTTAGCAAACTATGGCCCACTGTTTTTGTTTTATAAATAAAGTGTTACGAGCACACAGCCATGCCCATTCATTTGCAGATTATGGCTGCTTTTACCTGGCAGTGCCAGAGGTAAGTAGTTGTGGCAAAGACCAGGTGGCCTAGAAAGCCTAAAATACTTACTATCTGGGCCTTTACAGAAAACGTTTTGTTGTTATTGTTGTTTTTGAGATGGCGTCTTGCTTTGTCACCCAAGCTGGAGTGCAGTGGTGTGATCTCAGCTCACTGCAACCTCCGCCTCTTGGGTTCAAATGATAATCATACCTCAGCCTCCCTAGTAGCTGGGATTATAGGTGACTGCCCCCACGCCTGGCTAATTTTTGCATTTTTAGTAGAGACAGGGCTTCACCATGTTGGCCAGGCTGGTCTCAAACCCTGACATCAGATGATCTGCTCACCTCAGCCTCCCAAAGTGCTGGGATTACAGGCCTGAGCCACCACACCCAGCCCAGAAAACATTTTCTAACCTCTTGTCTAGTGGGTGCTTTGTAAAGTTTAGTTTTAGGGGGGGCATCATTCATTCATTCAACGAGTATTAACTGAGCATCGCCCCTGCGCTGGATGCTGCTTGGCGTACTGGGGGTTTAGTGGTGTGAGAGAGACCGGGCCTCAGCTCTTAGGAGCACAGTGCTGATGGAGGAGTAACGGTGATCACGCACGTTAGAAGTTATTGGATAATGCCAGGTGTTACGAAAAAAAGAAGCAGAACAAGGCAATGTGACAGAGGATGATTGATGTCATGGAAGGTCTCTCTGAGGAGGCAGCATTTGAGCTGAGACCTGAGGAGGGGAAGGGCCAGTTATGCAGAGATCTGGGAGAAGAGCTGCCCAGGCAGAGGGGATTGTAATTGCAAAGGGCCTGAGGAGGAAATGAGCTCTGTGAGTTTTAGGAATAGCAGAGAGGCCAGGGTGGCCAGAGCCAAGTGATTGAGAGGAAGAGATGAGAAAGATGGCAGGGACCGGGTCATGTGGAGGCCCTGGAAAGGAGTTTAGATTTTATTCTAATTGCAATGGAAGGCATTGGAGGGTTTAAGTAGGGAAAGGGGAGTGATCCGATGTATGTTTTTAAATAATCGCTTCTTTAAATTTTGAGGAGATTGGATTATTGGGAAGCAAGAATGAAGGTAGAGACAGAAGCAAGGAGGATGTTGCGTTGGTTTAGGCAAAAGACAGCAATGGCTTGGATTAGGGTGATGGAAGTGACAGTGGCAGGACGTGGTGAGCTTGGGGCTACGCTTCAGAGATCGAGCAGAAAGGTCTTGCTGATGTATTTAATACAGGAGGTGAGGGAAGGGAGGAATCAATGATAAGTCAATCTTTTGTTTCTGGCTGAACCACTGAGACGGGTAGGGAAATTGAGAGTTCTGTTTTGGCCATCATGAGTTTGAGATGCTTATCAGACACCTGAGTCTGCAGCCTGGGTGAGAAATCACGGCTGGAGATGAGACGTGGTGAGCTGGGAGTGTTTTTGGATGACAGATGAAGCCACAGGATTGAATAATAGGTGTCCTTCTGAAGACTGAGAAGAAGAGAGGGCTGGGGGCCAAGCCTTGGGACAGTGCAACCTTCAGATGATGGGCAGGGAGGGCCCTGCTCAAGAGACGGAGAGGAATTGACCAGTGAGGTAGGGGGAAGTCCAGGAGAGGATGGTGCAGTGAATACCTAATGTTTTACTCATTCACTGGTAAATGAATGGGTGGATGGATGGATGGATGAATGGATGGATGAATGCATGACTATTCCTTAATAATACAGTTGGCCATGGTCCATCCATATGACTCCTACGGACACCATGTTACCATTTCACACTTGTCTTCTATTTAGGAGAAACCAGACGAAACTGCCATCTTATATATAGGTCGAAAATGGCTTCCATAACCAACCACCTCACATGCTTACGGAAGTTCATCAAGTAGTGGATGGCGGTGGGGGGTGGGAGGTTTACAGGTTGGTAAAGGAGGCAAGGCTAGAGTGATCCATGTGGCAGTGGATTAGAGTGGCAGGCATCAGTGTGAACACATGTTTAGCTCAGTATAGATACAGATGGCTGCATAGAGAAATATTTATAGATATGTTACTAATCCTGGCTGTCAGCGAAGAGAGCCTAGAAGCAAGGACACCCCAGTAGCAACAAACCTCTAGTGCCCAGGTCTGTGTTCTCCATTAAATACCATTCTCCCATAAAAGGAACCAGACTTCTTGAACGAATGTCGATCCTGGGAGACTGAGGGAGGAAATAGTTAAGAAGAACCTGAAGCATCTTGTAGGGTCACAGGGTGAGGAGGCACTAAATGAAACAAAATGAAACTGCTGCAGTGATGAGCATCTCAGAGGGACACAGGAGCCAATGAAAAAGCTCCCGGGATCAAAGCCAGAACAATTTGAGCCCCCAAAAAGTAGTATTAGAGTAGAACTCAAAGAATGAAATAAATACCCATGATTCCATACTGATATAAATGATCAGATAAATAAGAGAGAAGAGACAAATCTCCCAGTCAGAAGAATTCCAGATTATTAATTAATTAATTAATTATTTTTTTTACACAAGGTCCTGCTCTGTTGCCCAGGTTGGAGTGAAGTGATATGATCTCGGCTTACTGCAACCTCCACCTCCCAGGTTCAAGTGATTCTCGTGCCTCAGCCTCCTGAGTCCCTGGGATCACAGGCACGCACTGCCACGCGTGGCTAATTTTTTGTATTTTTAGAGACAGGGTTTCACCATGTTGACCAGGCTGGTCTCAAACTCCTGACCTCAGGTGATCACCCTCCTCAGCCTCCCATTCAAGTGCTGGGATTACAGGTGTGAGCCACTGTGCCCGGCCCCAGGTAATTTATATAGCTATTCCATCCTCACAGAGATGGAGTGGACTCCCCACATCCTACGTGTGGGCCGTGCATAGTGACTCTCTTCCAAACAGTACAGTGTGAAAAAAGAGGAGAGAGTAACTTTACAGTGGAGAACACAGACACTACCTCAGCCAGGTGATCAAAGTCAACATCAATAGTGGCAAGTCATCTTGAGAGAATGCGTGCCTGATACAGAGTGCTGAGAATGATTCTTAAGCTCTGTGGTCCTCCTCCTCGAAACACACACAAGCCAAGACTAAGGATGAGAAAAGCATCTGCCAAATCCCAGTTGAGGAACATTCTACAAAATACCTGATCAGCACTTCTCAAAATGCTCCATGTGGTACCCTGAACAGAAAAAGAACATTAAGCAAAAACTAAGGCAATCGGAGTGGCCGGGCGTGGTGGCTCACGCCTGTAACCCTAGCACTTTGGGAGGTCGAGGCAGGCGGATGGCTTGAGCCCAGGAGTTCAAGACCAGCCTGGGCAACATGGTGAAACCCCATCTCTACAAAAAATATAAAAAATTATCCAGGCTTGTGGTGTGCACCTGTAGTCCTAGCTACTCAGGAGGCTGAGATGGGAGGATCAGTTGAGCCTGGGAAGTCAAGGCTGCAAGTGAGCATGATCATGCCACTGTATACCAGCATGGGCAATGAGAGGGAGACCCTGTCTCAAAACACAAACAAACAAATAAAACAAATTATCTGGGGATGGTGGCATGCACCTGTATTTCCAGCTACTTGGGAGGCTGAGATGGAGGATCGCTTGAGCCTGGGGAGGATGAGGCTGCGGTGAACTGTGGTTACCCCACTGCACTCCAGCCTGGGTGACGGAGCAAGACCCTGTCTCAAAAAAAAAAAAAAAAAAGGCATGGACTTTAGTTCATAATGCATCAAGCTGTGGGATACGTGGAAACTCTTTGTACTGCTTTCACCATTTTTCTAAAACTGTTCTAAAATAAAAAGTTTACTTAAACATTTATTAAAAAAAAACAAAAACAGTTGAGTTCCAACAGTGTCATATACTCAACTTGGCACATCATTTTCCTGGTTTGGTTTGTGGGCATGAATGTGTATTGGGCTGTCTAAACCTCGGTTGACCGACCTTCACCGTAGCCAATGACCCAGGTTCACAGACAAAAGGCCCAGGTTATGGTTATGTCCAGTGGCCATAAAATACCCCAGCATTGAGATTGCACTCCTTGGTGTACCCAAAAAAGCCAAGGAATAGGACGGACAGGGGGTGGCAAACTACTGCCCACTGCCCAACTCTGGCCAGCTATCTGTTTTATAAATAAAGTTTTATTGGAACACAGTCACACCCATGCATTTATTATCATCCATGACTACATTTGCATGACAATGGCAGGGTCAAGTAGTTGCACCAGAGATCGTGTGGCCCACAAAATATTTATTATCTGGCACTTTACAGAAAAAGCTGGTCAACCTCCAGGACAGTGGACACAGTTCTGCCATCATCCCAACCCTTAGCAAGAAGGGAAAGGAATGCCCATCAAGGCACAAGTTTTGTTGTTGTTGTTGTTTGTTTGTTTTTGAGATGGAGTTTCACTCTTGTCGCCCAGGCTGGAGTGCAATGGCGCGATCTCGGCTCACTGCAACCTCCGCCTCCTGGGTTCAAGCGATTCTCCTGCCTTAATCTCCCGAGTAGCTGGGATTACAGGCACGCACCACCACACCCAGCAAATTTTTGGATTTTTAGTAGAGACGGGGTTTCACCATGTTGGCCAGTTTGGTCTCGAACTCCTAACCTCAGGTGATCCACCTGCCTTTGCCTCCCAAAGTGCTGGGATTACAGGTGTGAGCCACTGTGCCTGGCCACAAGTTGGTCTTTTAACAACAGAGCACACAGCTGGACAAAGCCTAATGCTCTCTTCTTCAAGGCCGAGGTGGGTCATTAATATTGAACATTTACAACCTACTTGCTCCAGGTGATTCAGTTTAATTTCTGCCGTCTCTTGTAACAGGGCTCCCACATGCAGGAGTTGGGGCTGTGTGTCTGCCTCAGCTTTCTGAGGCCCCACAGCGTATTGATTCTGCGAAATGTACCTTTCTTTGAAAAGAGCGTCTCTTGACATGACAGGAGATCACACATCGCTTGTTTTCTGTCCCTTTCATTCCCCTCTGAACATGATAAAATCATGATCCAGCGTCGCCGAGGGACCTTAGCGTCTCTTGGAAAGTAGGACTTGCCTTCTTTTTTAATCTCTGTCAAGCCAGTGAGGCCAAGTGGAAAATTTTTAGCAGCTTTGGAGCCAGACAGATCAGAGTGCGAGTTCTGCCCGTTGTTGACTGGACCGTGTGACACTGGGAGAGCTGCCTAGTGTCTATGAGACTGAGGCTGTTGGGCAGGAAAATGGGGGTGGTCCCAGCATTATGGGGCGGTTGTGAGAATTCAGTGCAATGATGCAGTGCTCCCAGAACAGCTGGTCTGGAGCTTGGCTCATGGGACTGCCCCTTCACAGAGGCAGCGTGGACATTCCACTGGTATCCACTGTTTGGTCACAGTGTCTGTTCTGATTGGTCAGTGCTCCCCCATGTCAAGAGTTCAATGTTTTGAAAATCATCCCTGCCAAGAGGTGAAGTCCCCCTTCCCCTGAGGTCCACACTGGCATAGCTGCTTTTGGAGCCTCACCTGCTGTGAGCTCACAGCTGTCCTTCTCTAGAGAATCATCCTCAGATGGGAGCCATGTTGCCTGGGATGGGATGCCATGTCCAGTAATGGCCCAGTGATTAACCGATACAGCAACAGGAGCGGCTGGTCCCTGCCCCACGGTGCAGACGATCCTGTGGTGTGCTCTCTGCTGCTCATGGGATAGGTCAAGGTGGGAATTTAAGGGACCACATTCTCACTCTGCTCTGTCCCCTTCTGCATCCTGTAGCTCTCACCGCCCTTATCCTGAAAGTCCCTTTAAAAAAAAACCAAAAAAACACAAAATAACAAAAACAAAACAAAACACATCCACCCAAGTCCCCGTCTTCAGCTCTGCCTCTAGGAAAGCTGGCAGAAGGCCACCAGTCTCAGCTGTTACAGATACAGATCTTTCCGCATTTCCAGGACTGAGGTCGATCCCTGGGGACCCGGTGAGGCGGTATCTGAGGGGCCATGAAGCTGGCTTGTTGGGGTCTACAGGTAGGCAGGGACTGGTGGGGATGTGACTCAAAGATTTTTATCAAATATCTTTATCCCCTGACACATGCAAAAAAAAAAAAAAAAAAAAAAAAAAAAAAAAATCAGACTCCAGGGTTTCCTCCATGCTACACTGTGGCCCCATTGTTTGTTGTGCTATCAGCAGAAGTTGAGTTTGCAAGGAAATGTACACATGTATGTGATGTGTGAATGTAACTATCTGTGTGCATGTGCATTTGTGTGTGTGTGTGTGTGTGTGTGTGTGTGGTGAAGATGTGAGCCCCACTTCTGGCCTAGTGCCCCTGCCCAGGCTGGCTCTGCCCTCCTGCTGCTCTGGGCCCCTCAGGCAGTGACTACCTGGTACATAGGGAAGGCATCAGGATCCCTTATTCATGGGGACTGTAGACTGTCTCCATCATATTGGGCCTTTTCGCCTCTTGGACATGACTTGGCCTCTGCTGGCTTTAAGGGACTGCCAGAGATGCCATCTGCTCTGGGAAATGTTCTCAGCCTGGGCACAGCCCACTGACCACTGCCTGCTTGTCTGGGACTTCTCTGTCCGGGAAAACAGCCCAGCCTGACCTGAGATGGGCATGGAGCCATATTTTGGGAAAGACTCTTTGGGGGTCAACTTGGTTTCTGGACCTGGTTCTGATTTAAGTTGCAGGAGACAGTGAGCCAGTTACTGCCCACTGGCTCCATCCTAAGCCTTCTAGAGGAGAGCTAGCCTCCTCCTAGGGTTGCCCAGGCTGGACCACTTCTGTCTGGGTGATGGGTTGGGAGAAAGATGTTAATATTTGGAGCAGGGTTATATTCGTCAGCACTCCCGTTTACAAACATTAGAAAACCAGCTCAAACTAGTGATAAAAGAAAACCTCAGCCGAATTCAATTTAAAGTAGTTTAATTGAGCAACGAACGATTCACGAATTGGGCAGACCCCAGAATCACAGCAGATTCATAGACACTGCAGCACAGCCACATGGTGGAAGAAGGTTTATGGACAAAAGAAGGGAAATGATCTACAGAAATCAGAAGCGAAGTACAGAATGGCTGGATTGTTACAAGTTGGCATTTGCCTTATTTGAGTACAGTTTGAACACTCAGCAGTATATGAGTGGTTGAACTACGGCCTCTGGGATTGGCCAAGACTCAGCTATTGTTACAGGAGCATACTCCTAAGTTAGGTTTTCAATCTTGTCTACCTATTAAGCTAGGTTGCAGTTTGTCCACAAGGACGCAACTATAGAAGTATGGAGTCCCACTCAGGCCATATTTAGTTCACTTTAACACTAGCTTCAGCAACTGTCTCTCAGAAACCAGGGCAGGGCAGGGATGCAACTGGGCTGTAGGAAAGTTGAATTCATTGACTGTCTCTTCCCCATCTTAGATGCAGTGCTAAGGGCTTTATAGCAATTTTCTCATTCAATTCTCAAAACAAACTGACGAGGAAATGGTCTGAGAGTAGTTAGGCAGCTTCTCAAGGTCACACAGATGGTAAATGTCATCACTGGGACTTGAACTCAAGTCCTTCTGACTCTCACGTCTGTGCAACATGTCATCTCAGCCACTTTAGCCACTGTATACATGGATTAGGGTTGGCTAAACGGCTGTAACAAATAGACCCAACTCTAATGGTGCACATATGTACAATAGGGGTTTATTTATTACTTATGATATAGTTCAGGGTGGTCCCAGGTGAATAAGGATGGGTAGGTCTGCATTTTTAATAGTCATTTGGGTCTCTGCTCAGGCTCCTAGCATCTCTGCCACCTTCCCCGTGTGGCTTCCAAGGTCACCTTGGAGACAGAACTTGGTGGAAAACATGTGGTAGGATTTTTTTTTTTTTTTTTTTCGAGATGGATTCTCATTCCATTGCCCAGGCTGGAGTGCAGTCGCGTGATCTCAGCTCACTGTAACCTCTGCCTCCCAGGTTCAAGCAATTCTCCTGTCTCAGCCTCCCAAGTAGCTGGGACTACAGGCACCTGCCATCATGCCCAGCTAATTTTTCTATTTTTAGTAGAAATGAGGTTTCACCTTGTTGGTCAGGTTGGTCTCGAACTCCTGACCTCAGGTGATCCACCCACCTCGGCCTCCCAAAGTGCTGGGAATACAGGCGTGACCCACCATGCCTGGCCATGTGGTAGGATTTTATGGGCCAGACAGGAAGTGTTGCATTGCATCTGGTCTCTTTCTATTGAGTTGAACCCAGTCCTGTGGCTCCCCCTACTTGCAAGGACTCCGAAATGTCTGGCCAAGGTGTATCTCCAGGAAAAGGAAAGGACCAAATTTGAGAGGCAGCCCGCCGTCTCCAACACACAATATTCCCATGATTCCTTGCTCTGCTCTTGCCCTTGTTTGTAAGTGGTTTTCTTACTTGGAACTATAATATATATTCTAGTTTTCATGTGACTTCTTTCATTTATCATAATCTTTTTCCTGTGTGGCTCCAGTGAGTTTTCATAATGATCATGGTTACAGGCCATGTACACCAACTGTCAGACAGTTAACTTGTTCTAGTTTTTTTTTTTTTTTTTTTTTCCTGATAATAAAACAATAAGCACCTTTATGCAAAAACTCTTTGCTACTCTTGAATTATTTCTTTAAATTCTCAGGAGTGGGAATGCCAAGTCTAATGAGTGAACATTTTTACAGCTTTTGACACTTCATACCTTATTGCTCTTCAAAGAGTTGGTATCCAACCACAAAGATACTCACAGTGTTTGCAGCATTGGGTGCTATCGTTTTAAAAACAAGTTAGCTGTAACATGGTTCCTTAGTTTATTACGATAGCCTTTTTCAGGCTCCCAATCCTTTAGGGTAGGAAGTGTTTATATGTGTATATCTGGCTAAGTCATATCAACTGCAATTTAGCCTCCTCTTTTGTCTTTACCAGGGAGGACAAAATCATTTATTCACTCAACAAAAATGTAGGGAGTACCTGTTATGTGCCAGGCAGTGGTCTAGATCTGGGGATATAGTGAATACCAAAAGACAAACTCCTGGCCGGGCACGGTGGCTCACGCCTATAATCCCAGTACTTTGGGAGGCCGAGGTGGGTGGATCACTTGAGGTCATGAGTTTGAGACCAGCCTGGCCAACGTGGCAAAATCCCGTCTCTACTAAAAATACAAAAATTAGCCGGGTGTGGTGGCACATGCCTGTAGTCCCAGCTACTCAGGAGGCTGAGGCAAAGGAATCAGTTGAACCCAGGAGGGAGAGGTTGCAGTGAGCCAAGACTGTGCCACTGTACTCCGGCATGGATGACAGAGTGAGACCCTTATCAAAAAAAAAAAGACAGAGTCCTCACTCTCACGGAACCTTATATTCTAGTGGGAAGACACACGTTGCTGAAGTAAACACACAGATAAATACATGGGGTCATCTTAGTGACAAGTGCCACGAAGAATGCAGAACTGGGTGACAGGACAGTGACTGGGGAGCTATTCTAGTTTGAGGGTGGTTCTTGGTACTGAAAATTCATTTCAGAGAAATGTCGTCTCTTTTCGAAGATGTCTACCTTCAGAGCTCACGGCTCCATCTTGCTTTTTTGCTGTTGTTGTTGAGACAGGGCCTCACTGTGTCACCCAAGCTGGAGTGCAGTGGCATGATCCTGGCTCACTGAAGCCTCAACCTCCCCTGCTCAAGTGATCCTCCCACCTCAGCCTCCCAAGTAGCTGGGATTAGAGGCACACGCCACCATGCTCAGCTAATTTACTTATTTATCGGTAGGGATAGGGTCTTGCTATGTTGCCTAGCTTTATACTTTTACAGGGCCTGTCTCTGATTTTTGAAAATCTTAATTCTGATCTATTAGGTGCTTGTTTTATTGTTAACTCTTAGTTCAGCTTTATTCCCCAGTTTTTGGTGGTGGCGGAAACCTTCACCCTTAAGAGGTCCTCTCACAGCAGAGCCTGGTCTTTTGTTTAAGGCTGGATGCTCAGCCCTAGGGACACTGCCAGCTACAGAAAGGCTGAATGAATAAACTAAGATCCTCCACTCACCTGTGAATTCCTTGAGAACAGCCTTTGGGCTCAGTAACCATTGTGTTCTAGCCTGCCTGGCACCAGTGCCCAGCACATACTAGGTGCTCAGTAAATGTAAGCTGAACTATTTGAAGTGTGTTCACATTTACACTTGACATCATTCCTTAATCCATTGCTGTTTAAGTATGGTTTGGAGACTGCCAGCTGCGCCCAGCTATATAATACATGAGGCTCAGTGCAAAATAAAAATGCAGGGTCTTTAGCTTTAAAAAATATTAAGGACCAAGCATGGTGGCATGTGCCTGTAGTCCCAGCTACTCAGGAGGCTGGGGCACAGGGATTGCTGGAGCCCAGGAGTGTGAGTCCAGCCTGGGCAACATAGTGAGATCCTGTCTCTAAAAAAATTTTTTTTAATAAAATTATTAAGAATGTGAAAATAGGCTAGGGGTGGTGGCTCATGCCTGTAATCCCATCACTTTCGGAGGCCAAGGCAGGAAGATCACTTGAGGTCAGGGTTTTGACACCAGCCTAGCCAACATGATGTAACACCATCTCTACTAAAAATACAAAAATTAGCTGGGCATAGTGGTGGGCGCCTGTAGTCCCAGCTACTTAAGAGGCTGAGGTGGGAGGATCGTTTGAGTCCAGGGAGGTTGAGGCTGCAATGAGCTATGATTATGCCATTGCACTCCAACCTGGGTGACAGAGTGAGACCATGTCTCAAAAAAAAAAAAAAAAAAAACAAAATTATTAAGAATGTGAACATAATGAGAACAGAGCATGTTGTATGCCCATGAGACTGGCTCCACCTTGAGAGAGAGGCAGGTCTCAGGGCAAGTCTCAGACCTATACAGTGAAGATCTGGGCTGGGACCCAGGGCACTTCCTAGGGATTCTTATACCCAAGAGAGTTTGAGCACCGTCATCATCTTTCAGCCTGGGAGATGTCCTGAAGCCCCGTCAGTGAGAGAACCCTGCCTGCGATCCAGATCAACATTTATCATGGGATAGTCTCGCTTTTGCTGAGTGGCTTTGACAAAAGGAGCCATTGCAGAAGTGGGTCTGGGCCCAGGCACTTCATCTGCTCCACGTGTCTGATCCAGCGGCTTGCTCATTCTTCAAGTGCCTTCCTCCAGCGACAAATCCATCTATTGCCCTGGACACATGGCAATGACTTCTCTTTAACAGGCGGTTGGCTGTTTGAATCCCAACATAGTCTGGTGATGCGAGACTCCTAGGAGGCAGATCCTCTGTAAGAGCTATGGTGAGCTCCTCCTTCACAGAACTGTCCAAGTCGAGGCCGGATGATCACTTGGAAGGGATGCTTCAGGAGGAGTCCAGCATTCAGTGTGGAGCCAGACTGTATGATTTGCAAGATCCTGCTCAATAATCATCCATGTCTCTGCCCTCTTCTTTGTGGCACCAGCATCTCCTTTCCCCTGCCCAATGCTGGTTCATCACCACAGTGTGTGCATGGCCAAGGGATAAGGATGAATAACACCCACCACAGTAGAACGTAAAGACCATAGTCCTGGAATCATACCCCACTGTGCTGAATGATGCCACTCATGCTCTCTGCAGTCGTGTGACCTTGGGCGTGTGCAGCAGATGCCCTTGTTGTCCTGCCCATAACCCTCTGGCTAGTGGTGTGCTGGAATTGGCTTGTACCAGTCCACAAGAACCAAGCATTAAATTTTTGGGAATTTTGCAAGCCAGCTGGCATACACTGGTAGCTTGAAATTGGCCATCATGGAAATATTTACACCAGAGGAATCAGCAAATTGTTCAGCTTGGGCTTCAATCCCTTGTAACTGCGTTGGATTTTCCTAGGTTTCCTCTGCACAGTTGTGTGATCTTAACATGTGCAGCAGAGGCTCTTGTTGTCCTGCTCGTAACCTGAAACCCAGTCCTACAGTTACAAGCAACTGAAGCACACACAGAACACTTGTAAGCAAACCCAAAACTTAGTGACTCATAGAAGGGAGGGAGAAGCTGCATGGACCAGCGCCTTGTGGCAGGAACTAGGGACTCAGTAACACGACACCAAGATGCTTTCTGTGTCTGTTCATCTGTCTCCTCTGCTGGTGCCAGCATCTCTTGGTGACTGGCTTTATTTTGTCCCATGATAGAGGAGTTACTCTACAGAAGGGGAAGGAACTTGGAATAAGTAAGAAAAAAGCCCTTTGTTGGACTAAAGTCTCTGATGCTTGAGGATTTAGTTGACATTGCAGCATAGTCATTCCATCCTGACTAATCTAGAGTTTTCCCTGTATTACGTATAATCCTCTTAATTACCTCACAAGGTAGGTGTTGGGATTTTTACTTCTCAGGTAAAAAAACTGACCAGGCACAGTGACTCACACCTGCAATCCCAGCACTTTCGGAGGCCTAGGTGGGCAGATCACCTGAGGTCAGAAGTTCGAGAGCAGCCGGGGCAACATGGCAAAAACTTGTTTCTACTAAAAATATAAAAATTAGCCAAGGCATGGTGGTGCCACCTGCAATCCCAGCTACTTGGGAGGCTGAGGCAGGAGAATCGCTTGAACCCGGGAGGTGGAGGTCATAGTGAGCTGAGATTGCACCACTGCACTCCAGCTTGGGTGACAGAGTGAGACCCTGTCTCAAAACAAAAAAACAAAAAACAAAACAAAAAAACAAAAAACACAAACAAAACAAAAACTGAGGTTCACAGAGGTTGAATAACTTTTCCAAGATCAGCCAGCTAGCAAGTGGCAAAGCCAAGATTCAAACCCAATTCCGATGGATTGTGAAGCCTGCTTTCTTGCCCCACCACCCTGGGATTCTTGCTATGTAACTTAGGATTGAGGAGTGGAGGAAGCCAGTGGAACTGACAAACAGAATGAAGTGAAAGCGTATGGAAATTTAGCCCACCTCCTGCGAAAACTTCAACTGTGAAATGTAACGGATTACACAATGAGTCCTGAGTCCTGTGCTTTTTTTCAGGCGATATTTTCAGATGAGCCATTCTGGAGCGTTTGCTAAACACCCTGGATGTGTCTTCAAAGACCCCTTTCATATTTCATCCAGGCGGGCAGAGCGGGATGATAATGCTTGCTAATGTCTCTTTGTGGGAGTCCGGGAGGACGGTCCCCTTCAGTCCCTCATTAAAGCTGCTTGCCCACTTTTGAGGGAGTGACGTTCAGCATCTGGACTAGATGTCGAAGGGCCACAGCTGAAAGTGTCGCTCTGGAACCTTGGCCAACTGGCTTCTTCCCACTGAGGCTTCCTGGCAAGTTTCCCTTGCTTTCAGATAAAGTAAATACTAGTGTCCTAACATGCATTCTTTCTCATGAGAACTGCTTTCACCTCCTCTTCCATCCCTGCCATGTTGACCCTTAGTGGGGTCCTGCCTCTACCTACCATGGATTGATTTTACGCCAAAGCCCTGAAGCCCTAGCACCCTGCCCTCCCTGTCCACAGGTGCCTGGCCCAGAGATTGGCCCATGACCCAAGTGGGGCCAGATTTTGAACTTGGAATTGGAGAGACTGTATGTGGGTCCTTGTCTGTGGTGGAAGCTGCAGGAAATGAGGCTGGAGGCTGTAGGGACCCACATCTCCTGCCAACAGGAGGGAAGCTCATCTGCTGTGAGAAGAGAAAAGTTGGCAGAGGCAGAGAGGAAGAGTCCATTTGAAATTCAAGAGCTTGGTTTCAGTTACACTTTACACTCCTGCCCTTCCAGTTACCTATTCTCTGATTATAGTCTAATGGTGATGGGTGCAGACTCTGGGTCAGACCAAATACTGGGTTCAAATCCTGGCTCATTGACTAGGTGTGTGACAGCTGTTTTTGTCTTCTATAAAATGGGATAGACAGGCACAGTGGCTCACTTTAGGAGGCCAAGGTGGGAGGATTGCTTGAACCCAGGAGTTCGAGACTAGCCTGGGCAATATAGGGAGACCCTATTTCTACAAAAAAAATCAAAAAATTAGCCACATGTGGTGGTGTGTACCTGTGGTCCCAGCTACTCTGCAGGCTGAGGTGGAAGGATTGCTTGACCCCAGGAGCAGGAGGTCGAGGCTGCAGTGAGCTAGGATCACCTCACTGTAGTCCAGCCTGGGTGACTGAGCAAGACCCCATCTTAAATAAATAAATAAATAAATAAATAAATAAATAAATAAAATAAAATGGAATGAATAAGAATACGCACCTCAAAGGATGGTTGTGAAGGTCGAATGAGATACATGCAAAGTGCTGGAATGGTACCTAGAAGGGATTAAATGCTTTGTAAATGTTTCTAACAACAACAACAACAACAGGTTATTCTATCTAATAATAATATTAGCAATAATTAAAGATATTTTAGTATCCTTCCAGTCAGTTGCACTTCTATCACTTTCAACAAAAAGCATTAAGAGAAGAAATTGATGGGGCTAATACTCGAACCACCTCCATCATTCATTGGGTGCAGGGTCTGACTGTCAAATATACACCACCAATGACCTGAGGGTTGACAGCTTCCCTCTGGGCAGGAAGTGAAGACTCGTAGGGCTTTGTAAACAGGAAGAGGTGGGGCTTCTGCTTTAGCTCGGGGAGGGAGACAAGGCGGCTTCGTGGGAGTTGAGAAGGTGGGGCTGGGAGCTGTGGCATAAGCGGAACCAAAGATTGAGAAAGGGAGCCTCCCTGCAGGACTGAACAGGACAAAATAAGCAAAATGGTGTGTGTAGGTGAGGAGTGAAGGTAGAACTCCCCGGCCTATGCTTATGCTGTTCCATATAACTCTAGTTTTATTATGTCTGGAGGCATCCACTCATCTTTTAACAACTGGAGCCCCCAGAAGCCACCATATGGCCCCACCAGGAGGAGAGCAGAATCAGGAGTTGGAGAAGTTGATCCCAAAGTATTGTTTGAGCTCCTGAATCCAAGTGTACTTGAAACCAGTTCTACCCCTGGACTCTTCAGATACATGAACCAATGAATTCACTATTTGCTTAACTGAGTCCAGTTGGTCTCACTTTGCAACAGAAAGAGACCTGACCAATATCACCTCCAAAATAATCAGGCAAGAGCCAGGCACCAGCTATATTTAAACATCTGAGACAATCCATTTGAAGCTTAAAAGGAAAAGATCCCAAGGCTGTGGAATCTGAGGACATGACACCCTGGAGAATCGTTCTGGACCAAAGAGAAGGATGGATTGCCAAGCTGCAGTCAGCAACCTCAATCCAGAGGCAGGGCTGGGGCCCAGGTGGGAAAGGAGGGACATATACCACTAGCTGACAGTCAGGAATGGCAGAGACATAAATCAGGGCTTTAGGACGGGTGTGTGTGTTTCCTTGGAGGAAGAAGTGCTGCACAGACTGACAGATGAGAAGGGCCCAGCCTGAGTCTGACGGACCCTGGTTATTCAGGAGTGCTTTGCTTTATGTAGTGAGATTCCTGTTGAAAAGATGATAGGAAAAAAAGAAGTCAAGAAAAACAGTTTTAGGCTGGGCACGGTGGCTCATGCCTGTAATCCCAGCACTTTGGGAGGCCGAGGCAGGTGGATCACTTGAGGTCAGGAGTTCGAGACCAGCCTGGCCAACATGGTGAAACGGTGCCTCTGCTAAACATACAAAAAATTAGCTGGGACTATAGGCACATGCCACCATGCCCGGCTAATTTTTGTATTTTTAGTAGAGATGGGGTTTCACCATATTGGCCAGGCTGGTCTTGAACTCCTGACCTCAGGTGATCCACCTGCCTTGGCCTCCCAAAGTGCTGGGATTACAGGCGTGAGCCACCGTGCCTGACTGAAACTCCCGTTTTTAAAACCATCCAGATCTCGTGAGATCCGTTGACTATCATGAGGACAGTATGGGAGAGACCTGTCCCCCATGATTCAATCATCTCCCACCGGGTCTCTCACAACACATGGGAATTATGGGAGCTACCAGATGAGACTTGGGTGGGGACACAGAGCCAAACCATATCACTCCTCTTATATAGATGAGGGAACAGGCACGCAGGGATCAGCCCAAGATCACGATACAGCTGGTGGATGGGAGAACTTTAACGTGAACCCTGGTCAGATTAATTCACTTTCCATTATTTACAACGAACATTTGACAAGGGCTTGTTGCACTAAACAGAGTGGCAGGGTTCCCTGAAGAAGACCTTATCCAGGGGGCTGCATAGAGGAAGAAGGACTTGGGGAGGAATGGGCATTTTCTGTCTTCCAGTAGAAAGAAATCCAGCAATATGCCTTGAAGTTGATGATGAAAGGGCTTTTTCTGTAGATATTGCCAAACCTTGAGAATGCCCGGGGAGCTGTCCAGCGTTCTGATGGAGTATGCAGCCAGGCCTGTCTGGCTACTTGGTGGAGACTTATTACCCTGGTGTATCCTTCACTGTCTCTAAGATACCGTAGGGACTGAACAATGTGTGCAAAATGCGATTCCAAAAGCATCAGATCTTCGTTGAGAAATGCTTCTTTGAGATACTTAGCTGGATGAAGTTTGGGTCTGGGGATTGCAATCTAACCTGGAGATAGAAAAATTCATGGGTAAGACTCTACAGGAATTTGCTATTTCTTTCTGAAACTGGCCTTCAGATCAGGCTGTGTTTGACCTGTACATTGTTTTAAGTCAATTTGAGTTGAGAGCAAATGTGTAAAAATTAGAAGTATTTACATTAAAATTGCTGATTTCAAGCTCCTCTTAAAAATCACAAGGCAGGGCGAAGTGGGCCCACATTCCGACAGGACAACAAGCAGTTGAAAATGAGAAGCAGCCTCCCTCTGTAGACAGAACCTGGGCTTTCTGGTTTACCACAGTCCCCACTACTCCATATTGTGTTATGCTGAGGTGGCTTCTCTTATTTTTGTTGCTCACTGGGCATGATAGACATTTGAGCTTGGGATCCTTATTTTAGAGTCTACACTTAAAGATCAGCCATTCTTGTTTATTATTGTTATTGTTATACTTAAAGTTCTGGGATCCATGTGCAGGATGTGGAGATTTGTTACATAGGTATACATGTGCCATGGTGGTTTGCTGCACCCATCAACCCGTCATCTACATTAGGTATTTATCCTAATGTTATCCCTCCCATTGCCCCCCACCCCTCGACAGACCCCAGTGTGTGATGTTCCTCTCCCTGTGCCCATATGTTCTCATTGTTCATCTCCCACTTATGAGTGAGAATATGTGGCATTTGGTTTTCTCTTCCTGTGTTAATTTGCTGAGAATGGTTTCCAGCCTCATCCATGTCCCTGGAGAGGACACAAACTCATCCTGTTTTATGGCTGCATAGTATTCCATGGAGTATATGTGCCACATTTTCTTTATCCAGTCTGTCATTGATGGGCATTTGGGTTGGTTCCAAGTCTTTGCTATTGTGAATAGTGCTGCAATAAACATACGTGTGCATGTGTCTTTATAGTAGAATGATTTATAATCCTTTGGGTATATATCCAGTAATAGGATTGCTGGGTCAATGGTATTTCTGGTTCTAGATCCTTGAGGAATCACCACACTGTCTTCCACAATGGTTGAATGTAAAAGCGTTCCTATTTCTCCACATCCTCTTCAGCATCTGTTGTTTCCTGACGTTTTAATAATTGCCATTCTAGCTGGCATGAGATAGTATCTCGTGGTTTTGATTTGCATTTCTCTAATGACCAGTGATGATGAGTTTTTCTTCACATGTTTGTTGGCCACATAAATGTCTTCTTTTGAGAAGTGTCTGTTTATATCCTCCAGCCACTTTTGGGTGGGGTCGTTTGTTTTTTTCTTGTAAATATGTTTAAGTTCCTTGTAGATTCTTGATATTAGCCTGATGGATAGATTGCAAAATTTTTCTCCATTCTGTAAGTTGCCTGTTCACTCTGATGATAGTTTGTTTTGCGGTGCAGAGGCTCTTTAGTTTAATTAGGTCCCATTTGTCAATTTTGGCTTTTGTTGCAGTTGCTTTTGGTGTTTTAGTCATGAAGCCTTTGCCCATGCCTATGTTCTGAATAGTATTGCCTAGATTTTCTTCTAGGGTTTTTATGGTTTTAGGTCTTACATTTAAGTCTTTAATCCATCTTAAATGAATTTTTGTAACAGGTGTAAGGAAGGGGCCCAAATTCAATTTTCTGCATATGGCTAGCCAGTTTTCCCAGCATCATTTATTAAATAGGGACTCCTTTCCCCATTCTTGTTTTTTATTACAACTTTTTACCTAAACATTCAATAGTTTCACTAACTTTTTGGAAATGAGTCAGCTAAGACTAAGTAGGTTAAATCACTTATCTGAGGTCACGTGACAGGACAGTGCTTGTTCTGCAAAGTTAAGTGTGTTTCTTTTTGTGGACCATGAGCACATCTTCAACTGCGCTTTTTGACTTGGCCACCAGGGAACTCAGCACCATGTTCTCAAATCCAGTTTAGTAACTGGCCTTCTGGCCTATATATTTTTATTCTACCTTCCCTTCTGCCCTGTTCTTCTGCTTTTACCTCTTATTCTAAATGATATTGCTTTAGTCCTAATTTTAAATTTGTATTCTATAATCTTGTTATATGTATTTCTTGGCATCTATTGTAAATGGCATCATGAATAAAAAAATGTGATGAATTTTAGAGGACTAAGAAGGGCCTGAGTCACACCAAGCTTCATGCTGGATAATTTGTCATCGACCCAGACTGTGGTTCTGCACTCGCCAGTAACCAGTTTTTTTTTGTTGTTGTTTGTTTTTTTTGCTTTTTGCCAACCATACATTTTGCTTTCATGGTATCGAAGTGGTTCAGGCTTATGACTTCCAGCCTGCAGTGGCCATGAGGGGTCAGTCTCTTGTCAGGAGGAGTTGGCAGACTGTGTTCTCAGGCAGCAAGGATGGAGGTGGGGCAGGAGCAATTTCACTACCTGCCTGGCATCTGGGTCTTGCTTAGAGAAATAATTCCAGACTCTGCTGCTTTCAGCTCTGTTTCTCATGGTTCCACTGATTCCTGCAGAGATCTAGAGAGAAAATTTTCAGCTAGGAGTTTCTGGCTCATTTGATTTTGAACATGTTTTGAGTATTCCACCCCTTACCCCTCCGCCCCCACTCACTACTCTAGTCTGTAGTCTTTTTTTTTTTTTTTTGAAAGAAAACAGTTAGAAAGCAAAAATAAATAAATAAATCAAAACAGAGGGGCCATTTTTATTTACTTTGGCTGTTTCAGGGTAGGGAAGGGAGCTTACACTTTTTTTGAACTCTTCTTCTAGACCAGCCAATGTGCTACATTCTTAGCTTAAAAGCCTGCTTCTCTTTGATTTCAGAATAACTTGGAAATAAACTATCAGACCCTGCATGCTCCGATCCTGGCTGTCTCCTTTAACTAAATCTTCCCTTCCTTGCTTCCTCCAGTGAATTGTTCTCCGTTCACCTCCCAGCGCAAGCTTTGCACGTGTTGCCCTCTGTCCTACGAAGGTCCGTCCCTTCCCAGTCTCTAGGTGACTCCCTCCTTCACACCCACCGTTCTCCACTGAAATGTCCTTTGAGCGCTTCTCAGATGCCTCAATCTAAAGTAGATGATTCGGGGCCGGGTGCAGTGGCTTATGCCTGTAATCCCAGCACTTCGGGAGGCTGAGGCAGGCAGATCACCTGATGTCAGGAGTTCAAGACCAGTCTGGCCAACATAGTAAAACCCCATCTCTATTAAAAATACAAAAATTAGTCAGGCTTGGTGGTGGGTGCCTGTAATCCCAGCTAGTTGGGAGGCTGAGGCAGGAGAATCACTTGAACCTGGGAGGCAGGGGTTGCAGTGAGCTGAGATCATGCCACTGCACTCCAGCCTGGGTGACAGCAAAACTCTGTCTCAAAATACATAAATAAATAAATAAAATAAAGTAGATGATTCACAGAAACCTCTGTTCTTTTAGAGCACTCTTCAACACTTTTTATGCTTTTGATGTTTGATTTCTAATAAATATGTTTCTTTCACTGTATCATAAGTATATTCCTCCTTGTAAGTTCCGTAAGGTAGAATCACGTGTGTCTTGTTTCCTGTTATTTCCCTAAGTACCTAGCAGGTAGTAGGTGTTCAATAAAAATTGATTAATGGTTGAACACTCAGTCTCATGATTTGAGTGTTATAATTGTTGTAATTATGATTTCTTTCTCTTTTCTTTTTTTTTTTCTTTTTTTTCTTTTTTCTTTTTATTTTTTTGAGATGGAGTCTTGCTCTATCACCCAGGCTGGAGTGCAGTGATGCGATCTTGGCTCGCTGCAACCTCTGCATCCTTGGTTCAAGCGATTTTCTTGCCTCAACCTCCCAAGTAGCTGGGACTACAGGCGCATGCCACCACGCCCACTGATTTTGTGTGTGTGTGTGTGTGTGTGTTTATTTTTAGCAGAGATGGGGTTTCACCGTGTTGGCCATGCTGGTCTTAAACTCCTGACCTCAGACCATCCACCCTCCTTGGCCTCTGAAAGTGCTGGGATTACAGGCGTAAGCCACCATGCCTGGCCTTTTGTAATTATCTATTCTAATAGCTACTACTTATTAGGTGCTGACTATATGCAGGCACTGTGCTTATTTTTTTATTTGTTTATTTTTTCAGAGATTGGGTCTTGTTCTGTCACTGAACTCACCAGGAGTTCAGTGGCACAATCATAGCTCACTGAAGCTTCAAACTGCTGGGGTTAAGCAATCCTCCTGCTTCAGCTTCCCAAGTAGCTGGGATTACAGGGATGTGCCATTATATCCAGCTAGTTTAAAAAAATGGCTGATTTTTTTTCAGAGATGGAAAAAAACCCAAAAAACAGCTACTACTTATCAGGTGCTGACTGTATGCCAGGCACTGTGCTGTTTTTTTGTTTATTTGTTTTTTGTTTTTTGTTTTTTTCAGAACTGGGTCTAGTTCTATCACCATGGCTGGAGTTCAGTGGCACGATCATAGCTCACTACAGCTTCCAACTCCTGGGCTTAAGCAATCCTTCTGCCTCAGCTTCCCAAGTAGCTGGGATTACAGGCATGCGCCATCACACCCAGCTAATTATAAAGAAGTTTTTTTTTGTAGAGATAGGAGTCTTGCTGTGTTGCCCAGGTTAGTCTCAAACTCCTGGTCTCAAGCGATCCTCCTGTCTCTGCTTCCCAGCGTGCTGGTGTTATAGGCGTGAGCCACTGTACCTGGCCCTGTGTTGACGTTCTACATACAGCATCTCATTTAATCCCCACCAGGATTCTGTGGGGATGGATTGGATAATCCCCCAGTCCTTGGAAGAGCTTGAGGCTACCCAGCCAGTTGGTGATTGAGCTGGGATTTGAACTCAGGCATTCTAATGGCAAAGCTGTGCCCCTTCCACTCTAGCATCATGTTACTCTCCGGGAGAGATGTCCGTGCAGTGCTGTGACTTGTCAAACACGTGCCGAGGTACATGAATCCTCCAGAGAAGAAGGGCAAAGGAACAGGCTTTCCAGGCAGGAAGCCCCTGCAGGCGTCACTAGGGAAGAAGGCTGCAAGGGACATGGTAGGAGGTATCTTGCTCCCCATAGCTGGGCTGCAAGGATAAGACGGCTGAGAGTCAGGAGCTGGGCTGGGTTTAGGCTCGTATCAGACTGCAGAGGGCTTTGGGGAACCCAGGCTTTGGGGCCAGACAAACATAGCTTCTCACCCACCTGATTATTTCTTCTCTGTTGGATCCTACATTTCTGGGACTCAGTTTCCTTATCTATGAAATGGGGATACCATGACTTGTCCTACCAGCTTCATATAGCGCCAAGGAGCAGATGACATAATATGTGTGCAAAAGCAGCTGCTCTTATTTGTATTACTTATTGTCATTATCGCTACTCTGAAGAAGGCAGACTGTAATTTTTTTTACTTGTCTCTTTTTTTCCCACCCTTGAGTTGTTTGGAAGTTATTTTTAAAAGTCTTTGAAGTGTCCTTTTCTGTATTTGGCAAAAGCAAAATGGAAATTGATAGCATTGTCACCGTAGGCACCCCTCCCTCTGGCTGCCTGGCTGGGGGACAGCTCTGGGAAAACGTGGCGATGTCTGTTGAGGGCGGCTGGTTTGTTACTGCGTGAACTTTTCTGGCGAGACCTGATCAGCTCTCTTTTAAGGCAATTTCTCGTGTTCTTGTTCCTCCTCTTTTCTTTTCCTGCCAATGTCAGGTCCTCTGTGCCATCTCCAGGCTCAGAAATCCATGCAACCAGAGTCGGTCCTCAGTTTGGCCATTTCCAGCTGAAAAGCTTTCCCATGCTTTCCCTTTAACTTAGAATAGCATCCAAATCCTTCATCGTGACCAAGGCCCTGTGTAGTCTGCGCCTGTCACTTTCCTCTCCATTACTCAGCTCCAAAAGTGTCACCTCCCTTGACTCCTCCAATGCCCCGCACCGTTTCTAGCCCCAGGGTCTTTGCAGGGATTTGCCAGGAATCCTATTCCCCCATTTTTGTCATGGGTAGCTCTTTCTCATCTTTGACATCTCTGTTCCAGAGTCAACTTCGCACATGGCTCTTCCCTAACCCACACTCAAAAATAAGCCTCCTTAAAGAAATAAAGAGGCTGGGCAGGGTGGCTCATGCCTGTAATTTCAGTGCTTTGGGAGACTGAAGTAGGAGGATCCCTTGAGCCCAGGAGTTTGAGATCAGCCTGGGCAGCACATTAAGACCTCATCTCTACAAAAATAAAAAATAAAAAAAATGAAAAAAAAAAAAAAAAAGCCATGTGTGGTGGTATACACACGTAGTTCTAGCTACCCTGGAGGCTGAGGCAAGAGGATTGCTTGAGCCCAGGAGTTCAAGGCTGCAGTAAGCCATGATTGCAGCACTGAACACCAGATGCAGTGTCATGTACTTGTAGTCCCGGCTACTTGGGAGTCTGAGGTGGGACCATTTCTTAAGCCTGAGGAGTTTGAGGCTACAGCGAGCCCTGATCATCGCTGTGAATAGGCATTGCACTGCAGCTTGAGTTACACAGGTATGTCTCTTAAAAAATAAATGAAAAGAAAAGCCTTTTGAATTCAGTGTCTTGGCATAGTTAGTCCAACCTTAAGGAGTGTTACCAGATAAAAACAGGATTCCCAGTTACAGTTTATTTATTTTATTTTTTGAGACAGAGTCTTGCTCTATCCCCTAGGCTGGAGTGCAGTGGCATGATCTTGGCTCACTGCAACCTCTGCCTCCCAGATTCAGGCGATTCTGATGCCTCAGCCTCTCGAGTAGCTGGGATTACAGAAGTACACCACCAGGCCTGGCTAATTTTTGTATTTTTAGTAGAGACGGGTTTTTGCCACGTTGGCCAGGTTGGTCTGGAACTCCTGATCTCAGGTAATCTGCCTGCCTTGGCATCCCAAAGTGCTGGGATGACAGGTGTGAGCCACTGCGCCTGGCAAAACTTCGTAGCCCAGTTTGTTCTATTTTTTTTTTTCTTTGAGACAGAGTCTCACTCTGTCGCCCAGGCTGGAGTGCAGTGGCATGATCTCGGCTCACTGCAACTTCTGCCTCCCGGGTTCAAATGATTCCCCTGCCTCAGCCTCCCAAGTAGCTGAGAATACAGGCGTGTGCCACTGCACCCAAATTTGAACCTTAGATAAATGTTGAATAATTTTCCAGTATTGCATTAGGTATATAACTTGTATTTTAAAAATCATTCCTTATTTCACTGGATTTAAAATGGAATTGGGTGTCGTGTATTTTTACTTGTTACATCTGGCAACCCTATCTTCTAGAGACAGGTGTTGAATGAATGAATGTGAAGTCCTTAGCCTAGGGCCTGGCACTTAGTAGGTGCTAAGTAAATGTGACCTGTCAGCATCTTCCTCCTCCTCTTCTTCCTCCTCTGGTTGCTTCTCAGAGCTAAGGTCTCCCTGCTCCTTTTTTCCTCTATGGAAATGGATGAGAAAAGGTTTTCTAACAGAGGGCCATCACCTGGATTTTTAGAATAGCATACAATATCCTCTGCCGCAGCTTTGGAATCCGATTGTGCTGGTATTTGGCAGGAAAATGCAGTGAGTTATCACAGAGCGTTCCCTCCAGCACTGGGTCATGCAAATATTTATTGCGAGCGTTAAATAATAAATGGAACAGCCTGCCCAATGGTAAATCTGTCATGTTTGGTTTCAGCCAGGAGTTGTGATGGCTCTGGAATTGCTGCCCGTTTCACTGCATCCACCTGCCCTCTAGAGGAGCAAGGCAAACAGCCGAGTTCTTTGGGGTGGCATCAGCGGGCTGGTGAGACACCTGGAAGCCAGAGGGGCGGTGCGGGGAGTCAGCCAGGCATGGCAACTGGCAGGTAAGGCAGCACTGTGGCCCAGGAACCTGAGCCACAACCACGCTGAGCAGGCCTGGAACCTTGAGTCCTACCGCCACCGCAGTTCTCAGGGGACACGGTCTCATTGTCCACATCTAGATTTATCTTTCTGGATTTCCCTCGTTGCTCACATCAGCTTCACTCCGGTTGACTGGCTGGAGCTGGCAAGCTTCTGAAAGTGGAGTCAACCTTCCAACCCTTTTTCTAGGCTGAGTGGTGGGTGATAAGAGAGGAATAAGACTGTGTGTTGGACTCAAACTCGATGCAATAATGTTTCCCAGCCCTTGTGGTGTGCCGGGGCTCCTAGCACACATCCTCTTGTTTAACCTCAGCATTGCAACCTGAAACACAGACACGTGGGTTCTTGAGCCAGACGCCTCTGAGTCGGAATCCTATCTCTGCACTTAACAAGCAGTATGACCTTGAGTGAGCCACAGTTCTTCAGAGCCCCTGTTTCCTGATCTGTAAGGTGGGGGAGATGGGGGTGCTCGCCTTATGGGGCTGTTATGTATTAGTCCATTGAGGTGTCTTAGCCTGTTTTGTGTTGCTATAAAGGAATACTTCAGGGTGGGTAATTTACAAGAAAAGAGGTTTGTTTAGCTCACGGTTCTGCAGGCTGTACAAGAAGCATGATACCAGCATCTGCTTCTGGTGAGACCTCAGGAAGCTTTTATTCATCGTAGAGGGTGAAAGGGGAGCAGGTGTGTCACGTGGTGAGAAGTGGGGTGACAGATAGAGAGACAGGAGGGGTGCCAAACACTTTGTTGACAATCAGACCTCGCCGTGAACTAAAAGAGTGAGAACTCACTCATTCTCCAGGGAGGGCACCAAGCTATTCCTGAGGGATCTGCTCCCACGACCCAAATACTTCTCGCCAAATACCCCCACCTCCAACATTCAGGATCACGTTTCAATATGAGGTTTGGAGGGGACAAACATCCAAACTATTTTATGAGGTCACGGGATAATGTAGGTGAAGACTTGCACAGTGCCTGGGACCTGGGGACAAATGCTAGCTGTAATGGTTAATAATGCTCCAGAGACGAAAATAACTGCTCAGATGCAGAGTCAACCACGCAGGTACGAGTCCCCATCCCAGAGTGTGGGGTGGATAGAGCGCTGGCCCACAGTTACTGAGTTGTAGAGCTAAGGCTCCAATCTGGGGCTTTATGGATCCCCAAATCATGCCCTTTCACCTTCCCCATATCTGCTTTATTCCTTGTAGGGTGGTGGGAGGGTAGAGCTCATGCCTGACCTTAATCATCATGACCTCAGTTTGGTAGTGTCCAAACAGTGGTGAGGGGTGAAGTTGTAGGGATGCCAGGTAGGTTGTGTTTGGCTTCAGATCACTGAGAACCCAACTGGAAGTGGCACAGATGCTAATGGAAGTTACTGTTTCTCTGAAGGGGACTCTGTGGTTCATTGATTCAGCGGCTCCATTGTGGAATAGTGGGCCTGGTTTCCTTCCACCTTTCCATTCTTCCATTCTTAGCAGCTGGCTCTTGTCCTCAGCTACACCCCATCATGGTCTCAAGATAATACGGACAAGAGAGAAGAGAGCCTCTCCCTTCCGCTTCTTCCCCATTTGTTTTCGAGACAGGTCTCGCTCTGTCACCCAGACTGGAGTGTAGTGGTGCAGTCATAGCTCACTGCAGCCTTGAACTTCTAGGCTCAAGTGATCCTCCTTCAGTTTCCTGAGTAGCTGGGACTATAGGTGCATGCTACCACACCCAGCTAACTTTAGAGTTTTTTTCTAGAGATGAGGTCTCCTTGTGTTGCCCAGGCTGGTCTTGAGCTCTGGGCCTCAAGTGATCCTCTTGCCTCAGCCTCCCAAAGCACTGGGATTACAGATGTGAGCCACCACATCCAGCCCATTAGTCCCTTTTTATGATCATTTTCTCAGAAGCTGCTAGCTGATTTCTCCTTGATCTCATTGGTCAGAAATGCATCACGTGCCCTTTTCTAAGCCAATTGCTGGCAAGGGGAATGGAATTACCATGGTTGCCTTAGACCAGTGGCTCTTACAGTGAGATCCCCAGGCCAGCAGCATCTACATCATCTGGGCACTTTTAAGAAATGCAAATTCTCAGACCCCAGCTCAGACCTACTAAATCGGAAACTCTGGGGTGGGGTCTATGTTTTTATTTATTTATTTACTAAAACCGGGGTCTCTGTTGCCCAGGCAGGAGTACAGTAACACAGTAGTAGCTCACTGCAGCCTCCAACTCCTGGGCTCGAGCGATCCTCCTGCCTCAGCCTCCCATGTAGCCAGGACTACAGGTGTGCACGCCCCCACCCAGCTAACTTTTTAAAATTTTTTGTAGAGACAGGGTCTTGCTATGTTGTCCAGTCTGGTCTCAAACTCTTGGCTTAAGCAATGCTCCCACCTTGCCTCCCAAAGTGCTAGAATTACAGGCATGAGCCACTGCGTCCGGCCCATAGTCTGTGTTTAAACGTGCCCTCCAGGGGTTTCTGATGGACACTGAGTTTGAGAACCTCTGGCTTCCTAAGATCTTTTCCTCTGAAGAGCCAGAGAATAAATATTTCAGACTTGTGGCCATACAGTTTCTGTAGCAACCACTCAGTTCTGCTGTTGCACTGTGAAAGCAGCTATAGATGATAATAAATAAGTGAATGAGTTTATTTATGGAGACTGAGATTTGAATTTCATCTAATTTTTATGGGTTAGGAGATATTATTATACTTTTGATCTTTTCTAACTGCCTAAAAATGTGAAAGCCATTTTCAGCTCCTGAGCCATACAAAAGCAGGTGGTGGCCAGGTTTACGCATTGGTTTGCCAGCCCTCCACCAGGCTGCTCAAGATTCATCCCCTGAAACTGGGGAGAGCCTAATAGTCTTAAAACACAGTGAGCCCCAATTTCTTTAGAAAATTGGAATTTGGGCTGGGTGTGGTGGCTCACACCTGTAATCCCAGCGCTTTGGGAGGTCAAGGTAGGAGGATGACTTGAGCCCAGGAATTTGAGGCCAGCCTGGGCAACATAATGAGACCCCATCTTTACAAAAAATAAAACTATTATCTGGATGTGGTGGCATGTACCTGTAGTCCCAGCGACTCAGGAGGCTGAGGCAGGAGGATCTCTTGAGCCCAGGAGTTCCAGGCTGCAGTGAGCTATGATCATGCCACTGCATTGCAGCCTGGGTGACAGAGTGAGGCACTGTCTCTGTCTAAAAAAAAAAAAAATGAAATTTGAGCCAGGCACGGTGGCTCATGTCTGTAATCCCAGCACTTTGGGAGGCCAAGGTGGATGGATCACCTGAGGTCAGGAGTTCCAGACCGGCCTGGCCAACATGGAGAAACCCCATCTCTACTAAAAATACAAAAATTAGCCGGGCATGGTGGCACATGCCTGTAGTCCCATCTGCTTGGGAGGCTGAGGCAGGAGAATGGCTTGAACCCGGGAGGCGGAGGTTGCAATGGGCTGAGATCGTGCCACTGCACTCCAGCCCGGGCAACAGAGCGAGACTCTGTCTCAAAAATAATTAAAAAAAAAAAAAAAAGGAATTTGATTTATAAGGAAGAAGAGTCTAATTGCTGTTGTTTGTCCACCTGCAGCGCTTACCACAATAGGCCCATGTCCAGGTCAGCTAAGAGTCAATTTCCTTAATGTCTTGCTTTTAAAGTCTCAATTTAGTTTTATTTCTTGGGTAGATTTTTTTCCCCATAAGTTATTGGGGTACAAGTGGTATCTAGTTCCATAAGTAAGTTCTTCAGTGGTGATTTGTGAGATTTTGGTGCACCCATCACCCAAGCACTATACACTGCACCTTATTTGTAGTCTTTTATCCCTTGACCCCCTCCCACTCTTCCCGCTAAGTCCCCAGAGTCCATTGTATCATTCTTATGACTTAGGCAGATTGTTCATCTTCCCACTGAAAGATAGTCTTCATTGTCCTGAAAAGCCTGGATAGAAGCTGTTCTCTTACCGGAACGCTAGCTCAAATTCCCAGGTGGCATCAGAGCATAGGAAGGTAACAGGACTGGTTTCAAGCTTCTTGCATGTGATTTGTGGCTCTTTAAGAACAAAAAGTCCCAATGCCATTTGCAGATGGAGGAACTGAGTATCAAAAAGGTTAGAGGCCTGATGTCTAGAGCTACCTCTTAGCTTCCCAATTCTGTAATTTTTTGCCAATTCCCTGGGCTATGTGCTTCCTGGAGGGCCAGCAATCCTACAGCCTGGCCAAGGGCCTCTCTCTTTCCTTAGTAAAAGTTAATAATAATAATGCTGATAAAGAGCCACGTGTGGTGGCTCAGGCCTCTAATCCCAGCACTTTGGGAGGCTGAGGTGGGGAGATCACCTGAGGTCAGGAGTTCGAGACCAGCCTGGCCAACATGGCGAAACCCCATCTCTACTAAATATACAAAAGTTAACTGGGCATGGCGGTGCATGCCTGTGCCTGTACTACCAGCTACTCGGGAGGCTGAGGCAGGAGAATTGCTTGAACCTGGGAGGTGGAGGTTGCAGTGAGCCGAGATTGCAACACTGCACTCCAGCCTGGGTGACAGAGTGAGACCCTGTTTCAAAAAAAAAAAAAAATACTGATAAGGACAATGCTAACAGCATAATAGATAGCTGCCAAGTATGGAGTGCTTACCTCCATCTTCTAGTCCCCACCCTTCTTTAGCCCAGGAGTTCGAGGTTGCAGTGAGCTATGATTATGACACTGTACTCTAGCCTGGGCAACAGAGCAAGGTCCTGTCTGTAAAAAAAATGAAAGCATAATAAATAAAATAACCAAACTTTTTATTAACCTCCTACTCCCAGAGGGCCCCCTACATCAAATATCTCATTAGCTAGACCTGGTTTGCATACCCACCCCCTCTAGGGACTGAGCCCAACTTCTGAGACAGGAACCCTTAACAGAACTGGGGTTTTGTTAGCAAGAAGAATTAAGACAAGAGGAGGACTTTCAGTGTTGACAGTATCTGCCCCTGTTCTTTTTCTTTTTTTTGAGATGGAGTCTCACTCTGTCACCCAGGCTGGAATGCAGTGGCGTGAATTTGGCTCACTGCAACCTCTGCCTCCCTGGTTCAAGCTATTCTCCTGCCTCAGCCTCCTGAGTAGCTGGGATTACAGGCATGTGGCACCACACCTTGCTGATTTTTGCATTTTTAGTAGAGACGGGATTTCACCATATTGGCCAGGCTGGTCTCGAACTCCTGACTTCAGGTGATCTACCTGCCTTGGCCTCCCAAAATGTTGGGATTACGTGTGTGAGCCACCATGCCCAGCCTGCCACAGTTCTTTACACATCTCGTCTTTAGTTCTCCCAACAACCTTGTAAAAATATGATTGCTACCCATAATTTTCAAATAATCTATGTATGGGTAAGAGAGGGAAGTGATTCCCCAAAGATCACGCGGCTAATAAAGTGGAAGGGAGAATCCAGGCGCACCTGGCTCCAAAGCTCACGCTCCTTCCACTAAGCTGCCTGCTTCTTTCACTGGAATAGAGGTTCTTAACCGTGAATGGTAGGAGTTGGGTGGGGTGGATTTTGACTCTCAGGTGAAGTTTGAAAATGCTTGGAGACATTTTTGGTTGTCACAATTGGGAGAAGGGTGTGATATTGGAATCTAGGGGCCATGGATGCTGCTGAAAATGTTATAGTGGGCTGGACGTGGTGGCTCATGCCTGTAATCCCAGCATTTTCGGAGGCCGAGGTGGGTGGATCACCTGAGGTCGGGAGTTCGAGACCAGCCTGGCCAAAACGGCGAAACCCCGTTTCTACTAAAACTACAAAAATTAGCTGGGCGTGGCGGTTGGTGCCTGTAGTCCCAGCTACTTGGGAGGCTGAGGCAGGAGAATCACTTGAACCTGGGAGACGGAGGTTGCAGTGAGCTGAGATAGCGACATTGCACTCCAGCCTGGGCGACAGAGCAAGATTCCATCTCAAGGAAAAAAAAAAAAAAATTATAATACAAAAGACAGTCCCACAACAAAGAATTATTCAGCCCACAATGGTGCCAAAGTTGAGAAACCCTATATACTAAAACAAGCTCTTTGAGGGCAGAGATCATACTACCTTGTTCACTTCTGAATCCTCTATACCCTGCCTGTCCTGGCACATTGTCAGTGCTCAGTAAGTACTGACTGAGCAACTGAACAGATGTGCTACACCAGATTCCAGAGTCAAATAATCATAGACTTGGAGAACTGCAGGGTTATGGGGGCTGCAGTATAACACTCTACCTGCCAGTGGGTTCATCCAAGCCACCAGCTTCCCCTGGTTGCAGAAGGCCTGTTAGAGACATGACTTCCATTCGCACTTGGTCCAACACAGCCCACGCCTCTCACTTGTGAAAACAGGCTGACTGATGGGTGGTGGTCGGGTGGCTGCCCTTTCATTTTTGAGATCGTGGGAACAGAGGGACCAGATGAAGAAACACTTATCTGAATCTACCCATTTCTACATGGATGAATCACCAAGGAGGAAACTCAATGATTAATTTCTCACTGCCCTTCTTCCCTTGCTCTGCTCTTTGTACACAGTTACCGGTGCCCCAGGGCAAAAGATAATGAAAGTTCTTTCTTGCATGAGACTATTTTCTTCAGGAGATAGAGCCAGCGTTAGCCAGAGAGATGGTCTAGGCTCTGGGAGCTTGGCTTGGAGGCCCAGGACATCCAAACAGTCCTTCCCTGAGAACAGGCTAGACCTGCAGCGATGAATAATTATTTTGCAATTGACATTTCAATACCCACCAGATTCTTCATTGGCTGTTTCTGTATCGTGTCAAGTTATGAGAAAATGCAATATTCTTTAACAGCTAGGCAAAAACAGTGGGTTGGTTGGTTTGTTTTCCGCCCTCCAGAGGTCAGTTTTGGCAGTAAGAAGAGTCTCGTTCCTTTTTAAATATTTTATTTATATTTTGAGACGGAGTCTCTCTCTGTAACTCAGGCTGGCTGGACTGCAGCGACTGCAACCTCTACCTCCCAGGTTCAAGGGATTCTCCTGCCTCAGCCTCCTGAGTAGCTGGGATTACAGGCATGCCTATACCCTGCTAATTTATTGTATTTTTAGTAGAGACAAGGTTTCAACACGTTGTCCAGGCTGGTCTTGAACTCCTGACCTCAAGTGATCCACCCGCTTTGCCCTCCCAAAGTGCTGGGATTACAGGCATGGGCCACCGCCCTCGTGACTCTTTAAGAAAAGAATCTTGAATTTACTCTGAATGTGTCCTTGGTTTGGCAAAACCACAAGCAGAATATTCATCCTATCTATCCTCACAAACGCTGTGTTTATTATCCCCAATTTGCAGTTGAGGAAACGGAGGCTCAGAGAGGTTAAATAACTTGCTGAAGGTCATGTGGGCAATGAGTGGTGGACTGCGGATTTGAACCTAGGACTGTCTGTGACTCCCTCATAGCCCTGCAGTCTCCAAGTCTCCAGTACCATCTGGTTCTAAAATCCACACTATTCCCTCTGCTATGTTCTTGTGGCGACTTGAACTCTTCCTTCAAAGTCTTGGCTGCTGCTATGAACTGAGCGTGTACCTTGTGAGGTTGTATTTTTTCCACATTGTAATTCCATTCTTCAAAAGTAAGTCTTGTTACTGCAAGACTGTGTTTCAACTGTGCTGGTGTAGGAGTGGCTAACAGGTTGGCTTGGGCTCCACAGTGAAATCTATTCTGAGCCAGACCCTCCTGAGGGGACAGGGGACAAGCAGGGAAGATTGTACCTGAAGTAGACATCTCCTGGGTTCCCAGAAATGTGAAAGAACCTGGTGCAAAAACAGCTTCCCGCAGAGCCGCAAGATGGGATCCAGGTTATTGGTATTTGGGCAGTGTGTTTAGGGACTATGAGAGAAACCTAATATGAACCAGCTGAAGGAAAAAGTGGGAGATTTCATGAAAATGAATTCAGGGAGCTTGCAGGTGTACTGAAGGGAAGCGTGAGCTCTAAAAGCTGGAAAAGTTCTAAACGTGTAGATTACAATAATATCTGCAGCTTAGCATAGCAATGACGGATAAAGCATCAGATACGTGTTTGTCATCCAGTTATCTACGGCTGTGCAACAAACCACCCTACATATAGTAGCTTAAGATATGACAGTCATTTATTTTGCTCACACATCCACAATTTGGGCAGGATGTTGAGGGGACGGTTCGTTCCTGCTCCACGTGACATCAGCTGGAGCTCACGAGGGGGCTGCAGAATTCATTTCTGAGATGGTTCCTCTCGCAGTTGCTAAGTTGGTGCTTTCTGGTTGACTGGGAGCTCAGCTAGGCTGTGGATCAGGGGCCTTGGTTCCTATGTGTGGGCCTCTCCTCTCTTCAGGCTACTTGGGCTTCCTCACAGTATGGTGGCTGGGCTCTAAGACAAGGAGAACCCAGTGGAAGCTCTATCACATTTTATGATGTAGCCTTGGATGTCACATAATGTTTCTTCTACTATATTCTATTGGTCAAGCAATTGCACAGTCCAGATTCAAGGGTAGGTGACATAGGTTATACCTTTCGATGTATCAAAGAATTCTGGGATCATGGTTTGAAACTACCAAAAAATAGCAGCTGTATTATTTATTATTATTACAAAGTAGGCTGTGCACAGTGGCTCACACACCTGTAATCCTAGCACTTTGGGAGGCCAAGGTGAGAGGATCGCTTGATCCCAGGAGTTTGAGACCAGCCTGGGCAACATAATGAAACCTGGTCTCTACAAAAAAAAAAAAAAAAAAAAGAGATTAGCCAAGTGTGGTGGTGTGTGCCTGTAGTCCCAGCTACTTGGGAGGGTGAGGTGGGAGGATCACTTAAGCCCAGGAGATAAAGGTGGCAGTGAGCCATGACCACACCAGGCTGGGAGACTGGGAGACAGAGTGAGACCTTATCTCAAAAAAAAAAAATTAATGATAATTACTACAAAGCAAGGCTAATAGTACAAAAACAGTGATCTTTCACAGTCTACAATATAGCAGGACAGTGCTGGATGTTTCCCATCTGCTATGCCATTTGTTCCTCCCCAAACCCTGGGAAGCTCAGCGAGGCATATAAGCGAAGCTGCTTAAACAGGGCCGCATAGCTAGGAAGTGCTAAAGCCAGGATTTGAACCCAGGAGTCAAATGCTACAGACTCTGCTAGACTGACCACCTGATTCTAGACGCCGGGATGTGTGCTAGGCATCTGGGGGATTGGAGAGAAGCAGACAGAAATGTGTGAATGTAAGTGTGCGAATTTGCACAAGGCCGGTAGCACCTAAGGGGGCCCATGTGGGAGATGGGGAGGGGTCCCTGCCATCTGCTTCCTTCTCCTCGTCCATTTCACCCTGGTCTTCTCAGCCCTCCTCTCTCCTCCGTGCCCCTCCTTCATCTCTTCCCGTGTACCCTTTGAGGGCCCCTCTCCAGCTGTTTATGGGAGATGTTGAAGGAGAAGCAAGGGCTCCTCACGACCCCATCTCTGCCTCTTTCCTGTGCTCTGGGACATCTGAACTGTCACATAGCCAGCTGGCAGGGAAGCCCCGTTTTCCTCTGGCTCTCCAAAGGGCCTGACTCATGGGTTAGGCTGAGATCAGACAGAGCCCTTGGGTCAGGTGGGTGGGATTCTGGCTGCCGGGGCTGCTGTCAGGCACCATCTGGTCGTTCTGGAGGGAGTTGAGGGGAATGGTTTCCACCTGGACAGTGTCTGAGGGACGAGCTGGTGAAGCACTGGGCGGGTGGGGAGCTGGCAGGGACGGGGCAGATACAGAGAGTGCCAGGGAGGCGTGGACAGCTACTCGCAGGGCTCTTGGTGACTTTGCCAGGAGACTGTGTCTAGACAGCCTCTGTCTGATCTCTCTTCTCATCCTGCATCATCTCCCCGGTTCCTCCCTGGCCTGAGGCTGTCCTGCCAGGTTGGTGCAGGGATGTGTTGAACAAAGTTCAGATGAGCCATGTGCACAGTACCAGACTCGGCATCATCTGAGAATGAAAAGCAGCTTCTGAAACTCAGGCCTGCCTCAGGTGCAGGGAGCTGCTGGTCTTGCCAGGAAGCTTAATGCCTGGATCAAATACGAGGGGGTTGGCTGGGCTCGATGGCTCACACCTGTGATCCCAGCACTTTGGGAGGCTGAGGTGGTGGCAGGATTGCCTTGCGTCAGGAGTTCGAGATCAACCTGGGCAACATGGTGAGACTCTGTCTCTACGAGGAAACTAAAATAAAATTAGTCGGATGTGGTAGTGCACACCTGTGGTCCTAGCTACGGGGGAGGCTGAGATGGGAGGATCCCTTGAGCCCAGGAGTTGAAAGCTGCAGTGAGCTGTGATTCCGCCATTGCACTCCAGCATGAGTGACAGAGCCAGACCCTGCCTCAAAAAAAAAAAAAAAACAAAAAAAACCCCCACAAATATGAGGGGGCTCCCCCAAATAGACATCTGGTGCTATGCTCTGAAGGTCAGTGTTCCCCTTAAATTCCTCTGTTGGAACCTAATACCTAATGTGATAGTAGTAAGAGGGGGCCTTTAGGAAGTGACTAATTCATGAGGAATCAACCTTCATGAATGGGATTAGCACCCCCTTTTATAAAAGGGGCTTGAGCAAGCGCCTTTGCCTGTTCTGCTGTATGAGGACACGGTAACAAGGTACTATGATGCAGAGCGAGCCCTATGACGCAGAGCGAGCCCTCCTCACCAGGCACTGAATCTGCAGGCGTCTTGATCTGGGACATCCCAGCCTCCAGAACTGTGATGAACACATTTCTGTCATTTATAAATCACCCAGTCTATGGTATGTTGTGATAATAGCCCCAAAATATGACACCCAGAGAGTGTGGGCCCTGCAGAGGTCACTTCTTCCAGGTCCCTGCCAGATGTTGAGCTCAGCCTGCAACCCCAGGCTGTTGAAAATCAGAGGAGGCTGAGGTCAGGAAGGAGGGCAGGAGGCCAGCAGGCCATCAGGGAAGGGACCCCAGTGGGGTCTTGAGGAATGAGGAAGGGGCATTAAAAGGCCCAGGTAGAGGCCAGGAGTGGTGGTGGCCGTGGAGGTGTGAGAAGCTGGTTTGGATGAAGATACAGGGAAACAAACAGAGACCTGCTGGGCATGGACAGGTGCTCAAATGCTTCCCTGCACAAGACATGCCTCCCCTGGTGAGCACTGCCAATGTCCACCCCCCGTTCTTCATCCAGGTGGGCCTCAGGTCTGCAAGGATGCAGCAAAGGAATGAAAGCCATGGGCAGGGGTTTAAATCCTGGCTCTGTCTCTTTTCCTCTGTGTGACCTGTGGCAAGGAAATGGTCTTTATACCTCAGGCGATCTTTATGCAGGTGTCTTAGGTGATGGGGGATGAGAAAGTGCCTTGTAATCAATAAAGACAGATTTATTACAATAATACAAATGTATTGATTTGTAACCAATAAAGGCAGATTAACCATATCTTTTTTTTTTTTTTTTTTTAATGGGTCTTGCTCTGTCTCCCAGGCTGGAGTGCAGTGTCATGATCATAGCTCACTGCAGCCTCAAACTCCTGGCCTCAAACTCTCCTTCCACCTCAGTCTCCCGAGTAGCTGGAACTACAGGCGCACACCATAATGCTCAGCTAATTTTAATTTTTACAGAGATGGGGATCTCGCTATGTTGCCCAGGCTGGTCTTGAACTCCTGGCCTCAAGCAGTCCTCCCACCCCAGCCTCGTGAAGTGCTGGGTTTACAGGCGTGAGTCACTGTACCCAGACAGAATCAACCACATCTTTTGAGCATCTGTTCTGTGCCTGGCACCAGGACCAATTGCTGGGGGTCGACAGAACAGTTTCAGGTGGGTGGTGGATGGAATGGGCAGGTGGGCTCACAGCTAGAGCTTAGGCCCCCTCAGCTAGTCCTCTGGGCAGGACTGAGCAGTGCTCACCCTACTCCAGGCTTAGGCTATGTTGTGATGTGGGGTGCCTCTTTGGGCACATCTGTGGACCCTGGAACGACTGAAGCTATTTTGTGAGTGCTGTGCCCTCTCTGCTGAGACACAATCCCTGTCTACCACACCCCCAACACGTCCTTTGCCCTCGGAGTGTAACCGGAATTTGGTGAAGAGTGGCAGAGGCCAGAGGGACCCCAGGGGTGGACATGTGATTAGCTTGATGGGCGACCCCAGGAGAGAGAACAGGGATGGGGAAGGAGATGCTTCCCGCTGAGGACCCATGCACTCTGCAGCTTACGATGCTCCTAAAACTCCGAGGCTGGTTTATAAACTCTCTTGTCCGATTGCTGGGGGTCACCTAGGAGCCTTGGTGGGTCCCGCCCCTCCCCCAGGCTGTCCCATCGTCCGGTGAGAAGGAGGCTTGTTTCTGCTCATCCACCAAGTTTGTCTGTTTCCAACTGTCCATTGTTTTTCCATCCATCTATCTGCCCATCCATCCATCTTTCCATCACCCCCTGTCCTTAGGCTTAGGGAATTTCCTGTTGTGGGGGGAACTCTTTTTGCAGACAAGGAGGCTGAGCCCCCAAAGCTGGGTATGTCCCAGCGTAAATGTCTGAGCCCCATTCCCTGGGCAGGTCCCGTCCTGGGGATTCAGAGATGAATCGGAGTTGTCTCAGCCTGTGAAGGAAAGAGACCTATCAACGGGGGTGACAAGGAGAGTTTGTAGCCAAGTGTGGTGGTGCACACCTGTAGTTCTAGCGAATTGGGATGTTGAGCGGGGAGGATCGCTTGAGCCCAGGAGTTGGAGACCAGCCTGGGCAACATAGCGAGATGGCCCCATTTCTACAAACATTTTTAACACTAGCCAGGCATGGTGACACACGCCTGTAGTTCGAGCTAATCGGTAGGCTGAGGCAGGAGCATCCTTGGAGCCTAGGGGTTCGAGGCTGCAGTGAGCTAGGATTGTGCCACTGCCTTCCAGCCTGGGCGACAGAGCAATACTCTCTCTCTAATAAAAATAATAAGAATAAATAAAATTTAACTTAAGAAACAAGAGTTTATAAACCAGCATCGGGGTCTTAGGAGCATCGTAAGCTGCAGAGTGCATGGGTCCTCAGCGGGAAGCATCTCCTTCCCCATCCCTGTTCTTGCTCCTGGGGTCGCCCATCAAGCTAATCACATGTCCACCCCTGGGGTCCCTCTGGCCTCTGCCACTCTTCACCAAATTCCGGTTACACTCCGAGGGCAAAGGACGTGTTGGGGGTGTGGCAGACAGGGATTGTGTCTTGGCACCTGGGAGTGTTGTCAGGGGCTGTTTCTATCTCAACGTTTGCTTGTGCCTTCTGGGTTTGAACCCTTGTCTTTGGGGTTGCCAAAGTGTAGATTACAGAACAGAAGGAGTGAGGTGTTTGGATTGTTAAGTGCTCCTATGGACATTACCGCGTCTGCTAGTTACTGAGCTCCAAACACCTGCTCGCTATTCTTCATCCTCTAGAGTCAGGGCTGGTGGGCATTATTAAAGAGCAACGGTCATGTTTCTTTGCCCCTCCACCCCTCTTTGCCTCCCTTGTAGGTCTCCCTCACTCCTCTAGGGGTGCTCACACTGCCTATAAACAATTTAATCCATCTATCACCACTTAAGCTGTGATATTTCATGAGTATTTGCAAATATCTATAAGTATTTGCATTTAAAAAAGGTGTGAATGAAGGCGGGTCATTGGTTTCTATTGTGGAAACTGACTGTGATCTGCAAACTGGGCAAAACATTGATGATTGATTCATTGATTGGCAGGGTCTTGCTCTGTGGCCCAGGCTGGAGTGCAGTGGCACAGTTATAGCTCACTGCAGTCTCAAACTCCTGACCTCCCAAAGCTCTGGGATTGTAGATAGGCAGGAGCCACCACATCTGGCCATATTGATATTTCTTATTGGGCGGCTGCCATTCATCATTTATTTTGATTGAAATGTTTGATCAATACCCTTGACTGTCCTTCTATTTTGCAAGCAAGACACCGTGTTCTATCAGCCATCTCCATAGCTCCCTGTGAATCAGGATCCTTCGCTTCTAATCCAACCTTGCCCTTAGAATAATTGCACTGTTACTTCTGATGACTAAGCGCCCCCACCCAGCCTCTGTTCATTTGGGATTCCATTACCCTCAATGCTGTCAGGGAGCCCACTTCTACAACAGGAGCTCCCACCTCCGCTCATCTTGTGGAAGACAGCCGCCAGTGAGCATGTCAGTTATGCAGAGATCCCCATCGGCACATGCCTTCTTACTTTGCTAAATGTACATGGTGTATATTAGGCCATTATTGCATTGCTATAAAGACATACCTGAGGCTGGGTAATTTGCAAGGAAAAAAGCTTTATTTGGGGCCACTATTCTGCAGGCTGTCCAAGAAGTGTGGTACTGGCATCTGCTTCTGGTGAGGTCCCAGAAAACTTACAATCATGGCAGAAGGTGAAGGAGAACCAGCATGTCACGTGGTGAGAACAGGAGCAAGAGAGAGGCAGGGGAGGTCCAAGACTCTTTAGAACAACCAGATGTCCATGAACTGAGAACTCATCACCAAGTGGGTGGTGCTAAGCCATTCATGAGGGATCCACCCCCATAATCCAATACCTCCTGTCAGACCCCACCACCAACACTGGGGATCAAATTTCAACATGAGATTTGGAGGGGACAAACATCTAAACCATATCAAAGTGTCCTTTCAGTTTTCCCATGCAACATAATCTATTAGTGGGTTTTCTGGGAGTATGCAGTATATCCACTCTAATATGTCCGCTTTGCTGGGCCTTTGGCTTCCTTCCACCACTGTCTGCCATTGCTGTTCCAGAGTTTCCACTGCACTCACTATGACCCATCCCTTTTCCCATGGCTTTGGACCACTCTAAGCAGCACGTTTGTCCTATATCCTTGCTAGTTTATGAAGTCTTGTATCATGGGAGAATGCCTCATTCTGATAACTTCTCCTTTTGACAATATTATGTTCCACCTTCCAAGATCCAACACCCTCAGGAAGTGGTCTGATATATATGCTTCTGACTTCTGCAAAGTACATGTTGGCTGGGTGCTGCAGCAATTTTTATTTTTATTTTTTGAGACAGGGTCTTGCTCTGTCACCCAGGCTGGAGTACAGTGGCATGATCTTAGCTCACTGCAACCTCCATCTCCCAGATTCAAGTGATTCTCCCACTTCAGCCTCCCAAGTAGCTGGGATTACAAGCACACACCTCCACGCACAACTAATTTTTGTATTTTTAGTAGAGATCGGGTTTCTCCATGTTGGTCAGACTGTTCTGTAATTCCTGACCTCAGGTTATCCACTGTCTCGGCCTTCCATAGTGCTGGGATTATAGGCGTGAGCCACCGTGCACAGCCTGCAATTTTTTGAGAGTCCCTTTCTTCTCTTGGCATACCAAAAACGTTTCCCAGCTAGGTTATGTTTTGACTGTAGTTTGGGGGTCTGGTGGCCAGGAGGTGAGAGGAGGATAAATCTTAAGGGAAGTATCTTTGGTTTTACAAGATGGAGTCCTGAGCATCATCTTGGCCAAGGCAGGGGGCATCTGCCCTTAATAGGGAGAAATGGGTTACCTTCATAGGGAGGAATGCAGAATCAGGGGCCCAGGGGGAACTGGGTTCCAAGAGTCTTGAGTGAGTCGATCCAGATACCCCCTTTCCAAGTGTCAGTCTCCTTCCCGACTTAGGGGTGTGACCTTGGCATTGTAGATTTGCTGGAGTTGAGAATTCAGCCTTCTCCAGAGTTCCACTACCTTTCTTATTAAGACCTGGGCTTGGCCTGCAGCTTTTTTAACCTTCCCATTGCAGGCAACAGAGTCTCTCTTTGCTGCTAAGGAGGCCCTCTGGTTTTCTTACGTAGTTTGTTGGTGATTAATCATTCTCGGGCATTTATCGTCCTCTATTGCATTGAAAACCCCCAGAAACAGCCATTAGATTTCATTATTCTTATACCACTCTTTAGGGCCTGGACTAGGGTGAGGACCGTCATGCACCTAGGGTGAAAAATTTAAGGAGGTGCTCACAGGTGCATGTAAGTGCAGAGTCTGAACTTGCATGACCTTGAGAATGACTGCCTCCTTACATGTTAAGCAGTGTGAAGATGGACTAATACATACAGCACTCTTTCACAGGAGCATCACCCCAGAAAACTTCCCACAGGCAAGTCTCCCTGTGAGTCAGGGTCCTTGGCTTCTAATCCACCCTTGCCCTTAGAATAATTGCACTGTTACATCTCAGAGTCTGTTTCCCAGGAACCCAACCTAAGAGCACTGACACCAAGCATGGTCCCAGGAACAGACTCAAAAATACGTTTTGGAGCTGGTTTGAAGCAATTCACTTGCTTCCCCCTAGTCCTAGCCCTGATACTATTTGTCTTGAACTTCTCAAACTCCTGAGGGATTACACCCACCCTTCCACCAGTGCCCCACCCCCAATCATCTCTAGTGAATAGGTTAACAATTGCACCAGTACAGCAGGTCAAGAGAGATTAGCATTCCCCTTCCACCAATGATGGGCTTTAACTGCCAGCCAGTGGGTGAACCAGCTTCAAAACATATTTTCAAGTCTGATCCTGGGACCACACTTGGTATCAATGATCTTAGGTTGGGTTCCTGGGAAACAGACTCTGAGATGGAGACTTGCCTCCGGGAAGTTTGCTAGGGTGGTGCTCCTATGAAAGAATGCTGTATTAGTCCATTTTCACACTGCTGATAAAGACATACCTGAGACTGGGTAATTTACAAAGAAAATGAGCTTTAATGGACTCACAGTTCCATGTGGCTAGGGAGGCCTCACAATCATGGGTGGAAGGTGAAAGGCATGTCTCACATGGCGGCAGACAAGAGAAGAGAACTTGTGCAGGGAAACTCCCCTTTATAAAACCATCAGGTCTCGTGACACTTATTCATGATCATGAGAACAGCATGGGAAAGACCTGCCTCCATGATTTGATGGCCTCCCACCGGGTCCCTCCCACAACAGGTGGGAATTGTGGGAGCTACAATTCAAGATGAGATCTGGTTGGGAACACAGCCAACCCGTATCAAGTGCAGATTAGGTAAAGGGAGAAGCTGAACAATAACTAGGTGAGGTAGAGTACTCAGCTGATCCCATTCAGAGCTTTGAGGCTGGAAAAACCCTGCAACCTTCCTCCAAGTTGAGGCTTGTGTGCCAGGCCTTTGTATTGGACATCAAGCAGTCATGAGATATGGACTGTGCCCTAGGGGTATAACTTTGGGCGAGGCAACTCCCTTTGGTCAAGAGCAATTTCTGGGGAGGACTCAGCAGTGAGCCCAACACCCCTGGCAGCTGGGAACTGATCTGTGCAGAACAGCAGGGCAGCCACCCGCCTTTTGAAGTCACTGCCTATAAAATAACAAATGAACTAGAGGTGGGTCTCTGGTTCGTGTGTCCTTTCTCCTGCAGTGGCCCCATGTTCCACATGGTCTTGGTGGGGGCTGCTGTGTTCCTCCGTATTGACCCCTGGCCAAAGTTGTTAGCTAAGAGGGAGATACCTCAGTGAAGCTGGGCTCATTATGAACTATGATACCTGTCTTTATGGCCACAGGTGATTGGTCTAGCGATAGGCACCTGTACTAAACTGCTGCAATTAGGGTTTTCCTATGTACAACAGAAAATGTTAATCAGTCACTTCTCTGATGACAAGAGGACCACAACATGGAACTCAGAAACTTTGTGACTGAGGAGGAGGTCATTCTGCAGTGGAAGAGATGACTCTGATGTGCAGAGGGAAACAGAGATGAAAGACAGGGACTTACGAGGTGTGGTGACCTCCAGGGTCCTGGCTCCAGCTGTTCCTGAAGCCAAATCTCTTCTCCATCTTTTCTGTGATTTGGTTGTTTAATCTTTCCTTTAACTTTCATTTAATAAATTCTCCATTTTGTTGAAGTCAGCTTGCATTGAGGTCTTGTCAACAGCAACCACATGAATCCCAATACATAATAAAGCTGTCAAGAGTGGTCTTTTGAATGTGGCTTGGTGGATTGTAATGGTCCCTTTTGTCATCTCCAAGAAGTTCCAACATAAGAAATTCCTCTAAGGTATGGCTTTAGAGGTTGCAAGCTGAGGGCCAAGGGCTGTTTCCAGTCCTCAAATGTACTTTGTTTGGTATAGTGTTTTCACAATCCAGTTGCAATCATTTAAAAATTGGGAGATTTACCTAGCATCTGGCTTTTAGCTTCTCTTAACATATTAGAAGCTCTGACAGCATTGGGCCCATGTTCCCACATGGAGACAGTTGGTAGGTAAAAGATAGGCAGCTACCCCCGTCTTTCAATGGGGCATGCACTCCAATTCACCACAGACCCCACCATTTCCTACTGCTTCTCATTCCTCCCTCTTTCGTTACTTACGTTATCTGCCTGGACTCTCTGCAAGGATTTTCATCTGTGGTTCCTGTTGTAGGAACAGGCCGTGGTGTGGCCTTTCCTGACCTTGTCAAACCTCAGGTTCCCAGAGGGGGCCAAAATAGATACTCCACATTGTAGAGGGATCAGCTGAAGTAATACAGGTGAAAGCTCTCAGGAAACCTAAAGTTCTCTGCAATCACAAAGCTAGACAAATATAAATTATCATCATCATTATTTATAACCACTGAAACGACAGGAGACAAAGAAATCAGTCCCCACTGTACCCCTCCCAACCCCAAACCCACAAGGGTATTTGTGCTGTTATGATGGCATTGATTATTGACATTGACAGTTATTATTAAACGATGTCAACTTGCAAATGTAAAATGTTTGCCAAATGAACTAAAATGGGCTGGCAGAAATAATATCCAGGTGCTGTCTACCTTCAACTCCTCTTCCCATGAATTTCCATGGCATTTCTCCAGGGTCCAGAGTCAACAAGGGAGAGAAAAATGACTCCTCTGGTTTACTGAAGGTGTGACTTGTGATTCCAACCAATGTCCTGTTGGTCCCGTTGTCTCCCGTGCCACTAGCCACATGGAGTCTTAGATCTTGGAGACAGTGCTATATGGGCCAACTCTCTCCCCAAGACACATTTATTAAAAAGTGGGTGAAGTATCTCTTCCTCTCCTGTCTCCCTGTCTTTTGCCCAAAGGGAAGTTGACGACAATGCACCTTTTTCAAGCTCAGATTGCAGGCGGAGGTTGGATAAAGCATCGTGCTGTGTTCTCTAAGTGGGCTGTGCCTTGAAAACATGATTGTTGTGTCTAATCGCGTGTGTCTGTGGCTCCCTTGCCATTCCTGATTGCCGTGTCACTGTGGCTTTATTTAGCGTACCTTCAGGACCTACTGTACCTGTCCTGCCTCTCTCTGGGTCTCTCCCCAACTCTGTGGTTACCTCCCTGCTATATTCATGGCCCCTAGGGGATGCCACATAGGTTTGGTTCTTCATGCTGTTCCTCTGTGTAAAATGTTCTCTTCTGTGGCAGCTTCCTGCAAGCGTCTTCTTCTGTTTCCAGACTTTCTTTGATGATTAAGAAGCTTGCAGGGCCTGAGTCTTATAATTCTGAAAATCATCTCCTAGTTTCCAGGACCCCAGATGCACCAGCATCTGGCTTAGGGAAAGGAGAATGACCTTTGGAGAGAGAAACTTTGAAGGGATTTCAGCCTTGGCATTGCCATTTACTAGCTACACCATTTAGGACATGTTACAAGCCCCTCTGAACCTCAGTTTCCTCATCTGTGAAATGGGCATAATGATTGGACCTAAGTCTTGTGGTGAGGCTTAAATGTGCTAATGGATATAAAGCGTACATCATCACAATGCCTGGCACGTAATGAAAGATTTATAGGGGCAATTAATATAGTGTTTGAGATGGACCCAAAGATAGACTTCCCTGAGGCAGACCCTGGACACCTTTTCAACCGAAATCCCACTACCTTATGTTTTGACTTCTAGGCTTCCTTTCCCTAAAAGGGAAGTTTGGAGAAGGATCTAGAATCATTGGTTAATCAAGGGCTTGCTACCTTCTAATCACTTCATGTTGATGTTAGGATAAAGAGCAAACATCCTCCATGGGGTTTACTAGGCCCTCCATGGCCAGGACCCTGTTTATGTCCCCAGCCTCAGAGCCCACTTGTCTTCTCCTGTCTCCCTGGGCGGTAGCACATTGCACAGTACCCTTGCACATGCTCTTCCTACTGGTGAACCACCTTCATCCGCATTGCCTGCCCACTTAATGCCCGCTCATTCTTCAGAGCTCAGGCACTTCCTCTGGAAGCCTTCCACAACTCCCTGTGTTCCTTCCCAATAGAGTGTAACCGCCCATTGGGTTCACCCTGCCCACTGCCTAGACAGAGCCAATTTATCAAGACAGGGGGACTGCAACACAGAGAGTAATTCATGCAGAGGGGTGTTGCAGGAGACTGGAGTTTTATTATCACTCAAATCAGTCTCCACAAGCATTCTGGGAGCAGAGTTTTTAAGAACAGCTTGGTAGGGGTGGGGAGCGGAAGCCAGTGATCCGGGAGTGCAGATTGGTCAGTGAAGAAATCACAGGGAGTCGAAGCTGTCCTCTTGTGCTGAGTCAGTTCCTGGGTCGGGGCCACAAGATCCGATGAGCCAGTTTATCGATCTGGGTGGTGCCAGCTGATCCATCAAGTTCAGGGTCTGCAAAATATCTCAAGCACTGAGCTTAGGAACAGTTTAGAGAAGGTCAGGGTCTTGTAACCTCCAGCTGCCTGACTCCTAAACCATAATTTCTAATCTCGTGGCTAATTTTAGTCCTAACGAAGGCAATCTAGTCCCCAGGCAAGAAGGAGGTCTGCTTTGGGAAACGGCTGTTGTCATCTTTGCTTTGAAGGATAAACTATGAACTATGAACTAAGTTTCTCCCAAAGTTAGGTCGGCCTACAGCCAAGAATGAACAAGGACAGCTTGGAGGTTAGAAGCAAGATGGAATCGATTAAGTTAGATCTCTTTCACTGTCTCAGTCATAATTTTGCAAAGTCCGTTTCAAGAGCACCTACTCTAGTTTCTGATTTTACATTCGTGACTGTGTTTTATTTGGTTCATGTCTAATTCCTCCACTGGACCAAGAGCTCCATGATGGCAGGAACCAAGTCTGTGGGTGGCCCCCTGTGGTGTCCCCAACACTGAACACAGCAGCCGGTCCCTCATGGGTGTTCACTGCATAATAATTTGTTGGATGCCCAGGTGGATAAATGACTTAGTATTTTAAGAATGTGTGCATTTGAGATGTTTGCTTGGAACAACGAAGGCTTATTCTTGAGAAACAACAAGAGAAAAGTCACCAGAAGACAGAAAACAGCACTTTGGAGCTGGGTGGCTCCTGGCGCCTGGGAAATGAAGCCTTGGGGTGGTTCTCGGAAGGAAGTGAGCAGGTTTAGTCCTATCTGATGAACTCTTTCCTCTCCATGGTTAAGTTGGCTTCTAACTGGGACTAAGTTTTATTTGAGAATGAGGCCACTGCTGGTGGCTTGATTGGTCTCCTCCACCTTTCCCTCCACCCATAAATGGGGTATTGGTGAGCGGGTGGCCTAACCCACCTGAGGGTTCTTATAGGGTTTCAGGAGAACAGCCCTCGACTCCCAAGTTCCTGAACTGCCATCAGGATAACTGTTTTTTTTTTTTTTTTTTAAATCAAGACAGAGTCTCACTCTTGCTCAGGCTGGAGTGCAGTGGCACGATCTCAGCTCACTGCAACCTCCGCCTCCCAGGTTCAAGCAATTCTCATGTCAGCCTCCCGAGTAGCTGGGATTATAGGCACATGCCACCACGCCCAGCTGATTGATATATATATATATATATATATATATTTTAAGATAGACTGATTTTTGTACTTTTAATAGAGATGGGGTTTCACCCTGTTGGCCAGGCTGGTCTTGAACTCCTGACCTCAGGTGATCTGCCCGCCTTGGCATCCCAAAGTTCTGGGATTACAGGTGTGAGCCACCACACCTGGCTACCATCAAGATAAATCTTTAAATAAGCCAAACATGTATTGGCCAAAAGCAATGCACACCTGCTGTCAACAAGCAAATTTGGGGAAACACAAAGAGAATAGAAACAGAAAATAAATATTAACCACCCAGATGTAATCATATTAGCATTTGGGGGCATATGTTTCTGATTCTTTTTTTTTTTTTTTTTTTTTTTTTTTTTTTTAGATGGAGTCTCGCTCTGTCGCCCAGGCTGGAGTGCAGTGGCCGGATCTCAGCTCACTGCAAGCTCCGCCTCCCGGGTTCCCGCCATTCTCCTGCCTCAGCCTCCCGAGTAGCTGGGAGTTTACAGGCGCCGCCACCTCGCCCGGCTAGTTTTTTGTGTTTTTAGTAGAGACGGGGTTTCGCCGTGTTAGCCAGGATGGTCTCGATCTCCTGACCTTGTGATCCGCCCGTCTCGGCCTCCCAAAGTGCTGGGATTACAGGCTTGAGCCACCGCGCCCGGCCCTGATTCTTTTAAAAAAATACTTACGTCTTTCTGTGTGTTCTATTTATATATGTATTGCAACCTGATTTTTTTCATTGAGCAAATGTACACTGAATAGAAAATGTCCAGGAAAGCGAATGTCTCCCTTCTGCTGGCCCGGTGTATTACTCAGAGTTCTGTAGAGGGACAGAACCAATAGGGTAGATGTATATACGAAGGGGGTTTATTAAGGGGTACTGACTCACACGGTCACAAGGTGAAGTCCCACAATAGGCCGTCTGCAAGCTGAGGAGCAAGGAAAACAGTCCGAGTCCCAAAACCTCAAAAGTAGGGAAGCCGACAGTGCAGCCTTCAGTCAGTGGCCAAAGGCTCGAGAGCCCCTGTCAAGCCACTGGTGTAGTAAGTCCAAGAGTCTAAAAGCTGAAGAACTTGGAGTCCAATGTTCCAGGGCAGGAAGCCTCCAGCACAGGAGAAAGATGAAGGCCAGAAGACTCAGCAAGTCTGATCTTTCCAACTTCTGCCTGCTTTATTCTAGCCACGCTGGCAGCTGATTAGATGCTACCCACCCAGATTGAGGGTAGGTCTGCCTCTCCCAGTCCACTGACTTAAGTGTAAATCTCCTTTAGCAACATCCTCACAGACGCAGCCAGGATCAATACTTTGCCTCCTTCAATCCAATCAAGTTGACACTCAATATTAACCATCACACCTGGTGTGACAGTGCTAGCCTTATCCCAAGAGGCAGGAGCCCCAGAACTGCAGAGCCTCTGATAGAGATGTGAATAGTGGCTTTGGAAGGAATGACTGTGACCAGGTAAGGCGACAGGTAATGGCGCAAACAGAGGCATGAAATCATGGGGCAGTTCAGGTGAGCCATCCCCCAATATTCACTAAGAGATATTGGGGAAGGGAGAGAGTAGGGGTCTCAAAAAAAGAAAAGCAGGATCATGATGCTGATAATCTGAAAGGTAGGGTCTCAGAGCCATTGAATCTTTCATTTATTCACTCAATGAGAATTTCTTGAGTGGCTAATATGTGCCGGGTGCTGCAGCAGCCAGTGGGGATTGTAGGTCAAAAAACATGACCTCATTCAAAGCATGCACCATTATTTACATATGTAAAGTGCTTGGCATGAAATAGAAGCCTGATAATCACTTGCAACCATAGAGATGAGCATTAGTGACTTTTCCAGAATTGCATCTATGGTTGGTGATTATTCCCATGTGGCCAAATGACCAGAAGGAGCAGAAAGCTACATTTTTGTGGCATCTTGTATACATAGAAATGATTGCTGTAAATATATGTTGACTCCCCTTTGATACGTAGGCAACTAATTGAAAGCAGACAGTTTATGGTGTAGTATCAGTGAAACGTGCTCTGTTGCCATTAAGTATAGCTTTGTTACATTATTGAGACAACTTTCCCTGGGGGCACTGGGGTAAGTTATTGCTTCTTCAATCATATTTTGGTCCTTAGAGGACCAACCGTTACCCTGGCTTTTATTACCTGCTGTTTTTTTAATCACAACAGGGAAATGATGGCCAGGCATTGGACGGGAGACTTTTCATATAAGATGAAATGAGCCAAGATTGGAAGATGACATTTTTATTTGTCTTACAAATGGAGTGGATACAGTGTGAATGGCTTCGTGAATGAGATGAAGGGCTCTGCTGAGCAGCAAACCCAAACCGTTCACCCTTGTGCAGAGGCAGAAAGCCTCCTAAATGAATTGGGTTCTGTTGGAGTTAGCTGCTCTTATTTTCCTGTGGTGAGGAGTCTGGAGTGGGAGGGTATCCATTTCCCAACCAATAACATTTAACTTTGATTCCAGGCAACGTGTGCATTTTTAATCCATTAGGCACAGGGTCTTCCTGGGACCTATACGTTTTTCAAGATTTGAGACCAAAAAACAAATAATCAAACAAAAAACACCACACACACACACACACACATACATACATACACACACACACACACACACACAGACATTGGCTTAAAAATGCAAGAGAGAAAATGAAAAAATTGAAATTAATGAATATCTTAAAAATTACCTACACTGGGCATGGTGGCTCACTACTGTAATCCCAGCACTTTGGGAGGCCGAGGCAGGCAGATCACCTGAGGTCAGGAGTTGGAGACGAGCCTGACCAACATGGTGAAACCCTGTCTCTACTAAAAATACAAAAATTAGCTGCGTATGGTGGTGCATACCTGTAATCCCAGTTGCTCAGGAGGCTGAGACAGGAGAATCGCTTGAACCTGGGAGGTGGAGGTTGCAGTGAGCTGAGATCATGCCACTGCACTCCAGCCTGGGCAACAAGAGTGCAACTCCTTCTAAAAAAAAAAAAAAAAAAAAAATACCTACAAACTGTGCTGCTTTGTCAATATCACTAATTGGTAAATTTAATGTTCCTAGGGATTTCATTACCTCTGAAAAACGTGGATAGTTAGAATTTCTCACGTTCTAGAGCTCCTGAATATGCACAATTACCAAGAAATCACATCCAATCAAAAATTAAATAAATCGTCTATTGCCAAATCATTTCAGGAGCAGAATTTTAAAATGTTCTCAAAAAATGTTTAGAGCCAAAAATCCATTTAACATAGGATACAGGCAAATTTGTAACATGTTTCAAATGCTGTCTAGTGAGACCTCCAAAAGTGATTGTGTCTAGGGTATATAAAATTCTCAAAGGGGCTTTGCCATCCTTCTTCCCCACTCATCCATAAAATAGATGAGATAAAAGCTATTTCTAAGGGTGACTCTTTTGTGAAGTATTTGAGCTTTATGATAGATTAGACTATTGTTTAGTAAATATTCGTTCCCTCCCCTATTACATCACTGATGTTCAGCTAGGCCATGTGACTTCCTTTTCCCTGAGAGATGGCCTAGTGTACTTCCCCACCCTTTGACTGCTGAGTTGACCTTACCTTTTTTTGGCTAATGGGATGTGAGAGGACGTAACCCTCATGAAAGGCTTGTAATGCTCTTGTGTGATGAGTTTGCCTTCTTGTGCTTTTGCTTTCTCTGTGAGAAAAACATGACTTCGTTATTTGCTGGTCCTAGAAAAATGAGATGCGTCTAGAGCAGAGCCACCCCAACATATCTTCAGACCTGCAACCTCCAGCAGGGCTGCTCCAGTCAAGCTATACAGGCATGGCAGAGAAATAAGTTCTTGCTGGGATTTGGGGTTGTTTGTTTTACAGCATCTAGCTGACTGCTGCAAATTCCTGCACACGGTGGTGCTTACTCATGTTTCTGAAAGAATAGCAGTTTGTTTATTTCAACCACATTGCTAGTTCTTTGTTATTTTCAACCATATTGCTAGGGTTATAACTCTGAAAACAAGTTCAGCTACTTCTCACATGTTCCTTCTGCCTGAAAACTTTGTCTCCTTGCTCTTCACATGGGTGGCTTTCTATCTTTGGCTCTGGATTTCAATATTACTTCCTTGGGATGACCTCTTCTGATACATTATTTAAATACCATCTGTGGTGGAGTCTACTATTTACATATTGGAATATCCACATTGCCTTTTCTTCTCTGAAATAACACCTTATTTTCGGGGGGAAAATTTCAAACTGAGAGAATAGTTGCAAGAATAATACAATTAAGTTTTCCCTCTCCTGGAATCATTTCCTAATACTTTACTGTGTGTTTCTTGCAATAAGGACCTTCTCCTATATGCCCATAATATGACCATTAAAGTCAGGAAATTACTATAACATTGATACATTACCACCATCTAATCCAAAGGCCCCATTCAGGTTTCATTGACTGTCCCAATAATGTGTTTTAAAATATTGCAGGGCAAGATTATCATAGCATTTAGTTGTCATGTCTTATTCCGGAAGATTCATCAGTCTCTTTGTTACTTTCTTGACCTTGATACCTTTGAAGATACAGGCCATTTATGTTGTATAAGAGCTCTCATTTGGGGATTGTCTGATGCTTTTTCATGACTAGAACCAGGTTATGCACCAATTCTAGGCTTCAACACCCCATGCCAGATCTCTGTCCTGTCCCCTCTCATTGTTGCTTACCTTGGTTGGTCCCCTTTAGTGACTTTAACACTGAATATTTGAGGAAGAATAAAAGATGAAACACTGATTTTAATTAGGGTGACATAGACTCTGCTTTAAATAACAACAACAACAGCAACAACAAACCCCAAAACCCTCTAATTTCCCAATCTCTCATAAAGCTACCTAAGCCATGTGATTTAGCTTTGGCCAAGGAATGCAAGAGAAGGGTGATAAGGACATTTTCTCAGAAGGAGGACTATATATTTCTTTGCCCATTTTTCCTGTCGTTGGTCTTGAATTAGGATGCAATGGCTGGATCTCTAGATGCAATATCTGACCATGAAGTCAAGTCCAAATGAGAAACGATCATTCCCAAATTAAGGCCGTGGCTTAAGGAGGTATATAAAAGAGAAGGTGGCAATTGGTTGAAGGTAGGGTATAATGGAGAAGGACTCAAAGATGTTGTTCAGGCTCTTGGTTTGGGTAACTGGGTGAATGGTGATGATATTCACAGAGAAAGTGAGCTAAAAATTAGGAGTAAAATTATTTGGAAGGCAAGATAAATTCATTTTTGGAAAGAAATGAATCCAAGATATCCAATGGACATCTGACGGTGTTCTCTAAGGTAACAGGAATTGGAAACAGATTTCAAAATTGAGATGGTAGAAGAAGGGGTCAAATCATCAAATCATGATGCTGCTACTTGGAAGGAAGGCTGAAGGGGAGACCTGGAGCATCTTGTTTCTTCTTAGTTCCAGTTATGCTTTTGAACACTAATCACAACAGATACCGTGGAGGCTGAGCTCCAGGCTTGACAATGGCTGGAGCACTGGTATAATTTACTGGAGTCTTCATTCTAGAGAAAAGCATGGGGACAACTCTTTTCTAGGGCTCTTTAGCTTGTCTACTCTTCCTACAGGGAGTAGTGCGGACTTTCTTCTTCCTCCTCTTCTTCTTTTTTTCTGTGATAGAGAGAAGATCTCACTCTGTCACCCATACTGGAGTGTAGTGGCACAATTATAACTCCCTACAGCCTCCAGTTCCTGGGCTGAGGTGATCCTCCCGCCTTAGCCTCCTGAGTAGCTTGGACTGCAGGTTCATGCCACCATTGCTGGCTTATTTATTTATTTAGTCGAAACAGGGTCTCACTATGTTGCCTAGTCTGGTCTAGAACTTCTGTCCTCAATTCATCATCCTGCCTCAGCCTCCCAAAGTGCTGGGATTACAGGTGTGAGCCAGTACACCCAGCCTAGGTTTTTTTCAGTGAATCATAACCCTTCTGTCTTGATTTCTAGTAAACATGCATCACGTTATCCTATCCACAAACCAACTCTGTGACGAATGTACTATTACTATGCTCACTTTACAAATGGAAAAACTGAGGCTTAAAGAATTTAAATTGGCCGGGTGCAGTGACTCACACCTATAATCCCAGCTCTTTCGGAGGCCAAGGTGGGAGGATTGCTTGAGGTCAGGAGTTCGAGACAAGCCTAGGCAAGAAAGCAAGACCGTGTCTCCACAAAAATTAAATAAATTATCCAGGTGTGGTGGTGCACACCTGTAGTCCCAGCTACTCCACAGGCTGAGGCAGGAGGATGGCTTGAGCCCGGGAATTCAAGGCTACAGTGAACTATGATCGTGCCCATTGCACTCCAGCCTGGGCAACAGAGCGAGACCCTGTTTCTAAAAGTTAAACAAAGTACCAAGCAACAACACCAACAAAACAACAAAACCACAAAACAAAGTTAAGTATCCTGAGGTTATATTGGAATCTAAGTAATCTGGTTTAACAGCCTTACCTCCAAATCACCATGCTATACTGCCTTCTGGCAACTCGTGCCTTGTGAATCTTTACTCCTGGTAGTGTTTCATAGTTGACAGAGAGCTTTTGTGTTCTTGATCTCATTTGGTTCTCACAACAGCCCCGTGGGGCAGGTAGGAAAGACCTTGTTATCTCCCTATTAGACATGAGGATCGTAAGGACCAGAAAGATAATGGACATGCCCAAGGTAGCCCAGCCAATGAATGGCAGAGTTAGATAAGAATTGTGATCTTCAGGCCGGGCACGGTGGCTCACAGCTATAAATAATCTCAGCACTTTGGGAGGCCAAGGCAGGTGGATCACTTGAGGACAGGAGTTCAAGACCTGACCTCAAGTCTGGCCAACGTGGTGAAATTCTGTTTCTATTAAAAATACAAAAATTAGCCGGGTGTGGTGGCACACACCCGTTATCCCAGCTACTTGGGAGGCTGAGGCAGCAGAATTGTTTGAACCTGGGAGGCGGAGGTTGCAGTAAGCTGAGATCACGCCACTGCACTCCGGCCTGGGACACAGGGCAAGACTCTGTCTAGAAAAAAAAAAAAAAAAATTGTGATCTTCAGCAGCCTTATAGAGCACTTCGTCTACTGTATAATCCCACCTCTCCTCATTTACAACTGTGAAAAAGATACTCCTTTTGTTCAGATGCTCTTAGGTGCTCTGAGGCAAGCAATAGACCAAGCTGGCATTTTGAGAATCATTTCATGCATAGAAACTGGAGGCTCAATGACTAAGGGAATTAGCCTTGCTTCTCCAGTGTGTCTGCAGTCTTCATGGCATTGCTGCTGCTGATCCATAATCAGTCATGCCAGAGGCTGGGTCCTCAGTGAACCACTTCACAGCTGGCTTTTTGCAGGAAGAGAGAGGTCCAATGATAGAAACCTTTCCCAAAGCAAAGAATGTAAGCCCAGTCATTCCCTCACACTGAGAATTATTAGAAAGAAAGAAAAACTCGAAAGAAGGGCGAAGGCATTCCAGCATGCTTCCTGTGGCAGACTGAGCCAGTCTTTGTAACCTCAGATTCACAAGGACATCGCAAAGAATTTCCTGTCGCGCTCATTAAAATTGGCTGGCCCTTGTGCCAGAGTCCCACTGACATCCAGAAAACTATTGCCCATCTTCTCCGGGCTGTGCAAGGATTAGTGTCATCACAGATCATCACAGCCAAGATGTTATTATACAAAGCTGAAAGCTGTAAGAAACGGATCTTCATTCACGGAATTTGCATGTTTGGTGGGGACTGCTTCAGACTTCCTTTATCTCGTGATCAGTCGTGTGTGTTGATCGCCTTTGCAAGTTGTTGTGACAACTGGGTGCAGCAAAAGCTGCTACTTCGAGAGACCCCTGGTGCCCAAAGGGATTTCTGAGATGAAAAAGTGCATCCTTTTGCATAAAGAACTCAGAAAGTTTCTAGGTAGAAAGCAGGTCAGAGAGGCTGTAGAGCTAGGATTCTCATGTTGGATTGCTTAGTTTCAAATTGTGCTTATGTCACTTACATGCGTGCAATCTGGATAACACATTTAATCTCCCCAAGCCTCAGTGTTCTCATCTGTAAAGTTAGATGATGTGGTGCTGATTAAAAGAACATATATAGGCTGGACGCAGGGGCTCATGCCTGTAATCCCGGCATTTTAGGAGGATGAGGTGGGCGGGGCACTTGGGGTCAGGAGTTGAAGACCAGTCCGGCCAACGTGGTAAAACTCTGCCTCTAAAGAAAATACAAAAATTAGCCAGGCCTGGTTGTGGGCGCCTGTAGTCTCAGCTACTTGGGAGGCTGAGACAGGAGAATTGCTTGAACCCGGGAGAAAGAGGTTGCAGTGAGCCAAGGTCACACACTGCACTCCAGCCTGGACAACAGAGCAAGACTCTGTCTCAAACCCCCAAAAAGCAAAAACAAAAAAGGAATATATATAAAACATATATATTATATTATATAAAACATATAATATAATATGTAAAACATATAATATAATATGTAAAACATATGTATTATATAATATATAAAACATATGCTATATATAAAACATATATAATATGTAATATCTATTTTAACAACATATATATTATATAACTTGTTATATTATATAACATACTATATATTATATAACTTGTTATATTATATAACATATATAATATAATTTGTTATATTATAACATGTTATATATTATATAATTTGTTATATGTTATATAACATATATAAACCATGTATTATATATAACTTAATACATGTTTATATAATATATAATAATTATAATTTATATAATATATAACTTATACAATATATGTATGATAAAATATATAACATATGAAATATACATAATACATATAATATAATATAATATATAATTATGTATGTTTCGTATACATTATATTTTAATTATATAAACATAATTATATAAACAACTACAATAGACAATGTATAATTATATATTATAATATGTATAGACATACATATATAACATGTATGTTTTTATAACACATATAGCATCTAGATACCATGTATAGCATGTGTACATGCATATATATTTATGTTATTCAACATGGGTCCAGGAATGTTGTAAGAGATCAATAAATATAGTCATTAAAAATCAATGATTCCTCATTCTTCTCCCAGCTCCTTCTTTATGAGATTTTGAAATCTATTTGAATGGATGGAAATATTCCCAAATGGTGCCTAATGTTGCAGGGAAGGAAAATGAAACTCTGGAAATAAAATCAGTTCAAGGAGAAGGAGCATCTCCGCTGTTGACCCAGCTTAACACTGGACTAAGAATAGATTGCAGTGGCCCCACCTCAGGTATGCAGGATAAGCCCCTGAAGGCCCTAGAGGGGAACCTGAGAAAGGTTCGAATGTTTGCATGTGTGTTTGACGGGCTGGAACCTGGTAGCTGAGATGTAGAGGAGAATATGTAGAGACCGGACTATGTGGACTTTGTCATAGCTGTAGACAAAGACACGCTGACGGTACCAGACTGGTTTTCAACCTAATGGCAGCCTCGGGGATAAGGGAAGGTGAAAATGGGGCTGCCTATCCATGGACCTGACTCCTCAGGTTTCCATCGGCCTGGAGTTTGGAAGTGATCTTTGGATTAACTGAGTCTGCAGGAGTGTTGGACCATGAGAAGGGAGATGTGGAGTGAGATACTGGACTTCTTGCTCCTGTGAGCAAGGAGGATGGGCATGAGATTAAATGGAAAAGTAAGAGACAGGACGGTTTCCCAGGTTAATAACATGGGTAATGCCAGTTACACGCATGGGAGCTCATTTAACAAATCTTCAAAGTTGTGTTACTACCCAAATGCCTTCTGATGCTGACCACGCGCCGCAGACACTGATTCCTGCCTGCCCCTCCGCTCTGTTTCCTGGTTACCTGGTTACCTTCTGCCTGATTCCTTCTGATCCAGACACACCGGCTTCCATTCTTTTCTATGAACAAGCCAAACTCCTTCCCACCTCTGGGCCTTTGCATGTGCAGTTTCCTCCACCTGGAATGCGGCGCCCAGATCTTTTTACAACACCTTTCCTCTCATCTGTTGAGCCTCACCTTACACATTACCCTTTCAGAAAGATTTTCCTGTTCATGCCCTCTCCACTATGTTATTCTCCCTCCCATCACCCTCTCTGACATCACAGTCCTCACCATTCCTGAAACGATCTTTGTTACTTACTGGGTGGCGTATTTAGAGGCTGCTTTCCCCACTGGCTCTGTGACAGTGACTTTGTCATGTTACTCAGCATTCTGTTTCCTGTGGTCTGAAGATCACTGGTGATGTACTAAGTGCTCCATGAATATTTGTTGGAAGATTTAATGAATCCTGTCTTACCAGTGCAGTATTGGAAGCCTAGAGAAATGAAATAACGTTTTCCCAATTGCACAGAGTAACATGCTTTCAGTGCTCCCCTCATATCTTCTAACCCTTACCACTGAAGTGCCCACTGGCCCATCCTAATGTAGTCGCATTTCTCTTTCTTTTCTTTTTTTTTCTTTTTTTTTTTTTTGAGATGGAGTCTCTGTCGCCCAGGCTGAAGAGCAGTGGCGTGATCTTGGCTCACAGCAACCTCTGCCTCCCAGGTTCAAGAGATTCTCCTGCCTCAGCCTCCTGAGTAGCTGGAATTACAGGCATGCGCCACCCTGCCCAGCTAATTTTTTTGTATTTTTAGTAGAGATGGGGCTTCGCCATGTTGGCCAGGCTAAGTCTCGAACTCCTGACCTCAGGCGATCCATCCGTCTTGGCCTCCCAAAGTGCTGGGATTACAGGCGTGAGCCACCATGCCTGGCCCTCTTTCTGAGGTATTTTTCTGGTTGTAAACTGTCTTTGCCCATCCATATGATGGCTTAGAAGTCTTGGGGGAATCAACACTTACCCCTGGGAGCATCCCTCCACCAGCAACTGATGAGAGTTGGTGTATGTGGATAAGTACCCAAGCTCCTTCACCCCTTAGGTCAGAAAACTATGAAACAAGAGCTGGTATATGCATCTTTCCCCAAGTCCTTGTTCCGGGACAAGGTAGTGTGAAATCAGTCGTGGTAGGAGGATTTACACCATAGATATGGGCAGACACTACAAATGTGGGCTTTTAATATTTTTCTGCAGTGTTGATTGTTAAACATCTACTGGCACATTGCTAGAGATGTTCTACACTGTATCCTAGAATTTTCCAGCAAATTGAAGCTCCAGTTGTCCCAAGTGGTAACTCGTTTGATAATATGCCCTTTACTGGCTGCCTCCCTGACCTGTTTCATTTCTTGTATCATGTTTCATTTACCTCCCACATAAATGACTTACTCTTAGAGTCTTGTCTCAGGGTCTGATTCTTGGGAAACCCCAGTAAAGGCATACAACTAGGCCAGGCGCGGTGGCTCAAGCCTGTAATCCCAGCACTTTGGGAGGCCGAGACGGGCGGATCACGAGGTCAGGAGATCGAGACCATCCTGGCTAACACGGTGAAACCCCGTCTCTGCTAAAAATACAAGAAAATTAGCTGGGCGAGGTGGCGGGCGCCTGTAGTCCCAGCTACTCGGGAGGCTGAGGCAGGAGAATGGCGTGAACCCGGGGAGGCGGAGCTTGCAGTGAGCCAAGATCGCGCCACTGCACTCCAGCCTGGGGCACAGAGCAAGACTCCGTCTCAAAAAAAAAAAAAAAAAAAAAAAAAAAAAAAAAGGCATACAACTAGTATGCTATAAAACCGGCATTTAAACCTAGGAATGTCTGACTCCAAATCCACCTGGATTTTACTAATACTCCACCACCTCTTGTGTCTGACCTGTTCTTTGCCAATCCACTGTGACAGGAGTCCTTTAAGAAGTGAGACAAATGCATTATATTGATGAAAGTAGCTTGCAATTAAGAAGTTGCCTTTCTAGGCCAGGCACAGTGGCTCAAGCCCATAATCCCAGCGTGACTGGGAGACCGAGGCAGGAGAATCGCTTGAGGTCAGGAGTTCAAGATCAGCCTGGCCAACATGGTGAAACCCCATCTCTACTAAAATTATAAAAATTAGTTGGGCATGGTGGCGCACACCTGTAATCCCAGCTACTTGAGAGGTTGAGGCAGGAGCATCGCTTGAACTCAGGAGGCAGAGGTTGCAGTGAGCTGAGGTCACACCACTGCACTCCAGCCTGGGCAATAGGGTGAGACTCCGTCGCAAAAAAATAAAAATAAAAGAAGTGACCTTTCTTATGATAAGGGATGGGTTAACTAGATAAAACATGAGGAAATCTAATTTAGTTAGTAAATTATTTATTTCAATAAAGCTTTTAAAACATAGACATGTTGTCCATAAAACATGTAGGCACCAGGACAGATTTGATTGCTCTCTTGGGGAATGATCGGCAGCAGGCTTCCATTTCATGCTTGTTATAATGTACTGTTTCTAGTTCACTCTCTGTTTACAGACTGGTTTGAATAGTCAAGATTCTCACCGGGTGGTGAGGCATTGGACACAATGATGATGTTGGGTGCAAATGAATAGAGCTTCAGCTGGAAAGGGATGGGGGCAGACTGGAAAGAGCCTGGGCTTTAGACCTCTGTACTGGTCAGGACACTTTGGTTGACAAGGGAGAGAAACTCAATGCAAGCTAGCCTAGGCAGAAAAGAATAAGGAACTTAATGCCTGGGGAAATTGGAAGGTTCAAGGATGTGACATTAGCTTCAGGTATGGCTGGATCAAGGATTACTTGCTAATAAAGTTTCTTTCCTTCACTAGAATAGAAGCTCTGTAAAGACAGGCACCTAGTCTGCCGTATTCACAGTGGCATCCTCCATCCTATAGAATAATGCCTGGCACACAGTGATAATAAAAAATATGACAGAGCATGTCATATGGGCATGCCACTGTTCTTAGTATATCCACTTAACCAAATGAGGTAGGTAATTACTAATTATAATCCCCATTTTTCTGGATGGAGAAACCAAGGCACTGAGAAGTCATTTAGCTAATAAGCAGGGTAAGTGGGATTTGAACCTGGGCCCTCTTGCTCCAGAGTCTGGGCTCATAACCATGCTGCTATATTAATTCAGTAAGTAGTTGTTGATTGAGTGAATGAATAACTGACTAATGATGGAACTTGCCAGACACAGAGTATTCAGTAACTAGCAGTACTGACATTTATTTGAGTGGCCTCTGTTTTCTGTGTCCCGTTAGCTTTGGGTCCTGGCGTCTTCATCTGCAGGAGTCTGTATATTTAGCCCAGATCAATGGAGTGCTGGAGGGTCAGGATGAGTTGTGTTCAAGAAAATAAGGTTGGAGTTATTTCTAGAACTTTTTTTTTTGAGACGGAGTCTCGCTCTGTCACCCAGGTTGAAGTGCAATGACGTGATCTCGGCTCACTGCAACCTCTACCTCCTGGGTTCAAGCGATTCTCATGCCTCAGCCTCCCAGGTAGCTGGGATTACAGGTGCCTGCCACGATGCCTGGCTAATTTTTTTTTTTTTTTTTTGTAGAGATGGGGTTTCTCCATGTTAGCCAGGCTGGTCTTGAAATCCTGACCTCAAGTGATCCACCCACCTTGGCCTCCGAGAGTGCTGGGATTACAGGTGTGAGCCATTACACCTGGCCTGAAATTTTGTTTTAAGTTGCTGAGATCCAGGGGTTGTTTGTTACTGCAGCATAGCCTAACCCATCCTGCGTAAAAGCCCTTACTTATTTAGGATGTGTCATTGAGTTCAGAGAAAGGCAGTAAACGAAAGGGTCCAGACTTTAAAATCAGAGAGATGAAGTTCTGACTCTCCACTCACTAGCTGTGTGACCTTGGGTAAGTTCCTTAACCTCTCTGAGTGTCACTCTACATTCTCACTAGTGAAATTACAACCGTAATTGCTACTCCATGAAATCACTTTGACTACTAAAATAAGAAACCCTGTCAAGGGTATAACATAGTAGGTGTTGATGAATGTTGGCTATTACTTTTGCTATTATGTAGCAAAGCATAGATTACTTTGCCTGTTTTTAAAAACCTGTTTCTATCAATTAAGGATAGAGTGGCTAAATTAGGTAAACTCTGCAAGAAAACAAGGATGGGTTTTTAATTCTCCTCCACTTTCCATTTATGGCTAAAGATTTGACAGTTATCTGAAGTCTGACTAGCTTGAAAACCAAGACATCTGCGATTAGACTTACCTTTTGTTCTTCCCATTAGTGTAATTAATTGTTTTAGGACATCTCTGCTAACCCACTCCCCCAATACCCATCTAGCCTGGAGCCTTATGGCCCTCATAAGGACCCGGCTTCCCCTTTGGTCTTTAAAATTAGACAACAGATGTTCATAATTGAACCTGTCTTGGTTCCAGAAAGTCTGAGATGTTCAGAAATAATCAGAATTTCTCTATAAATGTCATAAAGGATATATCATTTTGGCAGAGTCAGATCCAGGTTTTGTGGGGGACTGAAGCTTATATAATATGGGGATCTCTGTTTAAGAAAAAGAATACAAAATTATGAATTTAAAATTAGGCACAAAAGGGAATGTTATTTTGGAATGAGAAGTATAATATTCCTGTAGCTGCCTGGACATGGTAGCTCATGCCTGTAATCCCAGCTTTTTGGGATGCCAAGGTGGGAGGATTTCTTGAGCCCAGAAGTTCAAGACCAGCTTAAGCAACATAGCGAGACCCCATCTGTGCAAAAAAAATTTTTAAAAATTAGCCAACTGTGGTGGTGTGTGCTTGTAGTCCCCGCTACTCAGGAGGCCGAGCTGGGAGGATCGCTTGAGCCAGGGAGATGGAGGCTGCAGTGAGGGGTGATTTTGCCACCATACTCCAGCCTCCAGCCTGGGGATAACAGAGTGAGATGCTGTCTCAAAAAAAGAAAAAGAGACAATTCTGGAGCCTTTAGCTATTTCCATTCCATTCTTCTGGGATCTGTGTAGGCAATTAATCAGAAATGTGAACATAGAGGTGCTTCATTATTGAAACCCAACTTTCCCTTCTCACCTAAAGCCCTCCCCAAGTCCAGCATTTAAAGAGACAGGTACAAGGAAAAGACCCTGAAGCCCAAGCCTCTTAGCTTCAGATAAATTCACCTCTGCTCTCTGGAGGAGCAGACAACAGAGGCCTCTTCTGAATATTGAGGAGAAGGTTGTATGTGTGTTCATGTGCGTGAGATCCGAGTGGAGTGCATGGGACCTGAGCTCAATTTTCCCTTGAGGTGAGCTTGAAGCTTTGGGTATCTCCCTCTCAGAAAACATAAACCCATGTTTCCAACATTGTTGTAAAATATTCTGTTCCCACATTTCCCACAATCAGCTTGCCTGACCCCACCCCAGGGTGTGTCATCCTGTGCTTCTGGCACGCACGCACACACACACACACACACACACACACACACACACACACACTCTCAGAGCCCTGCCATCTGAAGGTAGCCAGCTCCAGAAAGGCCAACCTTTAGCTGCAACTCAGCACAGCACTGTTCATGATTTCTGGTTGTCATTTCTAGGCTGGTTTCTTTTTTTGTTTTGTTTTTTCCTTTGCCAAGACTGCAGTTGAAATAGGATCAAGGATTTATTTTTCCATTACAAGGCAGGAGAAAGGGTGCTAGGTTACAAGCACCGTCAATGTCAGAGATGGAAGCTTCTTCTTACCATTAGGCGTGTGTTGTGAAAGGGGCGAGGGGTTCAGGCAAAGTATTTCCCAGCAGGCGGGAAGGGGTCTTGATGGGATGTGAACTAGGAAAACAAACCAGATTCCCTGAGGGAAAATCAATTGTTCATGAACTGTTATCAGCGTGGGAGTAGGGTTCGCGGATTTCATATTCTAAACATGTTTGTGTGTGGTGCGTGCACACACACCTACTACATGGCGGAGCCTGTCATAAGTGGCGATGGATTACCATAGATACAGTTTGCTGGGGCTGCCATAACAAAGTACTACAGTCTGGGTGGCTTAAATGACAGCAGTTTATTTTCTCACAATTCTGGAGGCTGGAAGTCTGAGATCAGGGTGTCAGCAGGGTTTGTTCTTCCAATGACCTCTCCCCTTGGCTTGCAGATGGTCGATTCTGGCGTGTCCTTAGATGGTCTTTCCTCTGTGCCTGTCCATCCCTGGTGTCTCTCTGTGTGTCCTAATCTCCTCTTCCTATAAGAACATGAGTCTGATTGGAGTAGAGCTCACCCTAAATGGCCTCGTTTAAACTTAATCACCTATTTAAAGCCCCTGTCTCCAAATACAGTGACATTCTGAAGTGCTGGGGGTTAGGGCTTCAACATACGATCCATATGGTTGAAGGGCTTCAAATTAATATATATACACACACACACACACACACACATTTTTTTTTTTTGAGATGGAATCTTGTTATGTCACCTAGGCTGGAGTGCTGTGGTGCAATCTCAGCTCACTGCAACCTCTGCCTCCCAGGTTCAAGTGATTCTCCTACCTCAGCCTCCCAATTAGCTGGGATTACAGGCATGCGTCACCATGCCTGGCTAATTTTTGTATTTCTAGTAGAGATGGGGTTTCACCATGTTGGCCAGGCTGGTCTCAAACTCCTGACCTCAGATGATCTGCCCGCCTCGGCCTCCCAAAGTGCTGGGATTACAGGCATGAGTCACTGTGCCCAGCCTCAAATTCATGTTTGAATATTTATTGGTCTTTCCCCTGTGCCTGTCCATCCCTTGTGTCTCTCTGTGTGTCCTAATCTCCTCTTCCTATAAGAACATGAGTCTTGAATATTTATTCAAATATGAATTTTAGGGGGACATAATTCAGCCTGTAGCACTGTCAACCTAAAAGGAAGAAGCTGAGGCAAAATTAGTATAAGTAGAGACTCTGTTTGGGCCAAGCTTGAGGACTGTAGCTGGGGAGCGTAGAATCAAGTTTCCCTGAATATACACTCCAATTAGCAGCAGTCACAAGTGGATTTTTAAAGACAAAAAAGGGGGACATGGAGTGGGCTGGTACACAGTTGGTTGTCAGGAATTCTCATTGGTTTTCGGAAATAACACTGACGAGTGATTGGTTATACATTGTTAAGCTATAAGATGTGGGTGATAGCGTCCAGTGGGGCATTATTAGGTTAATTTATAGCTACTTGTGGCAATGGCAAGCAGTTTTAAGAAATGAATACCGAGCTCAAAGGGGGTATGTAGGACGTGATTGCTATCTCATTCTCTTGCCTCTCTGGGCCTAATAATTTAAAAGATTTGTATCCTCAGATGAAAGTTCTTTTCTTTTCTCAGCACCTTGAATGGCTGGAGAGAGCACCACCCCATCCCTGACCATGCTGAGTGCTGGCTGGACTTCAATGGGGCAAGGAATCCCTTTTCCCTTGCGGAAGGTCCCCTGATTACTGCTCACCTGAACGTCTGCTCTTCCTTTAGTCCCCAGTTCTCTGCATTCCCTAGCACTGGGAACAGAGATAGTATGTCTGTGTTATACAATAGGGAAGAGTATGGGCTCTGGGTTTAAACTTTGACTGCCCCCTTGTTAGCTAAGCAACTGTGAGCAAGTCATTTCACCTCACTAAACTTGTCTTCCCTTTTCTACTTTGGAGGTTACTAAAAGCACCTTACCCGTCTAATTGTAAAGAGGAATAGGTGTATTAATGGGCATGTCACAGTAAACACTCACGAAATGCTAGCTACTATCAATCATCAAGATTACGTTGGTTGCAAGGAGCAGAAACTCATTGGAAGTCATTTAGGCAATAGAAGGGGATAATTTATTGACTCTCATAACCAAATCCAGGAAGGTAGGAGAGCAGTTGAGTGGCAGGGGCAACTGGAAAGAGACCATTCCCCATGTCTGTCTGTCTGTCATATCTTTTTTATTTTTATTTTATTTTTTACCCTGGTAGGTTTTTTTGGTTTGTTTCTTTTCTTTTTTCTTTTTTTTGGTTGTTTTTTTCTGTCCTTGGCTAGAACCATGGCTGCCAACAAGCTTCTCTGTTACATAATGGGAGACACGTGGTTACGATGTGAAAAAATCCCAGGGAAGGACTCTGATTGGTTCAGCTCAGGTCACATAGCCACCTGCATGACCAAGTCAGGGGCTGGGGTGCTTAGGTGGGGCAGGGGGTTCTGGGTAGATAAAACTAATTAATGCCTTCTGCCTTATCTAAATGTTCTTTGCACTATGCCTAGCACTTGGTAGAAATTAAACAAATTCCCCTTTTTCCCTTTCTGTTTGACCCTCATGTCTGCTTTTTATTACATAAAAGAGTAATCCAGAAAAGAAAGTCAATTCAGTGGAGACCCTGGGTAGGGAGAAAAAGCTTTTTATAGAATATTAGGTAGGAGTAGTGGCTTAGGATGGCAAGAGCTCTGCGCGAAAGGAAGACATTCCAGTCTAAGGCCACCTTGGAGATCTGAGTCAAGCAGCTCTATCCCTTCCTGAGGACGAGAGATTTCAGGCAATGACTCATATTTGTTTGCAGAGCTAATTGACAAGACATATTAAGAGTCTTAGCAATTGTTCATGCTTTTTGATCCAACAAATTCACTTCTAGAGTGTCAAGAACTGTGCTGGTCTAAGATATTATCCTACATGGACGCTAACAAGTCAGCCTGTCAGAGTTTTATGGATGTTGGCGGAAGACATGAGACTCTGGGTTCAGAGATAAATGACTTTATTGTTTATGGCACAACAGGAAGCTTGAGCTTCATGTCTGCACCAGTTCCCCTTGACCCCCAAGTCCCTCAAGGGTGACACAGGTTGACATGGTTTGGCTGTGTCCCCACCCAAATCTCATCTTGAATTGTAGTTCCCACAATCCCCATATGTCATGGAAGGCACCCGGTGGGAGGTAATTTAATCATGGGGGCAGTTACCTTCATGCTATTCTTGTGATAGTGAGTGAGTTCTCACAAAATCTGATGGTTTTATGAGGGGCTTTTTCCTCTTTTGCTCATTCTTCCCCTTGCTGCCACCAGGTGAAGAAGGACGTGTTTGCTTTCCCTTCTGCCATGATTGAGGCCTCCCCAGCCCTGTGGAACTGAGTCAATTAAATCTCTTTCTTTTATAAATTACTCAGTCTAGTGAGATGGAGTTTCACTCTTGTTGCTCAGGCTGGAGTGCAATGGCATGATCTCAGCTCACTGCAACCTCCGCCTCCCAGGTTCAAGCAATTCTCCTGCCTCAGCCTCCTGAGTATCTGGGATTACAGGCATGTGCCACCACGCCTGGCTAATTTTGTATTTTTAGTAGAGGCAGGGTTTCTCCATGTTGGTCAGGCTGTTCTTGAACTCCTGACCTCAGGTAATCTGCCCACCTCAGCATCCCAAAGTGTTGGAATTACAGCCGTGCCCAGCCTGGTTTTTTTTTTTGTTGTTGTTTGTTTGTTTGTTTGTTTTTTTGAGAGAGAGTCTCACTCTGTCACCCAGGCTGGAGTGCAGTGGTGCAATCTTGGCTCACTGCAACCTCCACCTCCCGGGTTCAAGCGATTCTCCCACCTCAGCCTCCTGAGTAGCTGGGATTATAGGTGTGCACCACAATGCCTGGATTATTTTTTGTATTTTTGTAGAGATGAGGTTTCACCACGTTGCCCAGGCTGTTCTCAAACTTCTGAGCTCAGGCAATCTGCCCACCTCGGCCTCCCAAAGTATTAGGATTACAGGCGTGAGCCACGACACCCAGCGTTGGGTATGGTTTTTTTTAGTAGTGTGAGAAATGAGTAATACACGGATGGATCCAGGTAGAATCTGTGGATGCAGTGGATTTGCATCACACCTGAGGAACCCCAAGTTTAGGAATCTTGATCTTTTCAACCTTTACCCTGGATGGAGGGATATATTGTCATTATAATCTTCTCCTCCTCCTCCTCCTCCTCCTCCTCCTTCTTCTTCTTCTTCTTCTTCTTCTTCTTCCTCTTCTTCTTCTTCTTCTTCTTCTTCTTCTTCTTCTTCTCTTCTTCTTCTTCTTCCTCTTCTTCCTCTTCTTCCTCTTCTTCTCTTCTCTTCTCCTTCTTCTCCTTCTTCTTCTCCTTCTTCTTCTCCTTCTTCTTCTTCTTCTTCTTCTTCTTCTTCTTCCTCCTCCTCCTCCTCCTCCTTCTCCTCCTCCTTCTCCTCCTCCTCCTCCTCCTCCTCCTCCTCCTCCTCCTCTTCTTCTTCTTCTTCTTCTTCTTCTTCTTCTTCTTCTTCTTCTTCTTCTTCTTCTTCTTCTTCTTCTTCTTCTTCTTCTTCTTCTTCTTCTTCTTCTTCTTCGATAGAGTCTCATTCTGTCGTGCCCATCTTGGAATGCAGTGGTACAATCTCAGCTCATTGCAACATCCGCCTCTCGGGTTCGAGCAATTCTCCCTCCTGTCTCCAAAGTAGCTGGGATTACAGGCACCCACAACCACACCTAGCTAATTTTTTGTGTTTGTAGTAGAGACGGGGTTTCACCATCTTGGCCAGGCTGGTCTCGAACTCCCAACCTCAGGTCATCAGCCTGCCTCAGCCTCATAAATTGGTGGGATTACAGGCATGAGCCACTGCACCTGGTCCGGAGATATTATTGTTATAGTCTTAATCAGCAAATAAATCTGTCTTCTGCTATATTAGCCCTATCTTCTAATGCTATTAGCTACACAAACATCCTTATAAAGATGGTCTAGAACAAAAGCTGACACAAGATGGGCAGAAATGTAAGAGACACGTGGGGAATTGTTCCACAGCATACAGAATCTTTCCTAAGGAAACTACATCTGAAACACACACAGAAAATGTATTCATAAAGCAACAATAGTTCAACATTAGGGGAAGAGGTTCAACAGACTGTTGTTGGGATATTCTTTTGTTTCTAAACATGTTTCTGAAGATCTTGGAATGGCAAGTGGAAATGTTCAACTTAAAATGTAAAGTGGAATAAAAAGCTGCAAAAATTGAATATATGTTTTTATTAACTATGTAGAAACATCTATTCTAGGAAAACCTGGAAGGGAGATTTGCTAAAATGTTCATAGTCTTTCTCTGGGCAATGAGTCTGGGATCAATTGTTTTTCTTCATGTGGAATTTTTTTTTTTTTCAGTTTTTCTATAATGAACATGTATTACTTTTATAATAGAAAAAAACAAGATAAATTATTTCTGAAAGCAGTGCCCAGCATCCAGAATTTGGCAAAAACAAGAGAAGAAAGCATAAAATAAGCAGGGAAAAAGGGTTTCAGTTAAATTAGATGTCCAATTAAGAGATTAGCTTGGCTGCAAAATATCTTTTTGACAGACAATTAGTTCTGGGCAAGTCAAATGTTTCAACCGTGCATTCTTCTGGGACAATTAAAGTAATTCATATTTGATGTGCAGAAGTGTTGTGGTAATTGGGAAAGTTCCCCAAATGGTAGTTGTAACTGGGCTGGTTGTGTTTGGAGAAGTGAAGTCATGCCCTTGACAAGCCACCTAGCTGAGTCTATGGAAAAGGCCTTGGGCTGGGGGATTCTAAGATGGAATTTTCCATTGGGCGTAGGAAGTTATGTTGGGAATGGAATAGAAGGGTCAACAATGACAACATTTACAGCATTTATTGTAAAATAAATACAGTTGGCTCTTGAACAACATAGATTTGAACTGCGTGGCTCCACTTACACGTGGATTTTCTTCAGTCTCTGCCACCTCTGAGACAGCAAAACCAAGCCCCCCTCTTCCTCCTCTTCCTCAATCTCCTCAATGTGAAGACAAAGAGGATGAAGACGTTTATGATGATCCATTTCCACTTAATGAATAATAAATACATTTTCTCTTCCTTATGATTTTCTTAATCATATATTCTTTTCTCTAGCTTATTTTATTGTAAGAATACAGTATATAATCATATACAATACAAAATATGTGTCAATTGTGTATGTTATTGGTGAGACTTCTGGTCAACAATCGGCTATTAGTAGCTACGTTTTGGGGGAGTCAAAACTTATAGGTGGATTTCCAACTGTGTAGGGGGTTGACATCACAATCATTCACGAGTCAATCATTGTATCAATAACAATCATACCACACATATTTTGAGTGCCACACATTGCACTAAGCATTGACGTATCTATTAATTTCTACAACTATCCCGTGCAATAGATAGGATTGGAGTTTCCATCTTACTGATGAGGAAACTGAGGGCCAGAGAGGTCAACTGAGTTGTCCAAGGTCACACAGCCAGTTAGTAATGGAACTAGAATCTGAATCCATGCAATGTGACCGTAGAGCTCTTGTTCAATGCTCCTCGACTTGTGTGCTGGATTGTTTTTTGAAATAATGTTTTATACCTCTGTCTTTACTGTCCTAGATGAGGTCATCTGATTTCCCTCCAGGCAAGTAAGATATGTTGTATTTGCTACATTTGAGAGGGGAAAATGCTGAAGTTCAGAAAGGATTGGAAATTTCCCAAGGCCACATAGTGAAAGAATAAGAAAATTACCTTTTTCAAATGGCGGAGCTTTTATATCAATGCTGTTTGTAAATTTTAGTTGGCAATGTCTTTTATATTCTATGAAACTGAATGAGAGGTGAGGTGGTATATCAGCCAAAACTCTCTCAGCTACATCTTGCTATTTGTTGCATGCAACTTCAAAGCCCACAGATAGACTGGACTTCACATATGGCTGGATCCAGGTGCTTAAATGATATGCTTTGGAATCTGTCTGATCTCTTCTTCTCAGCTCTCTTTTCATCCATATCGGCTTCATAATCAGGCCCCTTTCTTATGCCATCAGCAGCTGCTGACTTACCTCCTACAAGCTTAGTAATCCCAGGGGAAAATGAATTTACCTTTGCCAAAAGCATTGACATAAGAAGCTGACTGTCATTGGATCATAAGAGTCAGGTGCCCATCTCTGAATGAATTATTGTGGCTAAGGAAGTAGAAGAGGGTGATTAGTCAGTCCTGGTCATGTGCTCAGCCCTAGCTTTAGAAGATGGTGTCAACCTTATCCAAACTCCATGAATGAACAATGAAGGAAGGACCATTGTTCAAAAGTAAGTGAAAATGCTGTTTCCAGGAAAGCAGAATGGGAGGGGGAGCACGGGGAGGGGGAAAGGGATTCAGGGAGGTGGGAGTTGGAATGGAATTAGCCCGAAATCATTGGAGTTTGGAGGGTGTAAGTGAGTGTGAGCTGAATGCTGAAAGCAGAGTTTGCAAGATAGTGTGTTAGCCCAGTTCTTCTGAGAAACAAACTCCAATACAGGATTACACATACTTGATTTTTATTAGAGGAAATGCCCTTGAGAGAAAGCAGAGAAGGTACCAGATGAAGCTGGGAGAACCTGAGACAGTAATGCAAGTCTGACTCTGAGTAAAGGAGAGCGGGGAAAAAAGTTAGGGTGCAAACACCATAGGGAAGTCCCTAAGCCAAAGCTGGGGACAGGGAAATCCTGTGTCTCCTGGGGCGGGGTCTGCTTTAGTGTCCCTGCTATGCTCAGTCATTAGCCAGGAGCACCTCATGGAAGGAAGTATATGGATTCCCCAGCACAGCAGCTGGGGCCCTGGTTAATTACACACCCTGTAGAAGGAGGTCGATGAGGCCCATTCTCAGGGCCGTCACATGGTGAGCCATGCAGCACTGGCCTGGCAGAACATTTGACTGGGTTCATATAGTATTGACATTAAAAAAAAAAGTCAGGGCTGTGTGCGGGGGCTCGCACCTGTAATCCCAGCACTTTGGGAGGCCAAGGCGGGCAGATCACTTGAGGTTAGGAGTTGGAGACCAGCCTGGCCAACAAGGTGAAACCCCATCTCTACTAAAAATATAAAAATCAGCTGGGTATGGTGGTGCACCCATGTAATCCCAGATACTCAGGAGGCTGAGGCAGGAGAATCTCTTGAATTCGGGAGGTGGAGGCTACAGTGAGCTGAGATCATGCCACTGCACTCCAGCTGGGGCAACAGAGTGAGACTCTTATCTCAAAAAAAAAAAAAAAAAAATCAGTTGCCAGCATTCAACAACCTGTGTATTTTACATCTTAAAAAACCCCTGGATTTCCTGCTTCTCTTTAAAAAATAGTGGCAGTTCGGCAACACTGGGACTCCATTTCCACAAATCTTGTAAAATTAAGTCCACGCTGCCTCCTTAGATGGGGTGTGTGCTGTCCAGTTTCCCACATCTCCACCAGACCCTGTTGTCCTAATCTGTACTCTTCACTCATTTGTGTTACTTGTCTGTCCGTGCGGGCATTTAAGTTTGCAACCCTTGCCTCAAATTCATCTGAGAAACTGAGACTATGGAAGTCGGGTTCAGTCATAGAATCTAATGGGCAGGAGTAAAGCTGAAGATTGAGTGAGTAAGCTAGAGGTTGATAAAGCAGGAGTAGAGCAGGTAGCTAGAGCCTGAGCAGACAGACCTCAGGGCTTGTCAGCCCTCCTAAGAGCTCCTTTGCTGGCTGGGTGAAGTCACTGAGAACCTAAGCACAGAGTGTCAGTCATCGCCTTCCTGGAGAAATCTTAGTTGAGATGGATGTCTGAGCTGGTGGACATTGCCTTTGGTTCAGGCCAGTCTAGGAGTCACAGCAATATTTGGACACTGGTTGAAAGTTGTTTCATCCCATCCCACTTGCTCAGCAACGTAGACAAGTGTGGCTTTAGGTTATTTTCATTGGTCAATACCTTTTTGTTTAGGTGCTCTCCTTTCCTCTTCCACATGGTTCAGTAAGGCTGCCAATTCTAGAGCTCTTTCCTCTCCTATGAAAGTCTGGGTGTCTTAGGCTGGGCTTTCCCAGAGGCAGATCCTATGATGAGGATTTCCATGTAATGGTATATTTGTAGGGTGACTCTGGGAAGCACCAGTAGGAGAATGGGATTGTATTAGTCAGGGTTCTTTAGAGAAGTAGAACCAATAGAATAGCATACACACACACACACACACACACACATATATATGCATATACATATACACACACACGTGTATGTATGTGTATATATATACATACACATATATGTATCTATAAGCACTTTTATATACATACATATATGTGTATCTATATGCACTTACATGTGTGTGTGTGTGTGTGTGTGTGTGTGTGTATGCAATTATGGAGGCTGACATGTCCTAAGATCTGCAGTATGAGTCAGTAAGCTGGAGACCCAAGAGAGCCAATGGTGTAGGTCCAGTCCGAAAACCAACAGGCTTGAGATCCAGAAAGAGCAGTGCTTCAGTTTGAGTCTAAACGCAGGAGAATGTTGACGTTTCAGTTTGAAGGTCCTCAGGCTGGAGGAAATCTCTCTGACTCAGGCAAGGGTCAGCCTTTTGTTCTATTTAGGCCTTCAACTGATTGGATGAGGACCACCCACATCTGGAGTGCAACCTGCTTTCCTCAGTCTACCCATTTACATGCTAATCTCGTCCAAAAACACCTTCGCAGGAACACCCAGAATAATGTTTTACCAATTACCTGGGCACTCAGTGGCCCAGTCAGGTTGACACATAAAATTAACCATCACAGAGCAAAATGAGACATGGAAATCTAAACCAGAATAGAGCAAGGTAATGAGTAAGTTACTTCTGTGGGCAGCCAGGGCTTGATCCTTTTGGTGAGCTTTGGTTGATGGCATGGAACACACCTCAAAGTGTCCCACCTGAGTGTTGAGAAAACTGAGATATTTATCTTTCATCACTCATCTGACATTGACGGAGGGATGCTCTCAGGGACTTTGACATCCTTGAACTTCTGGCCTGTCTCGCCGAGGCCAAGAACAGGCCTTCAGGTGGGGAGTCGCAGATGCTTGCAGAGGGATGCCTTCAGCTTGTATGGGATGGGGAGGGTCCGAGGGACATGGGTGGGCCTTGCCAGTGTCTGCTATGGTGGGTAAGTGGCACATATCTGGTCAAACATCAGGCTGTATCCACCCAGCAATGTTGGACCATGGAGTGGCACATGCATCAGAATCTTCCCTGGGGATTAATTTATTGTGGTTCCTGAACAGAGAGGATATATATCTGGAGCTGCCAGCCTCTACTTATCCTCCCACATGGAGGGAGATGGAGAATAAGGCTGAGCAAAGACAAACAGTGAAGAGAAATGGAAAGAGAGAGGAGTATATGTGTGTCTTGGTGGCAGTGAGTCCTGTGGTACTCTGGTTCTTTTCCCTTCCTGTCTTAGTCTATTTTTGCTGCTGTAACAAAATACCTGAAACTAGGTAACTTACAAAGGACAGAAACTTATTTCTCACAGTTCCGGAGGCTGAGCAGTCCAGGATCAAGGCACAGGAACATTTGGTGTCTGGTAAGGGGCTCCGTTCCTTGCTTCTAAGGTGGTGCCTTGTGTCCTCTGGAGGGCATGATGCTGTATCCTCACATGTGGAAGGTGGAAGGGCAAAAGAGCCTAAGTTAGTTCCCTCTACCCCTTTATAAGACATGAATCCATTCCTAAGGACCAAGCCCTCCTGATTGAATCACTTCCTAAAAGGCCCCACCTCTTAATACCACTGCAATGGGGATTAAGTTCCAACATGAATTTTGGAGGAGACACATTCAAACCTTAGCATTCCCTTTCCGTAAATGACCTCAGCTGGATAAACCAGTGTATTCGTTTCTCGATTAATTTAGCTAGAGTTAGATTTCTGGGCATGCAACCAAAAGCCCTTACTAACAGTTATTTTGGTGGGATAGGGATGGGGGGAAGGGACATTGGGATTGAGAGAGAGATTGCCCTGGGCCTAAGAGCTTTCTCTCCTTATTACATCCCAGTGCCTGAGATTTAAGTTGCTAGAAGGAAGATGAGTTTATGGTGGAAATTTGTAACCGACCATTAACCAGAATGGCACAGCTAAACCCCTGTGCCTGACCAATTGTTAGGACTTAAAGAAACAGCAATAAAGAAAGAGCTTTTAGTTTCGGAGCTTAATTAGCCATTCTTTTTCTTCCTGACTTTTAGTTTTATGACTCTAGCTTCTAGGACAGATTTTTATTGTACTCAAATACAAATTAAACCCAAATAAGGACTCTCCCCGTGTTTCTGCTTCTTCAATTTAAATTTATTCTTTGTAGGGTGACACTAAGTACCACAGTACATGTCACATGTAAGAACTGTAAACTTTTAAAAAAGAGAGACAGGGCAAGCATTTATCATGGTGATCTCTTCTCTAAACATAATGGGAACTTAGGTTAATTACAAAAAAAAGTTAAGGCCATTGTTTTTTGCCTTAAGAAAGGTACGGGTTTTAAGTGCTCTCAGAATTGGCACTCCATAATCTGCAATGATGAGAAATAACAGTAGCTACCATTTGTTGAAAATCTATTAGTACTATGCTAGGTCCTTAACCTTCAGTATCTCTCATCACCCAAGACACTTGAAGGATGGATGGTCTAAAAGTTTCCATGTGTGCAAAATGACAGCTCAGAGAAGACTTAACCAATGTTTCAAAGATTAAAAAAAAAAAAAAAAATAGGAATTGGAGTCAGTTTGCATTAAGACCTTTTGAACTCCAAAAAATCTATCTATGTGCTTCTGACTTGAAAAGGGTATGTTTTGCATGCTGGATATGGGTTTGGTGGAGGTGCTGGTGTATACGCTGTATGTTTCAATGCTAGACATCGTGCTGGGTACTGCACATAGTAGGCAGCTGATAGCATTTCTGTTCAGCGAATTTAGAATATGTACATGACTGAAACTTCATTAGGTTGAAGGGGAATTTATTTATCTTTTCACTATGTCTGAGCAAAGGGTTTGTTAGGTAAAGTATATTTATATTATATTATATTAGTGCCCCATGGAAATTATATTTGTTTCTCTACAGATAACAAAGATTCTTATTTCTCTCTTGAAATGCGAAATAAAAAGCCTTACTGACATCTACCATAAATCCTCTGCTGTAACCAGGTAGAGTATAGATAACTCCATAAAAATAGAGTAATACTGTCTTGCATTTGCACAGTACTTTACAGTTTAGAAAGTATTTGCTTGCCACATCCCTTTTGATCCTCCTGATAGGCTTGCAGGGTAGGAAGGAGAGATACTGTCATTTCCATTTTCCTGGCGGGAAACAAACATTTGGAGAAGTTGACTTGCCCCAAGGTGACACAATAGTGAAGGGCTCAAACTAGGACTTAGTTTGGGTATCGGAATGAGTCAGAGTGCGTGTCTTAGTTAGTTTGGGCTGTGGATTAGTTTGTTCTTGCATTGTTATAGAGAAATACCTGAGACAGGGTAATTTATAAAGAAAAGAGGTTTAATTGGCTCACAGTTTTGCAGACTGTACAGGAAGCATAGCTGAGGAAGCCTCAGGAAACTTACAATCATGGTGGAAGGTGAAAGGGAAGTTGGCATGTCCTACATGGCTGGAGTAGGAGGAAGAGAGCAAAGGGGGAAATGCTACACACTTTTGAACAACCAGATCTTGTGAGAACTCACTCAGTGTCATGAGAACAGCAAGGGGGAAGTCTGCCCCCTTGATCCAATCACCTCCCCCCAGGCCCCTCCTCCAGCACTGGGAATTACGATTCGACAGGAGATTTGGGCGGGGACACAAATCCAAACCATATCAGGCTACTATAACAAAACAGTGTAAACTGGATGGCTTAAGCAACAGAAATCTATTTCTCACAGTTTTGGAGGCTGAGAAGTGCCACAATCTGGCTGATGTAGCTCCCAGCGGACCCTCTTCCTGGCTTGCAGAAAGCTGCTTTCTCTCTGCATTCTCACATGAGGGAGGAAGTTGGGGGGGGGGGTGGGGGGGGGAGGAGAGAGAGAAGGGAGAGAGAGAGAGAGAGAGAGAGAGACTGAGAGAGAGGGAGGGAAGAGGAGAGACAGAGAAAGAGAGCAAGTCCTCTGGTGTCTTTTCTTATAAGGATGCTAATTCCATCATGAAGACCTCATCCTCATGATCTCCTCTAAACTAATAGGCTTACAAAAAAGCCCACCTCCTAGTACCATCATAATGGAGGTTAGGGCTTCAATATATCAAGTTTGGGGGGACACAGCTCAGTCCATTGATGTGGGGTTCATCTGACTTACAGTTCACACTTCCTGGACAAGGTTTTGGAATGTCGTAAAGCTTTCTTCAGAACAACAACTGTTTGATTTCCCCCCAAGCATTTATAGCCCACTTTAGCAGCACTCAACTGCATGCCTCTGATCTATATGCTAATTTCGGATTCGCCTTATCTCTTAAATAATCCAAGAGTTTGTGTGTGTGTGGATGCTCCTTGATTTGAAATCCTTATGTGCTTAGAACTAATGGGGTTGTAAAACACACTCCAGAATGTACCCTTCTCTAATTCAGCCTGATTTTCTCCCATCACTCCACATTAGCAGGGCTCCCATGCCACTGCTTTTGATCATGATTCATTGTCCAGCTCCAGAGCATCCTATGAACCACTTAATGTTTTTTCTCCTGAGTGTTGGAGCCCACGGTGGGCAGATGGGAGAGGGTAGGGGATTTGAACTGGGGAAAGACATTTAAATTTGCTCCTGTTCACCTTAGCTGAGGAAGTTACCTGCTGTCTGAAGGGTGTATCCCTATTTTATTATTTATTTATTTTTACAAAACTAAGAGAAACCAACAACAAAACACAAGAGGAGCCCCTCTGCCTCTGATGGGAGTAGCTGTGCTCTCAGGTTGGAGCAGCCAACCTAGAAATTGGTGGCCAGTGGCTAAGGATCAGGATGAGCAGACAGAGTGAATGCAAGTTCTATGTCTGATTATGAAAATTGTACTTGCTCCTTATGGAGAACTTGGAATCTAGGGAAATTATAAAAATGTAAAGTGTTATCAGTCCTTTGTCAGTCATTGGGCTGGTTGGTCAGAAGTCATTACTGTTATAGACCTTCATTGCTTAATGAAAATTAATTTATCAGAAGCGATTTCCTTGATGATGCTAATATTTATTAAAAGGTTACCCTAGGCTGAGTTCTGGCTAACAGCTGTATATATATACATGTATACTTTTATTTTTCAAGTGAAGAAACAGGCTCAGAGAGGGTAAGAACTTACTCACAGTCACACAGCAACTGAGTGGGGCAGCTAGAATTTGGGTTCAGATAGTTAGACACTAGAGTTCAGGTTTTTCAGCCCTTTGACATCTACCCATTATTCAAGAAATAACAAGATTCACTTTTGGTTTGAAGGGGAGTGCATGGGAGAGAAAGAAGAGTACCAAATGGGAAAAAGAGAAAGCAAGGAAACCAAACACCATTTGTGGTCATGAGCTGCATTAAAAAAAAAAAAAAGCCAGAGCCAGGGACAATGACTGGATTATGCCTGTAATCTTGCCACTTTGGGAGGCCAAGGCAGGAGGATCACTTGAGCCCAGAAGTTTGAGACGAGCCTGGGCAACATAGCAAGACCCCATCTCTACAATTCTTTTTTTTTTTTTTCTATTAGCAAGGCATGCTGGTGTGTACCTGTAGCCCCAGCTACTGGGGAGGTTGAAGCAGGAGGATCGCTTGAGCCCAGGAGTTCAAGGCTGCAGTGAGCTATGATCCCACCACTGCACTCCAACCTAAGCACCAGAGTAAGACTCTGTCTCTGAAAAAAACAAAACAACAAAAACAAACCAAAGCAAAGCTGATGGTTTCACTTAAGTGTTGCTCCTTCTGGAAAGGCATCACTGGAGTGTATGCCATATTTTGATGATGCTGCTGCCAATGCTGAGAACATGGGCAACCTCTTTTGCCTGTAATTTTCTTTTTTTTTTTTTTTTTTGAGACAGTCTCGTTCTGTCGCCTAGGCTGGAGTGCAGTGGTGCAATCTCAGCTCACTGCAACCTCCGCCTCCTGGGTTCAAGCCATTCTCCTGCCTCAACCTCTCAAGTAGCTGGGACTACAGGTCCTCACCACTATGCCTGACCAATTTTTGTACTTTTAGTAGAGACGAGGTTTCACCATATTGGTCAGGCTGGTCTCTCACTCCTGACCTCAGGTGATCCACCGAACTTGGCCTCCCAGAGTGCTGGGATTACAGGCGTGAGCCACCGCAACCCGGCCTGTCTGTAATCTTTGAAAGTAATAGCATATTGGCTCTGAGGGTCGGTTAGATTTTTTTTTTAAACAGTTGGCAGTCATTTGTAGCCAAGTCAGATGAAAAGGGTAGATAATCAAGCTTGTTACTACAATTTTTATTGAAACAAAATTTATCTTTAGTAACGAGATTGATTTTTTTGTGTGTGACTCAGGAGGGCAGTTTGCCCAGAGCAGTGGTTTTCAAACTCTTAACAAACTATCCCTGAGAGGAAAAGAGAATGAATTCATACTCTGCGGAGTGTAGCCCAAAATAACCTCTGCAAGGGTGAAATTTTCTTTGAAGTCTTACGTTTTAGCTTAGGTATTTGTGAACTCTGCATTCTATTTTGTGCCACATGTGTTTTAAATTACTATTACTCTACTAAAGTTTATTCATGCTCCAAGAAGATGGTGATGTTTGTACTGTAGTTTCTTATGTCCCAGGGATACCGCAGGGTTCCCCAAGGGTACCTGTTGGCCGAGTTTGAGACTCTTGGCTCTGTTAGTGGGAGTCTCAAGCTATGATCCAGGCTGCTGGTTGTTCCTGAGGGATTTCGCTTTCTTTCTCTCTAACACTAATATTTTGAATAGGAAATATAGTTTTAAGTTTAAAAATAACATAATTAAAAAGTGTAGAAAAGTCTCTCTTGGCCAGGCGCAGTGGCTCAACCTGTAATCCCAGCACTTTGGAAGGCCAAGGCGGGCGGATCATGAAGTGAGGAGTTCGAGACCAGCCTGGCCAACATGATGAAATCCCATCTTTACTAAAAATACAAAAATTAGCTGAGTGTGGAGGCAAGCGGCTGTAATCCCAGCTACTCAGGAGGCTGAGGCAGGAGAATCGCTTGAACTGGGGAAGCAGAGGTTGCAGTGAGTTGAGATCGCCCCATTGCACTCCAGCCTGGGCAAGGAGAGTAAGACTCCTTCTTAAAAAAAAAAAAAAAAAAAAAAAAAAAAAGAAAAGCCTCTCTTGTGTCCTTGTCCCCAGTCTTCCAGTCCTCCTACGAGGCAACCAGTTTCCAGGATGGCCCCCAACAATCCCTGCCTGCTGCCATTCACACCCTCGTGTAGTCCCCTCTCACGCCGGAGGCATCCATGTTGGATCTTGTGTGTGACCAAGATCTGCTGCAGAAGTGATATTACGTCACTTCCGCGATTACGTCATGAAAGACTGCAGCTTCCATCTTTGGTCTTTGTCTCTCTTTCTTGGATCAGTCACTTTGGAGGAAGCCGGCTGCTATACTATGAGGACACTCAGGCACTTTATGGAGAGGCCCACGTGGCGAGGAATTGAGGTCTCTAAGAGCCAGTAAGGAATAGAGGCAACCACAGGAGTGAGCCTGGAAGCGTAGCCTTCAGCACCAGAAACCCTCAGATGACTGCAGTCCTGGCTGACATCTTACCTGCAGCCTCATGGGAGAACCTAAGCCAGAAGCACTTAGCTGAGTTGACTTGTGGGGTCCAAATCCACAGATAGTGAGATGATAAATGCTTGTTGTTTTATATTTAGTTTTAGTTTTTGTGACTACATCGTAGGTGTATATACTTATGGGTTACCTGAGATATTACAGGCATGCAATGTGTAATTATCACATCAGGCTAAATGGGATATCTGTCATCTCAAGCATTTTCCTTTGTGCTACAATCTAATTATTCTCTTTTAGTTATTCTAAAATGTATGATTAAATTGTTTTTGATTATAGTCACCCTATTGTGTTAACAAATATTAGGTCTTATTCATTCTTTTTTTTTTTTTTTTTTGAGGCGGAGTCTGACTCTGTCGCCCAGGCTGGAGTGCAGTGGTGCCATGCAGCTCACTGCAACCTCTGCCTCCCAGGTTCCAGCAGTTCTCCTGCCTCAGCCTCTGGAGTAGCTGGGACTATAGGCTCATTGCCACCACACCTGGCTAATTTTGTGCTTTTCTGTAGAGACGGGGTTTCACTGTATTGACCAGGCTGGTCTCAAACTCCTGACCTTGTGATCCACTTGCCTTGGCCTCCCAAAGTGTTGGGATTACAGGCGTGAGCCACCACGCCCGACCTAATTCATTCTTTCTAATGATTTTTTTTGTACCGTCATGGCTCATTGCAGCCTCGCTTCGATTTCCCGGGCTCCATTGATCCTCCCATCCCAGCCTCCTGAGTAGCTGGGACTGTATGCACATGCCACCATACCCAGGTATTTTTAAAGATTCTCTTACAGAGATGGGGTCTTCTAATGTTGCCCAGGCTGGTCTCAAACTCCTGGGCTCAAGTGATCCTCTTGCCTCTGCTTCCCAAAGTGCTGGGATAACAGGCGTGAGCCGCTGCACCCAGTCAATGGCACGTATTAAAAAGAATGATGATATAAATACTGATGACTAACATTTATTGAGTGTGTTTTTTCCATGTCAGGCACTATATCAAGCACTTTACATGCATATCTCATCAGTAAAACATTTGCATTTTTATTTCTTATCACTAGTAAATCCTTCTCCTCCCAGAAGCATTTAAAAATCCACAAACCATGGCTAACTTCCTGTGAAATGTCTTAGTGGGCAAAAATTGAGGATAAGGGGAGTGTGAGTCCATGTCTCCTGCCCAGAGATGAGGAAGTTTCTCTTTTCTGTGCATGAAGGAGACAATGGGATATGGGATGACATTAAACCTTTGAAAGTTCCTGCTAACCTCCAGTTGGGAGGAAAGGGCCCACGGTGATCAATAAATGTGTTTGCTATTTTTTGGATGCAGGGAAGAGAGCCTGCCTGCACCTCTGTTGGAGTAGGTTATCCATGCTGTCTGCCTGGGGTCCAGATTCCTGGCATTGATATGAACTTCTTGGCTCTCTTGAGCCCTGAATCTGCTTCAAATTCAGAAAGCCCCAAGACTTCCGGGCTCTGTAATTACTCTGGGCTTTGGAGAATAGTTTCTCTTATGAGAAAATAATGGTGGAAACTTGTACCAATGAAGGAAACACACAAGAGTGTGGAGGAACATTGCTGTTTGCTGATGATGCTGGTGGCTGCTTGGATGAGATTAATTCTCCAAAGAGCGTTGGCCCTTTTGTGGCTGCAGGATCTAGGTGAAAGAGATTCTCATAGTCCATCCTATCACTAGATACTATCTGTCTTCATCCATTTTGTGCTGCTATAACAGAATACCAGAGACCACGTAATTTACAATGAATAGAAATTTACTTGGCTCACAGTTCTGGGGGCTGGAAAGTCCAAGGTTGAGAGCTTACATTTGGTGAAGGCCCTCTTGCTGCATCATGGCATGACCGAAGGCATCACTTGGGTAAGAGAGAGGGTAAGAGAGAGCACCTACTCCTGTGAAAACCAACCTGCTCCCATGATAAAGGCATTAATCCATTCAGAAGGATGGCGTCCCCATGATCCAAACACCTCTTGAAGGTCTCACCTCTCAACATGGTTGCAATAGGGATTAAGTTTCCAACATGTGAACTTTGGGGAGTACACGCCGTATATTTTGTATTTGCTCCTTTATATCCACTGTCCACCCCCATTTCCTCCTTTGTACCCCAGGAGGCTGACTTCTAAGGACTACATCACATGGGGTCTCCTATCCTCTTGTGGCTGCTTGGGTTTGGCCAATGGGGTGGGGAATCATAGAATACTAGAGGGTAGGAGGAGAGAGGGATTTGGACGTTTATTTCTGTGGCTCCTTCCTGTTGGGTTGCCATAGATTGGAAGCTCCTGCCAGGTAGCTTTCTTTCCCTGATGACTGTGGCTACTCTCCTTGGGTTCCATAACTATTTCCCTCCAGGTCTAGGGGTAGTAATGGCTCCTCACTGCTGCTAGTTAGGACTACTGCAACCCTTTTTTTTTTTTTTTGAGACGGAGTCTTGCTCTGTCACCCAGGCTGGAGTGCAGTGGTGCCATCTCGGCTCACTGCAAGCTCCGCCTCCCGGGTTCACGCCATTCTCCTGCCTCAGCCTCCCGAGTAGCTGGGACTACAGGCGCCCGCCACCACACGTGGCTAATTTTTTGTATTTTTAATAGAGACGGGGTTTCACCACATTAGCCAGGATGGTCTCGATCTCCTGACGTCATGATCCGCCCACCTCGGCCTCCCAAAGTGCTGGGATTGCAGGTGTGAGCCACCGTGCCCAACCTGTTTTTGTTTTTTTTAAAATCCCACTCATACAGCTATACGTAGCCCTTTGCTAAACTCTTCTTAGGTGTCCCATTTGAGTTTACTATGTCTTTCCTGCCACAGCCTTGATTGATACAGCATCCCAGAGAAGGGAAGCAATTCACTTAATTTTCTCACTCCTTTATTCAGTCATCAAACCTCCCATCAACACTTCCTCTATGCCAGGACTTGTGCTGAGGCTTTTAAGAATGAAACATGTTTTCTTGTCTATGTCCCTGAGTTCTCAGTTGTTCACCCAGAAACTGACTCTTACCAAAGAAAGAACATGCTGAAGGCATTGCTGAAGGGCCAGTCTTGGAAAAGCACCCCACGCAAGGTGGCTCCAGAGGGCTTTATAGCAGCAACTCCTCCAAGGGCGTGTGTTAGGGATAGGCTGATCTGAGGACCCCAGCTGTCCCTGCAGAGAATTCTTGGAAACCCAATAGGGCCTGTGTTCTTGCATCATGAGTCAAGGTGCCAAGAGAGATCACCTGATTGGCTGATCCACAGTCACAGGGTTGGGGGAGGGTATACAAAGTGGAGGGCTCACCGCAGGGGTCAGAGATAAGGCTGCTCCTTGCAGCTCTGTGTTTTGCAATTCACGTTGGACCCTCCCCAGTTCAGCCACCACCCTTGAGGCCAGCAAGGGTGAATTGTGTCAGAAGCATTCCATGCAAGGAAATAACAACTTGAAATCCAAATATATTTGTTAGTAAGTAATGGAAACCTGAAATTGCTTAAACAATGTGGGGCATTATTCTCTCACATTGAAAGAAATTTGGGGTTAGGTGAGTCTAGGGTTGGTTTATTCAGTAGTTCAGTTGTATCATCAAAGACCTGGGCTCTTGCCATCTTTCTGCTCTGACTTACAGAGCAAGGGCTTAATTCCGGTCTTTTCCTCTAATGATCACAAAATGGCTGCCACAGCACCATACGTCACATCTTCACACAATAATGTTCAATGTCCAAAGATCAGAGGAGAAAATGTATCTTCCTTGTGTCCATTGTTGACAGCAAGGAGGAAATGTCCATCAACTCTCATTGGTCACAATGGGTCACATGCCTATTCCTAAGCAATCACTAGACAAGGGTCAGTATTACTATAATTGGTTTAGATCAGTCAAGATTCACTCCTTGAGGCGCAGAAGGACAATTTCTCCTAAAGCATGTGACTGTTCAATACTTTAAAAATTGGGGTTCTCTTAGCAAAGAAGAGAGGCTCTTTTTTTGACAAGCAATTGTAGCATCTATCAAAGCATAAGAAAAGCTTGTGAGTGATGAGGTTGGAGACTGAGAAGGTTCCAGAACATGACATTCTGGTGAAGTAGGCAGGACCCAGGAATCTCAAAAGTGACTGAATGTCACAGAGTCTGTTGGTGGCAGAGGAACTGAGGCATCTAGAGGCATCTAGGCAGACTCATTAAGGCATCTTATTTGCTACACAGAAAAGGAGGCATTTGCTCCACAAAATCCTCCTGCTGATTCCAGGGACCTTTTGATGTAGAGACAACTTTATGGCACCAGTGACAACTTTGGCCTCGTTGTCCTGACAGGACCTAGAATGGTGCTATCTTTGGGCTTCACATCTGTGAGGCACTCAGCAATGTACGAAGCATTTCCAAGTGCGTGGTCTCATTTACCCTCCACTTTGCAGTGGAGAAACTGAGGTTCAGACAGGTGAAGAGACCTGCTCAAGGTCACACAGCTGGACAGCGAGAAACTCTGAGCTCAAGCCCAGATATTTTAACGAAAGGTCTTAGTTCTCAGCCTTCCTGCCTTCTAGATAACCCCATACAGTCTACAGGGTAGAGCGTCAATCATGATTATGAAAAGCATGAATGAACAAATGCAAAAAAAGAAAAAAAAGGTTAAGAAAAAGTTGCACAAGCTAGACACAGTCACACCTGTAATCTCAGCAATTTGGGAGGCCAAGGTGGGAGGATGTCTTGAGGTCAGGAGTTTGAGACTAGCCTGGGCAACATAGTGAGACTCCTTTTCTATAAAAAATTTAAAAATTAGGTGGGTATGGTGGTGTGCATCTGTAGTCCCAGCTACTTGGAAGGCCTAGGTGGGAGGATCAGCCTAGGAGTTCGAGACCAACCTGAGCAACCTAGGGAGAGCCCATCTCTACAAAAATTAAAATAAATTAGCAAGGTGTGGAAGTGCATTTCTGTAATCCCAGCTACTTGGGAGGCTGAGGTGGGAGGATTGCTTGGGCGCAGGAGGTCGAGGCTGCAGTGAGTTGTGATCACACCGCTGCACTTCCAGCCTGGGTGACAGAGTGAGACTCTGTCTCAAAAAATAAAGTAAAAAAGTTGTGCAAAGATAAGTTGTGACTCTCATTGTGGACCCATAAATAAAGCAAAGTTATCAAATAGAGATGTACGAGCTGCTGAACGGAACAGAACCCACCGGGTTTATGAGGCTGTGGCAGGCACCTCTGACAATGCCAGATATTTACTTTGCAGATGAATGACTTCATTTCTTGCCCCAAATGCATCACTGGAGGGTAATATTTATGCAGATTGAAAGCATTCTCCCTCCTTTATTTGGTCCTGGGCTGTTTGTAACCATTGGATTTTTTTTACCTTTCGACTTGACATTGTTCTTCATGGGACCATGGTTTGGGATGCATTTCAATAAACAATACCAAAGTGACAGATTTCGGCTTAAAATAAAATTGTGTTCCATAAAGTGGGAGACAAAGGCTTATAACTCACTGTCGGCTACAGACATTTTGGCAAAAATTATCTTTCGGGCTTTGATCTCCACTGTATCATTTTACTGAGTGGCCTCATGTGCTCTATCAATCAAACCCACTGAAGATGCAGGAGAATCACATTTAAAATCAAATACAAATCATAGATTCATCTGCCCAGGAGGAAGAGAAATGTGTCATGAATCCTACTTTCAATCTTCTGTGATTACAGCTGAATTAGTTTTTGAAAACTCCAGAGTGGTTTTCCACTTCCCGACTTTCATATTATTATTATTTTTTTCGAAGAGGGTAATATTAGATCAGTAGAGAGGTAGACGAAAGTGATTCGGCTGTGAGATCGGAGTCTCGCCTTCCATCTAACTGTAGGTTAGGGCCTTTTAATATTCCTCTGACGGGGATTCTTTATGTAGGAAAGGATGTTAAGAAGAAAGATGTTCTCTAACAAGAAAACATTTAGACAAGGAGGATATGACCTCCCTCACTCAATCTCGCCTGCTTTCTTGGCGTACGTGGGAAGAGAGGATGAACTAGAAGGGAAATATTATTTGCCTGATCTCCTTTCTTTGTCTGAGGCACATTGCACAGGCTGTCTCATTTGATATTCACATGCCCATGTGAGGTGGGCAATCCACACCATGCTTTACAGAAGGGGAAACTGAGGTCAAGAAACATGCTTATGGGCCGGGCGCGGTGGCTTACGTTTGTAATCCCAGCACTTTGGGAGGCCGAGGTGGGCGGATCACAAGGTCAGGCATTCGAGACCAGCCAGGCCAACATGGTGAAACCCTGTCTCTACTAAAAATACAAAGATTTGTATTTTTACAAATCTTTGTATTTGTAAATACGGGTGTGGTGGCATGCGCCTGTAATTCCAGCTACTGGGGAGGCTGAGACAGAAGAATCGCTTGAACCCGGGAGGCGGAGGTTGTAGTGAGCCGAGATCGTGCCTTTGTACTCCAGCCTGGGCAAAAAGAGGGAAACCCCATCTCAAAAACAAACAAACAAACAAACAAAAAAACACATATTAGCCAAGCATTGTGGCACATGCCTATAATCCCAGCTACTCAGAAGGTTGAGGTAGGAGAATCACTTGAACTCAGGAGGTGGAGGTTGCAGTGAGCCAAGATCGTGCCTCTGCACTCCAACCTGGGTGACAGAGCAAGGCTCTGTCTCAAAAAAAAAAAAAAAAAAAAAAAAGAAACATGCTTATGGCCGAAGAGCTGAACCCAAGTCTATATGATGCTGAATTACATGCTTTTAATTTAATTAATTATTATTATTATTTTTTGAGACAGGATCTCACTCTGTCTCCCAGGCTGGAGTGCCGTGGCACCATCATGGCTCTGCTTACTGCAGCCTTGACCTCCTGGGCTCAAGTGATCCTCCCACCTGGCCTCCCAAGTACCTGGGATTACAGGCACGCACTGCCATGCTCAACTAATTTTTTTTGCATTTTTGGTAGAGACGGGGTCTTACTATGTCATCTAGGCTGGTCTTGGACTCCTGCATTCAAGTGACCCTCCTGCCGCGACCTGCCAAAGTACTGGGATTATAGGCTTGAGCCACTGCGCCCAGCCTAACATTTTTGAGAAAGAATGCTTCTTGTTGATTGTCTCCTCTCTCTATTACCTTAGTGTCTGGCATATAGTAGGTGCTTGAAAGCACTTGTTTAGTGTCTAAGCCAGGGACTGACAACCTTACTATAAAGGCCCAGATAGTGAATTACTTGAGGCTTTGGGGGCCATGTGCTCTCTTGCAACCATGCAACCCTGCCATTGTAGCACAAAAGCAGCCACAGACAACACTTTATTTATAAACTCTGATGTTGGAATTTCATATAATTTTCATGTCATCACATATTATTACATTTTTCTTTTTCCCACTAACCATTTACCAGCTGGGTGCGGTGGCTCACGCCTGTAATCCCAGCACTTTGGGAGGCCGAGATGGGCAGATGACCTGAGGTCAGGAGTTCAAGACCAGCCTGGACAACATGGCGAATCCCCTTCTCTACTAAAAACACAAAAATTAGCCGGGTGTGGTGGTGGGTGCCTGTTATCCCAGCTACTCAGGAGGCTGAGGCAGTAGAATTGCTTGAACCTGGCAGGCAGAGGTTGCAGTGAGCTGAGGTGGTGCCACTGCACTCCAGCCTGGGTGACAGAACAAGACTCCATCTAAAAATAATAATAATAATAATTATAAAATAAAATGTAAAAACCACTCTTAGCTTTCAGGCCATAGGAAAACAGGCAGCTCAGATTTGGCCTTCAGGCTGTAGTTTGCAGACCCCTGGTCTAAATAATTACCTTAATTATCACACTAGCAGATATCAAGAACTAGTATATCTCCAAAGTCTAATTTGGTGCCCAGGACAAACATTTTCCCCAAGGTGGAGTCCACTTGACCAGGGTGGAGAGTTACAGTGTTGGGGGAGAGACGGAAGACATCTCTGCCTGGGGGCGGGGGGAGGGGCAGAGAAATCTCCTGGGGTTTGTTCTGGGGAAACTGAGAATTGTGGGAGAACTGAGGAGGCAGGAAAGGGGACTTTAAGAATATTATTGTGGGCCAGGCGCGCTGACTCACGCCTGTAATCCCAGTACTTTGGGAGGCTGAGGCGGATGGATCACGAGGTCAGGAGATGGAGACCACGGTGAAACCCTGTCTCTACTAAAAATATAAAAAATTAGTCAGGCATGGTGGCAGGCGCCTGTAGTTCCAGCTACTCGGGAGGCTGAGGCCGGAGAATGGCGTAAACCCGGGAGGCGGAGCTTGCAGTGAGCTGAGATAGCGCTCAGCCTGGAGGGAGCTAGACTCCATCTCAAAAAAAAAAAAAAAAAAAAATTGTGGGTTAGGAATTGGGCCTTCTATTACAGAGGTTCTCACTGGGGACTGAATTGTCCTGTGTGTATATATGTGTGTGTGTGTGTGTGTGTGTGTGTGTGTGTGTGTGTGTGTGTGTGTTAAATCTGCAGAGAGCTTTTGGTTGCCCTAATGTTAGGGATGGGGCAGTCATTATGGTGTGGGGCAGGTTTTTGAATATATACATATATATCTCAAATTAATGTTGGTTAGAAGAACCATGATTATCAGTCTGTAACCTTGTAACCTTGTTCTTTTTTTTTTTTTTTTTTTTTTTGAGACGGAGTCTCGCTCTGTCATCCAGGCGGGAGTGCAGTGGCGTGATCTCGGCTCACTGCAACCTCCGCCTCCCTCAGCCTCTCGGATTCAAGTGATTTTCCTGCCTCAGCCTCCCGAGTAGCTGGGACTACAGGCGGGCACCATCACGTCCAGCTAATTTTTGTACTTTTAGTAGAGATGAGATTTCACCGTGTTGGCCAGGATGGTCTCGCTGCCTTGACCTTGTGACCCATCCACCTTGGCCTCCCAAAGTGCTGGGATTACAGGTGCGAGCCACGGCGTCCGGCCCAACCTTGTTCTATTTTATCTGCCTATTCTATTTTATATGTTTACATGTTCTATTTTACATGTAAATGATGAATGAACGCTGAAGTTTCCAAGAACGTAGCAGCAGCTATGGTGTAAATCAAGAGAAGATCCGACTCTTGTTTGGTGTGGGAATTTATCAAGAAAGAGCTACTCTTTTGAAGACCGTGACACTCTCAGTAAAGCCGATGTGACAACACACCACTCAGTCTGCGTTTGTGACTGTCACTGGTTATTCTACACACATGTGTGTGAGCACTTGACTGCTTCACTCCATCTTTCCTGATAGAAACCCGTATCATTTCACTATATATTATTTCATTAGAAATCCTGGTCATTTCATTTCTCCTTTTTATTATAATTAGGCACAATTGTGATTGGTTAGAAGAGTAGATGGGTTATAGGATCAACACATTTTTTTTTTCAGGATAGAAAAGAGAGCTTTTCAGCTGGGTATGGTGGCTCACGCCTATAATCCCAGCACTTTGGGAGGCTGAGGCGGGTGGATCATTTGAGGTCAGGAGTTCGAGACCAGCCTGGCCAACATGGTGAAACCCTGTCTCTACCAAAAATACAAAAAACGGAACCGGGCATGGTGGCACGCATCTGTAATCCCAGCTACTCAGGAGGCTGAGGCACGAGAATCACTTGAACTCAGGAGGTGGAGGTTGCAGTGAGCCAAGATCCTATCACTGCCCTCCAACCTGGACTATAGAGTGAGACCCTGGTCTCAAAAAAAGAACTTTTCAATTGTTGGTTAAAACATGGGACATTGGATCTGATGGCACCAAGAATGCCTGCCCTGTAACACTCTTTGAACTGATGTGTGGGGAACTGCTTTTCAATTACTTTTGGGTTGCTGAAATACGCTTCTTTGAATGTAGAGATTGGGCCCTGATTATATTTGGGATGCAAAAGCATCACCTTGTAGGCACCTGGCAGGGTAAAATAAATGGATGCTTCTTAGGAAGCAACTGCTTTCTCACTTCCTGTTTCCCTTTTGTTTGCAGGTAAAGCCAGGTGCCTTTTACCTCTTGTATCAAAGCTGGTTGAGAATTTTTTTTTTCTTTTTTTGGACGGGGTCTTGCTCTGTTGCCCAGGCTAGAGTACAGTGGCACAGTCTTGGCTCACCGCAATCTCCACCTCTTGGGTTCAAGTGATTCTCCTGCCTCAGCCTTCCAAGTAGCTGGGATTACAGGTGTCCACCACCATGTTCAACTAATTTTTGTGTTTTTACTAGAGATGGGATTTCACCATGTTGGCCAGGCTGGTCTCAAACTCCTGACCTCAGGTGATTCACCTGTCTTGGCCTCCCAAATTGCTGGGATTATAGGTGTGCACCACCACACCCAGCTAATTTTTGTATTTTTAGTAGAGATGAGGTTTCACCATGTTGTCCAGGCTAGTCTGCCCGCCTCAGTCTCCCAAAGTGCTGGGATTATAGGCATGACCCACCACGCCTGGCCTGGGCAGAGTTTTTAAAAATGCTTCAAACTTTCCTTTAGCTCAGTTTCAGTAGAGTCATCCCTTTACAGTATAATTACAATGGAGCTGGTAATCAGCTCAGGCCACACCCAGCCCACAGTCCCTGAGGGGCTGGGTCCCTCAGTCTCCGAGTCACTGGGTCCCTGCTCTTTCTCCCTGAAAAGTGGCTGTTATTAATTTTCTCCTTTAGGCTCCTTTCTCCAGAAAGACCTTTCCCTTTACCTTATGGGAGTTTGATAAAACTGGCATCTCCAGCCTTCCTTTCCTTAGGTTGGTTTTTCTGCCACAAACAGCCCAGAGACATTGTCTATGGAATGTTTGGCTGGGGCTGGGCAGGCATTTTATTCTATTGGAAAATTCCAGTAGGATTTTCTATGATTGCAATAGAGCATGGGTCCTGGGTCAAACCCTCCACCACTTACAAGAAGCTCTGTGACTTTGGGGAAGTGACTTAACCTCTCTGAGCCTCACTTTTTTTATTTGGAAAGAGTGGTGTGACGGTAGTTCTTATGTGTTAACTCTTAGGGCTACAGGGTGCCCAGCTGTTTGCCTAAATGTCATTTTGGGTGTGTTTTTGAGGGCGTTTTTTGGATGATTGTCATTTAAATTGGCAGACTGAGGAAAGCAGTTGCCCATCCTAATGTGGGTGGACTTCATCCAGTCCACTGAAGACCTGAATAGAACAGAATTCTGGCCCTTCCCCAAGTAAGAGAGAATTCCTCCTGCCTGAAGGTTTTTAAACTGCACCACTGGCTTTTTTCTGCCTTTGTACTCAGACTGAAACACTGTTCTCTCTGGGTTTCTAGCCTGTAGGCCTTAGGACTGGAACTAACACCAGTTCTCTGGGGACTCCAGTTTGCTGCCTCACCCTGCAGATGGCAGCACTTGTTAGCCTCCATAATTGCATGAAATCTCTCTGTGTGTAGACATTGGTTCTGTTTCTCTGGAAACCCCAATCAATACAGGCGGTGATAATATTTTGATGATTAAATGATACGATGCACAGAATATGCTTAACACACAGTGAGTGCTTGGCACATATGATCTCCTCAAGACACATCAGCTTTATCATGGAAATTATTATGTATCATTATACAAAATATAATAAGATTTCAAACTTGTGTTCTCTTAAATGTCCTCTAAATTATTCAGTGGAACAAAAAACTCTTCACTCATTTTTGTGTGTATGCAAACTTAATGTCTTTCAATAAAATTTTCCAAGTTATTGTGTGTTCGCAAGGACATAATTCTGTTTGACTTCCCGTCTTTCCAGTACTAGTAGTGAGCCTCCTTAGCACGTGAGTGCTGGTGTCTGTGAGATGTGCTTGCCTTCACTGTCCTGTTTGCCTTGCCCAAGGTGGGCATTGGCAAGGACAAGCCATCTGTTATTGGTTGGAGGAAGGACTAACCATCTACTGTCTTAGTCTGCTCAGGTTGCCATACGAAATACCACATACTGCGTGGCTTAAATAAGAGACATTTATTGTTCACTATTCTGCGGGCTGGGAATTTGACGATCAAGGTGCTGGGTGATTTGGTTCTGCAGCGAGGGCCCTCTTTCTGGCTTTCAGTTGGAAGCCTTCTTGTCGTATCCTCACAGGGGAGAGAGAGAGAGTGAGAGAGAGCACGCAAGCATGAGAGAGAGTGCAAGAGAGAGAAGGAGAGATCAAGCGAGAGAGAGAGAGAGAGAGAAAGGTATTTCTGGTGTCTCTTCTAATAAGAACACACTCCATCACCAGGACCTTACCCTTATGATCTCCTCTAAACATAGTCACCAAAGCCTCATCTTCAAATACCCAAATACTATAACATTGGAGATTACGGCTTCGGCTTCAACATATCAGTTTGGGGGTGGAGGCAAAAACATTCATTTCCTAGCACTTCCTTTTCCAAAAATGCTCCTTAATCCCTCCCTGCCATCCTTGCTATTCTCATTTGACAGATGAGGAAATTAAGACTCCACGATGTGCCTTAGGTTGCCCATAACTGTACAACTTATAAGTGCCAGCTCCCCAAATAATTGCACTCATCCACAGGAGCGAGTTAACCGCAGCATCATAGCCATCCAGGGAACGTAATGCCCCGTTAATAGTAACAAAGCGTAGAGACCCAGCCTGAACTGAAGATGTGTCTGTGGTTGGGATTCAGGATTCTTTGATTCCCAGATCTACCACCCAGATATTTGACAAGTTATATCTACCTCTGGTGCTCATTTCCACATCTCTAAAACAGAAATAATAATAGTGCCTTTGTGTTACTGAGAGGATTTTGTGGCGTCATGCAGGTGAAGTGGCTCTCAAGAGCCTGACATCATAAATGTTGGCTGCGTGTTGGGCATTATTAGCTAAGATGTACAAACAGCAGAGGTTTGGTTTGTATGAGTAGATCATATTCCTGCCTGTTGTCATTGAGGGAGAGCAGAGTCCTAAAGGGAGGGGGCAAAAGTCAGGAGAATTCTAGGGGTTGGGGGATGTTTCTGTTGAATGTCTCAACAATGGGTAAATCTGGGAATATCATGAGAGATTCAGTGGGTAAATCTGGGAATCTCATGAGCAAAATGTGGACATGAAGAAGGAGGAAAAGCTGCTTGGAGGAGTGGTGAAGGAGGAGGGAAAGGAAAAAAAAGGAAAAAAACATTTAGGGGGTGCCAAGTGCCATGCATTTGCCATTTTGGCATCAGTGAATTGTAAAATCACACTGCAAGGCAGGGGATATTATCCCCATTTTACAGATGAGAGAGAGGAGGCCAGGCAAGTTAATGAACTGGTTCAAAGTATCACAGCTAGAGTTGGAGCCAAAGTGAGATTGCACAGCTACGCAGACTCTAAAGCCCATGTCTGCATATTGAATCAAATTTCACCTTTGGCTGACTTAGGTAAACTGAGGCAGGAAGTGACGAGAAAGGGTTAAGAGAGAGACATCGGCTCCTCCTTAAACATCTCCCTTCCCAGTGTCATTTGCCATCCATAAACTCTTTCAAAATGTGATAACGGTTTTGATTTTCCTGTCATCTCAATTTAATATGAGAAATTTGGGATTTCCAAATTGACAGAAAACTCGATTTTAAAGATGCTGGAAGGCAAACATCTGTGAAAAATCACAGGAACAATGTCAACATCTGTCCCTGTGAAAGGAAATTGCTGAGGTTCTCAATTTACAGCCAATCAATCAATCTTGGAGGCCAGGGTGCTTGCAAATTGAAATGCATGCTGAAGCTATCGGAATGGCTAATTAATTTAGTTTGTATGCCTATAAGATTTTTCATTGTTTCCAGTTAAAAAAAAATCTCTTTTGAATAGGAAACGTGTGCATATGGTAAAAAATATATATATATTAAACAGTACCAAAAAAAGTGTACAGTGAAAATTAAGTTTGTTTTCCATCCCAACCACCAGTTCTTCTTCTCCAAGGTCACAAGTGTTGCTGGCTTCTCTTGAAACTTTCCAGAGATACAATATTTATATATATATATAAAAAATATATATATATATATCTCCCCTCCAGTTTTATAAATGATAGCCCACTGTACATACTACACTGCATCTTGACTTCATTCAACAATGTATCTTTGAGGTTTTTGCATAGCAGTCCATATAGACATTCCTTATTCTTTTTATCAGCTGTGTAGTATTCCAGTATACGGATGTGTATAAATTAGTTAATCAGTTCCCTCATTGTGGACATTTGCAATGTTTTCTGTCATTTTCCACAATTTATGCATGTATGTCCATCTTGGTATGTGTTCTTCAGTAGGATACAAATCTAGAGGTGAACCTGCTGGGCAGATAGGATGTGCATTTAAAATATGATGCCCTAGTGTAAAAAGAAGGTTTTCTTTTCTTTTCTCTTATTTTATTAAGAGATGGGGTCTCACTATATTGCCCAGGCTAGTCTTGAACTCCTGGGCTCTAGCAATCCTCCCACCTCGACTTCCCAAAATGCTGGGATTACAGATGTGGGCCACTGTGCCTGGCCAGGTTTTCTTTTTTATCTTGGAGGGAGCATCATCCCCCTCAAGGAGATCAGATTGGTGAAGGTGAGATGCTGTGTCTAAGAGCTTAATGACTGTTCACAGGTATTATGGTTGCCCTTCTCTAATGTACCTGCTTCTTCAGGCCCAAAAGGTGGAAATGATGTTTGTTTCTTACTTTTTGGGGGCTTTGACTGTGCCATTGAGATTTTGTGCTCAGGGATAAACTACCGTGTATTTATAATTACCCCAACCTGTGAGGTTTGATGCTTCTTTTCTCTTTTCTTTTTCTTTCTTTCTTTCTCTTTCTTTCTTTCTTTTCTCTTTCTTTCTTTCTTTCTTTCTTTCTTTCTTTCTTTCTTTCTTTCTTTCTTTCTTTCTTTCTTTCTTTTTTCTTTCCTTTCTCTCTCTGTCCCTCTCTCTCTTTGTTTCTTTCTTTCTTTCCTCTTTCTCTCTCTTTCTTTCCTTCTTTCCTTCCTTCCTTCTTTCCTTTCTTCCTTCCTTTCTTTCTTTTTTCTTTCTTTCTTTTTCTTTCTTTCTTTTCTTTCTTTCCTCTTTCTCTCTCTCCCTCCCTCTCTGTTTCTTTTTCTTTCTTTCCTTCTTTCTTTCTTCCTTTTCTTCTTTCTTCTTTCTTTCTTTCCTCTTTCTCTCTTTCTCTCTCTTTCTTTCCCTCCTTCCTTCCTTCTTTGTTTCCTTCCTTCCTTCTTCCTTCCTTCCTTTCTTTCTTTTCTTTCCTTTTTCCTTCCTTCCTTCCTTTCTTTTTTCTTTCTTTCTTTCTTTCTTTCTTTCTTTCTTTCTCTTTCTTTCTTTCTTTCTCTTTTTTCTCTTTCTCTTCTTTCTCTTTCTTTCTTTCTTTCTTTCTCTTTCTCTCTCTCTCTCTTTCTCCTTCCTTCCTTCCTTCCTTCCTTCCTTCCTTCCTTCCTTCCTTCCTTCCTTCCTTTCTTTCTTTCTTTCTTTCTTTCTTTCTTTCTTTCTTTCTTTCTTCTTTCTTTCTTTCTTTTCTTTCTTTCTTTCCTCCCTCTCCCTTCCTTCCTGCCTGCCTGCCTGCCTGCCTACCTTCCTTCCTTCCTTTCTTGCTTTTTTTTTCCTTACTTCGTTACCCGGGCTGGAGTGCAGTGGCACTCTGCAGCCTTGTACTCCTGGGCTCAAGCTATCCTCCTGCCTTGGCCACCCTGGGATTACAGGTGTGAACCATGGTGCCCAGCCTTGGCCACTTGCTTTATTCTAAACTTTTTTGTCCCATACTTTGCTTCTCTTCCCTGGATCCATCCCCACCGGCTTTCCTTGTACTCCAGTGATAAGACACTCAGTCTTGCCAAGTCCATGTAAACCCAGTCCCTTGTCATTTAAAACCTAGTCGCTTTGGTAAACAGTCAGTTCAGGATTCTCAAGTCAATCTGGGTTTTAAATATTAATTGATTCAAAGATTTTCATATCTTTGTCTTTCCAGTTTGGTCACGGGCTTTGCTGTGGGTGCTGCACCACTCAGACCTCTGTGCGGGACCACTGAGACTCTCCCCCAAGCTGCTGGGAGACCTGGATGCTCATAGCTCATAGCAGAGTCTTGGCTCTGGCAGGAAGGCATCTGCAGGAAGCCACCTAGTGCTGGGAAATCCTCCCTCCCCTCCAAGGCATCCCATAATCCTGGAGGGTTACAAAGGCTCTATCCCTTGCCTTTCCCTATGGGAGTGTATTACTCAGGGTTCTCTAGAGGGACAGAACTAACAGGATAGATGTATATATAAAGGGGAGTTTATTAAGGAGTATCGACTCACACAATCACCAGGTGAGGTCTCACAATAGGCCGTCTGCAAGCTGAGGAGCAAGGAAGCCAGTCCAAGTTCCATAACCTCAAAAATAGGGAAGCCGACAGTGCAGCCTTCAGTCTGTGGCCAAACGCCCAAGAGTCCCAAAGCTGAAGAACTCAAGAGTCCGCTATTCAAGGGCAGGAAGCATCCAGCATGTGAGAAAGATGAAGGCTGGAAGACTCAGCCAGTCAAGCCCTTCCACGTTCCTCTGCCTGCTTATATTCTAGCTATGCTGGCAGCTGATTAGATGGTGCCCACCCAGATTGAGGGTGGGTCTGCTTTTCCTAGTCCACTGACTCAAATATTAACCTGTTTTGGCAACACCCACTCACAGACACACCCAGAAACAATACGTTGCATCCTTCAATCCAATCAAGTTGACACTCAGTATTAACCATCACGGGGGGTGCCTCAGGGGTCCTGGCAACTGTTCCACAGTGCCGCTCCCCTTCTCTGCCCAATGCTGCTTCCTTGCTTTCCAGCAAGGTGCTCCTCCCAGTAAACCCCCTGCACTCAGATCTCCATCCCACAGGTTGTCTCTCTAGAAACCTGACCTATGACAGGCTTATAAACATCACGACAGGGCATGGGTGTGGGGCAGGAGAGCTACTCCTCTCACCTGCTGAGGGTCCTACCCCATGACCCCTGGGGAGGGGTGATGTCCCTGTTGTTCATCTGGGTGAACATGTAACTCCTGATGAGCCCAGGAGTTAGAGAACGGCCTGGGTAACAAAGTGAGACCCCATTTCTACAAAAAAAAAAAAAAAAAAAAAAAGCCCAAAAATTAGCCAGATGTGGTACATGCCTGTAGTCCCAGCTACTTGGGAGGCTGGGATGGGAGGATAGCATTAGCCTGGGAGGTCGAGGCTGCAGTGAGCTGTGATTGCACCAATGCTGTCCATCCTGGGTGACAGACTGAGACCCTGTCTCAAAAAAGTTGTCATGGTCCTATGACATTTTTTTAGGTCCTATGCAGGGGTGCAGGTGGAGGTGGTTTCTGGTTCTACCTGACCGTCTTCTTTCAGCCTGGTTCCATTTGTTGACTCTGCTACCCAGAAGTGAAAGAATGTCGCATCTTTCTCATCTCTATATGGTCCCCATGCAGTAAGGAGTTAACTCAGCAGGTCTGGGGAGTTCAAATCCTGCACATTCCAAAGAAAGCTCTGGCCCTTTACTGGTTCCTGGGAGATAACCACTAAGTCTTTGGAACATTCTGCCTGATAAGAGTGTCTTTGTTTACCTATGGCCTCAGGCTGAGCTAGCTAGTCCATGCTAACAATGCAACTTATGGTGAGTGCCTGTTTTTGTATGTGTCAGTTTGACCTCTAGAGGGGCTGGAGACTGAGTAACAAAAGTTACTCAGCAGGTGTTCCATGCCCAGGTGATGAAATGCTGATTAAAACCCCTGGACCCAAGGCTTGAGGGAGCTCCTCTGGCTGGCAGTACTTTGTATATATTGCTAATTGTTTCTTGGAGCATGATATAGCTTGGCTGTGTCCCCACCCAAATCTCATCTTGAACACAATTCCCTTGTGTTGTGGAAAGGACCTAGTGGGAGATAATTGAATCACAGGGATGGTCGCCCCCATACTGTTTTTGTGGCAGTGAATAAGTCTCATGAGATCTGATGGTTTTAAAAAGAGAGAAACCCCTTTCACTTGGCTCTTATTCTCTTTTGCCAACCGCCATGTAAGACGTCCCTTTGCTCTTCCTTACTCTTCTGCCATGATTGTGAGGCCTCCCCAGTCACGTGGAACTGCGAGTCCATTAAACCTCTTTTTCTTTATAAATTACTCAGTATTACGTATGTCTTTATGAGCAGCATGAAAACAGACAAATACAGAGCATTAGGAGCTATTCTTCTAACTCCACTGGGAGAAGACAACTGGAAACTTACCCCTGGTCTCTCTTGGAGAGACTTATGCACCTTGTGCCTTGGTTGATTTTAATCTGTATTCTTTCAGTGCAATAAACAATGTTCATGAGAATAATGGCTTTTCTGATTCTGTGGGTCCTTCTAGCAAATCAGTGGGCCTGAGGGCAGTCTTGGAGACCTCTGACAACAGTCACTGTAGCCAGGGACCATCTTCTGTTGAGCTTATTTCAGAGGAAAATGTCATAGGTAACAGGCGTTGGGGGTGCAGGAAAACATTCCTTTGTTCTAGTTCTTGTTCTAGGTGCTGGTGACAGAGCTGTGAACCAAAGGTCATTGCCTTCAAGGAGCTTACATTCAAATGGAGAAGACAGACAACCCTTCCCTCATAAACAAACAGACTCTGAAACCTGACAAATAAATATAAGCATTCAGTGAAGTGTTAATGAGTTTCTGTGAGCACATACAATCCTTACCAGAGTTTATCTAATCCTGCCTGAGCTAGCCCCTGCCTGCCTCCCCAGCCCACATGTTTTGCCACACCCTTTTCATTCCTCCCAGCATCCCAATTCCTTCAACACATGGCACTCCTTCTCACCCCAGGGCCTTTGCACATGTTACTATCTCTGTATAAATGCATTCCTCTCACTTGACACCTGGATAACTCCTCATTGTCCTAGTCTTAGCTTAAATGTCATTATCTGGTGAGGCATGATGGCTCTCACCTGTAATCCCAGCACTTTGGGAGGCTGAGGTGGGAGGTTTGCTTGAGCCTAGGTGTTAGAGACCAGCCTGGGCAACAAAGTGAGACCCCATCTCTACCAAAAAAAAAACAAAAAACAAATAAAAAAATTAGCTGGATGTGGTGCTGCATGCCTGTAGTCCCAGCTACTTGGGAGGTTGAGATGGGAGGATCATGTGAACCTGGAAGGTCAAGGCTGCAGTGAACTGTAATTGTGGCACTGCACCTCATCCTGGGTGACAGAGTGAGACTGTCTCAAAAGAAAAGAGTCATGACCTTGGGCGAGTCCACTTGGATACTCTCTTTCCCCAGACCAGCTGTATCTACCATCGTAGGCTGTGATAGCATGAATCCAATTCTCTCTCTGTCTCTCTCTCTTTTTTTTTTTTTTTTTTTTTTTGTAGAGATGCAGTCTCACTATATTGCCAGGGCTGGTCTTGAATTCCTGGGCTCAAGCAATCCTCCCACCTCGGCCTCCTAAAGTGCTGGGATTATAGGTGTGAGCCACCATGCCCTGCTTGTTACCTTTCATTTTTTATTTCAGTCATCATTCTGAGTGGTTGGGCACATGGGTGTGTTGATTATTGAAATAAATCATTTAGGCAAATTGTTATGGGCCCCATCTAAATTCAGAATCCAGACCTGGATCTGGTCTGTAATTCTTGCCAGCCACATTCTTCCCTGTTGGAGTGCGAGTTCTCCACTCTAGATCTGCAGCAGGAAGCTTTCCAGGGGCCAGCCAGTTCCACCACCTCCAGAGCCACCCCTCACCTACTGACCTCTTCCTATGTTAGCTGCCCCTCTCGCTGCTTGATGCCCTTCCCCAGGTCAGCTGATACGAGAGCTGGCGATTACTTGAAATGCTCCCCGCAGAAGATAAATGAGAGGGGAATCTCAGCAGGCAGTGAGCTCTGTACCTAACGCCTGGCAGTTGGGGCTTCTAATTTTAGGCCTAGGGAGGAAGCTGATTTCCGTGATGAAGGTGACCACATGCTTTATCAAGGGCCAATTTAGCAAAAATCTAAAATGTGTATGAAGCTGTGGTAAGTCTGGATTTTCTTGGTATTTACGCTGGGAGGTTACTTATGAGTGTTTGCTGTGTGACTGCATTGTGGTATTAAACATAGGTGGCATTACAATTCTCTAAAATAACAGCCATAAGGCATCAGGGCAATTGCGGCTTGTATTAAGGAATGGTCCTTTTTTCTTGCTGAAGTTAGGCAGCATGAGGCTGGTATGTTTTTCCTTAAGGCACCAAGGCATCTGAGGGTTTGCACTGGGAATCCCTGGGCTCTCTAAGCCCTCTGGGTCCCTAGGGTCTTCTACCTGCCAACACAGTTTTGGGTTCTCTGGTTCCTGCTGGGGTGACAGGAACACATTGGTGGTCTCTGATGGACACACCAGGTGCTCTGCCTAATTTTTCTGCTTGCTTCCAGGAGGTAATTCCAGCCCCATCCCTTGAAGGTGAATTTTTGTTATTAACCAGATAGTTTTGCAAAAATTCCCTCTTCCCTCCACCGTGTAGTCTTTAGGAAAAGCCTGCCCCACCGTTTACTGGGTCTGCAAAATCGGGCTAATCTCATCTTTTTGAACTTTAATTTTGTATTGGATGCTGTTTTTGATGAGTCTGACCTGCTCCATCTTCTAGGAAAGCCTTCTGCTTTGTGTATTTCTCTACCCTTTGCTTTTACCCTGTGAAGTTTCCATAGGGGAACTTATATGTTTGTTTGTCCATCTGTCCATCCATCCATCCCTCCATCCATCCACCCATCCATCCATCCATCCATCCGTCCATCCATCCCTCCATCCGTCCATCCGTCCATCCGTCCCTCCGTCCCTCCGTCCCTCCGTCCATCCCTCCATCCCTCCATCCCTCCATCCCTCCATCCGTCCATCCGTCCATCCGTCCATCCGTCCCTCCGTCCGTCCATCCGTCCATCCGTCCATCCGTCCATCCATCCATCCATCCATCCATCCATCCATCCGTCCGTCCATCCATCATATATTTATTGAGCACTCACCATGGTGAAAGGCCCAGTGCTAGATGCTGGGGATACCCTAGCCCTAGACAGGTCCAGCTCTAGAAACTAATAGACTTGTAAACCAAACTTGTGTGTGTGAAAGGTGGTGGTGTACAGGCAGCATTTATAGGGTTCCAGAGTGGCCCCTATGAGTGAATGAACCACTTGGGCCAGGGTGAGGTGGAGAAGTAAAGGCTTTCAAAGGAGGAGATTCTTTGGCTGGGTCTTAAAGGGTGAGTAGGAGTTCACCAAGTGAACAGGGATGAGGAAAGGGAGCACCAAGCAGCCCTGTGGAAGAAATCTATACTTTTTGCTTGTTCAGCTTCCATCTTCTGCTTTTCTGCTGAGAAGAAAAGGTTGTTTGGGCAATCACTTCTCCCCAGGGTTGACAATGAACCAGTAGACCCAGGTATGGCCATACTGGTTATTTCCAGCCAGCATCTGTTCTGACTTGTGGGTGTGCCATGCTCATTGTCAACTATTTTGAACATCACCCTTCTCTTTCCTTTATTTTCAGGCTTTATGGTTTTTTTGAGGGGTTGTTTACCCTTTTAGGGGTAGGATTGTGTACCTGACCTGGCACACTAGCTTACCCAGCATCTTAGCCACAGTAATTGGTTCAGGGATGGATATGTGACCTAAGCCAAGCCAATGAATAACAGCCCCAAGGCTTGTGTTGGGACTGTCTGTCCACTGGGGTTGCCAAATTGGTAAAACATAAGTCAAAAGTTGTTGGGAAAAGCTAGTGTATGGGAAGAGCCACTACAGAGGGAATAAAGAGCTGAGAGATGAAATACCAATTTCTGTTTACATCATCAGAACTCCTGGATCCAGCTATGTCTGAATCTACCTCTGGACATAAGTTAGTAAACCATATGTATATATGAATATATATTTTTTTGCTTAGGCAAGTTTGATTTGGGTTATATTTGCATCATAAAGAATCATGACTATTGCAAATCATTATGTAGAAAAGTAATTTTATTCTTGAGCCTGAGATATTCACAGTGAAAATGACAACACATTATTTCTGAGACACCTCCTGGGGGCATCCACCACTTTCCCCCAACCCATTCTCTCTATTTGCCTACGGCGAATTTTATCCAAAAGCCAGCTCAGCTGACTGTACAACCACAGGGGATTTAGAATTGGATGTATATGCCATTTATCAGCTGAATGATCTTGGGCATAATACTCAAACTCTCTGTGCCTCTGTTTTCTCATCTTTAAATGGGGATAGCACAGGGTTGGTGTGAGGAATAAATGAGTTATTGTCATCACAGTAATATACTAATACATAGTTAAATATAATTCTATCTGTCAGATGTAGACAGGGGTGGAGAATACCTTGGAAGTAATTTCTTCCTACAGAATAAGTGATATGGTTTGGCTGTGTCCCCACCCAAATCTCATCTTGAATTCTAGCTCCCATAATTCCCATGTGTCGTGGGAGGGACCCAGTGGGAGATGATTGAATCATGGGGGCAGTTTTCCCCATACTGTTCTCATGGTAGTGAGTAAGTCTCATAAGAGCTGATGGTTTTATAAGGGGTTTCCCCTTCTGCTTGGCTCTCAGTCTCTCTTGCCTGCTGCCACGTAAGATGTGCATTTTGTCTTCCGCTATGATTGTAAGGCTTCCCCAGCCATGTGGAACTGTGAATCCATTAAATCTATTTTTCCTTATAAATTACTCAGTCTGGGGTATGGGGGTACGTCTTTAGCAGCAGTGTGAAAACAGTACAATAAGGAAGTACCTTAAGGTGAGACAATAAGTACAATAAGGAAGGAAGACCACGATCCAGTCTTGTCTCCCAGAGCCTTGACACAGAAAGGTGGTAACCAAGGCTTTGTCTTGAACAATCCCTCCTACCTGCTGGGGAGACAATGGAGCAAAGCCAGCAGAAGATGGAGGGGAAGTCCTGGTTGAGTTGCTTGGCACTCCTTGCCTTTTTTCAACCTCTTCCTCAGCTCCCTGATCACCATACTCTCCCTGTGTCTTTTGGCTCCTGAGATCAGTTGTTGATGAAATGCTGGGCTGGGCTCATTCCCAGAGGGGAAGGAACTGGAGTAGGGTGGGCCCTTAATCTAATATGAGATTGTTCTTAGAAGAAGTGGGAAATTTGGACACAGACCCAGAGGGAAGACTCCCTTGTGACAATGGGGATAGCGATTGAAGTTCCATTTTAGTATACGTGCTGCCGAAGAGAGCACGAGGTAGAGATTGAAGTGAAGCTGCTACAAGCCCAGGAACGCCTATGGTTACCAGAAGCCAGGAAAGGAAAGGATGGTTCCTTCCCCAGAGGCTCCTAAGGGGGTACAGATCTGCAAACCCCTTGATTTTGGACTTCTGCCCTCAAGAATTGTGAGAGAATAAATTTCTCTTGTTTCAAGCCACCTCGTTTGTGCTATTTTGTTATATCATCCTTAAGAAATCAATATGCCCCTTATCGTTCTTGAATGAGCTCTGTACCTTATAATGAGATTATTGCAATCTAAAAATCTAGAACCAGTTGCAGGAACACCACAGACAAGGGAAAGTATTGAACAACAGCATGGATGAGTGACAAGATTGGAAAAGAAGGGCAGTTCACCTCTGTGGTATTCTTTGCAAAAAGTCATGACCTGAGTGTAATCATGAAAAAAGAAAAAAAAAAAAAAATCAGACAAACTTAAAAGGAGGTTAATATGGTTTGGCTCTGTGTTCCCACCCAAATTTTATCTTGCAGCTCCCATAATTCCCACGTTTTGTGGGAGGGACCTGGTGGGAGATGACTGAATCATGGGGACAGGTCTTTCCTCTGCTGTTCTCGTGATACTGAATGAGTCTCACGAGATCTGATGGTTTTTAAAAATGGGAATTTCCCTGCACAAGCTCTCTTTGCCTGCTGCCATCCACGTAAGATGTAACTTGTTCCTCCTTGCCTTCCACCATGGTTGTGAGGCCTCCCCAACCACGTGGAACCGTAAGTCCAATAAATCTCTTTCTTTTTTGTAAATTGCCCAGTCTCGGGTGTGTCTTTATCAGGAGCATAAAAATGGACTAATACAGAGGTACGTACTACAAAATCCCTTCCCAGTACTCCTGAAAACCGCCAAGCTCTGTAGAGTTAGAGTTAGAATACCTTTTGTTGTTGAAGATGTGAATGAAGTATGCATATGCATTGACTGTTGAATTCACTTTTGTGCCATTTTTGTAAGTACAATAGCTTTGCACAACCTTAGAAAAATAAGGAAAGGCTGAAGAAGCTACACATTTGCTTTGTGTGGTTTCTAATGTAGTTTTATTTTACATTAAAAGGTTTAGACAATGGGTCCTCATGGCAGTTGCTGGTGACTTGCCTTGCAGTTGTAAAGCTACAAGGGTTCTTGTTTTCTTTTTCTTCTAAATGAAATTATTATTATTATTATTATTATTATTGAGACAGCCTCTTGCTTTGTTACCCAGGCTGGAGTGCAGAGGTAAGTCATAGCTCACTGCAGCCTTGAACTCCTAGATTCAAGGAATCTTCCCATCTCAGCCTCCCAAATAGCTGGAACCACAGGCAGATGCCTTCACACCCGGCTAATTTTTAAATTGTTGGTAGAGACGAGGTTTCCCTATGTTGCCCGGGCTGGTCTCTAACTCCTGTGCTCAATCGATCCTCCTGCCTCAGCCTCCAAAGTGCTGGGATGACAGGCGTGAGCCACTGTACCTGACTGGGGCCTTGTTTTCTAGCTGGCTGTCAGCTGGGGACCTCTATCAGCTTCTAGAGGCCACCTGCGTTTCTTGACATGGCCCTGTCACAACATGGTAGCTCACTTCCTCGTAGCCAGCAAGGGAGTTCCTAAGTCGCCTCAGGGGAAATTTATTCGATGAAACATGATCAAGGGAGTGACATTTGGCACCTTTGCCATATTCTATTGATTAGAAGCAGGTCACAAGTTCCATCCTCTCTCAAGGGGGAGGCTTGTACAAGGGAGTTACCTTAGCTGTGGGCAGTCAGGAATACAGCCCAGGGGCCATGCCTGGCAGTTAAGAGGACTCAGTGTGATCACGCCGATCGATATGAAGTGGGTTAGGCAGCTGCCAGTGCTAAATTCTGTTTGGGAGTTTTCCAAGAACCAGCCCTACCCATGCATATCTCTCCGGGTAAACCTCCTGCGACTTGGGAGTCACCTTAGCTGTGAGAACCGTTTTTGGAACTTACCAGCAAAAATGACAGCCCAGTGTATTCCAGGCAGCTGCTTCTCTAGCTCCAGGCAAATGATTTTGGCCCTGTCTTGCAACTGAAATGGAATGGTTTCGAGGGGATGGTCTCCTCGCTCTGGATCCACCAGCAGCAGATGCTCCAGCTGAAGACATGTGTCCACTCTGAGCAAGGTTGAGAGAATCAAATTAATTTCTTTTATGACCCGAGGCGAGCTTGAAATTGGCTCTTCCGCGATGAAAAAGGAGAAGCAGGAGCGTCTTGCCTGGCTCCCTACTCTCCTTCTCCTCCCGCCTCCACCCGCTTCCCAGCAGGGCTCCAGCAATTTAATTGGGGTGGGATTCCTTCCACCGAGCAAGGCAGTCTGTCACGCGCTGCTGCAGTCGGGGCCATGCCAGAGACAGCTTTTCGAAGCGGCGTCTGTGGGCAGACATTTGGGCAACCCCACTAGGCTGGCAAGCCCTGGTCGATTTTTAGCGACCTCTTAGAAGTACATGGCAGGGACTGTCAGCCGTGCCGGAAGTGGGAGAGCGCGGAAGGGGTCAAAGGCAAGCCTCGGCTGGGAAGAGCATCTTTGTGGTCCTGTAATTGATGATTGGGGTGGAGCGCATTGAAACGTTTCCCCTGAATCACAGCCTTCAGTGAGAATGGCTTTACCTTCTGTTTGGGCAGTGTGTTGAGAGTAGGGTAACCATATGTGCTCATTTGCTGCAACAGTCCCCGTTATGACTGCTTTCCTGGTTTTGCCTGTCTCGAAAGCATTCTGGTTTGGGCGATAAATTATACGGTCATCCTAATTCTGGGTTTCACAGTCTCAGCACTGTGGACATTTTGGGCTGGAAAAATCCTTTGGGTGAGGGTTGTCCTGTGCACCGCAAGGTGTTTAGCAGCATCCCTAGGCTCTGCCCACTAGATACCAGTAGCACAAGCCCCTGCCCCACTGTCATTGCCAAATGTCCCCCGGGGGCAGGAGGAGGACCACCCCTGGTTGAGAACCATGGCCCTCTTTTAAGGGCGCTGTTGAATCCTTCCTTCCCATACCATCTGGGGGTAACTTGAGTGCTTGGTTCATGTTCTGGAAGGAGAAACTCCACATAGTGCTTCTTTGTCCATTTAGCCTATTTAGGCTTCATTTTTCTTTTTCTTAGACCACTATCTCACTTTTTGAGGGGAGGGGCGGGACCGCTCCTCCATTCTCAGCCCATGTGTTTTGTGAGATTGGGTTTGGCGGATGGGAGAATGCCATTCTCCTGACTATTGTGATTGATTCAGACACCTGCCTTTAAGGTGGTTCAAAGAGTTATCAGTGGCAGGACTTCTGTTAGATGGATGGGGAAGGAGGGGTTCTCTTTTTGCTGGGGTTGCAAAACTGGTAGGGTGCAAACCTGGAGCTGCCGGTGGTCGTCTCGTCACCCTGAGGGAGAGCCTGCCTGAGAAGGAAATCACAGGAGAGCCGAGCTGAGAGAGGAGAAGGAAAGCCGATCACACTGCCTAAGAGGATGTGTCCCCTTCAACCTGATGACAGATCTCACCTAGAGTGAATTTCTCAGTGAAGACAGTTTGAGTTGAGTTTCTGTCAACTTGCAACACAAAAAGGCCATGTGTTGCCGTGAGGTATTTCTCTGTTCCCTTTCCTAAGCCAGAGATTATGTAACTTGAATTCTGCTAATGCTCAGTTTTGTCTCATCAAATGAGAACATCACAGGACTCTCTGATCTTGCCCCATCAATCCTTCCCATTACCTCTAGGGCTCAGCCAAAGCTGCTCGTATCTTTTGCTTCATTTTTTCTTTTCTTTTCTTTTTTTCTGAGGCAGGGACTTGCTCTGTCACCCAGGCTAAAGGGCAGTGGTGTGATCACAGCTCACTGCAGCCTCAACCTCCTGGGCACAAGTGATTCTCCCACCTCAGCCTCCTAAGCAGCTGGGACCACAGGTGCACACCACCACACCTGGCTAGTTTTTAAAATTTTGTTTGTAGAGATGGGAGGCTTACTCTATAATTTAGGCTGGTCTCAAACTCCTGGACTCCAGCAGTCCTCCTACCTTGATCTCCTGAAGTGTTAGGATTACAGGTGTGAGCCACTGCATCTGGCTGCCTCATTTTTCTTAATCTTTCAAGACTCTGTAGAAATAATATCTACTCCTTTTCATTCCCCCTTATCTCCAGTCTTTCTTTCCAACACTATAGCCCTCTTTTCATTATTACCCACATTTACAAAAGGTTCTTGTAACTTAATGGCATACCCAGACAGAAATAATGTTCTCTGGGTTAATTATCTAGCTTGCCACAATCTCCTGTACCAGATTCTACCCAGCCTGCTCTTATTATAATGGGGACTGTTGAGAAACATCTGCAAAAATGCACAAAACCATAAGAATTCCCATTCCAAGACCCAGAGCAGATGAATTTTGGATTATTCCCTTCTCTTTTTCTGTCATATGTTTATGTAATTGAGTTCATCATCTACATGAAGTCTTACATACATATACTTTTTTAAAGACATAAAATTATAGAATCACCCCAATTAAAATGCATGAATGTTATTTTAATAATTGGAAGAATATTTCGTTGTACGAAAATAGCATAATTTCAAAAACATTTTCTATTGGTCGACACTTCATTTTTTGCCATTTGCAATAATGTGATGACTTCCTTGGGCATACATCTTTGTCCTCAACTGGATGTACTCCCCTAAAATAAATTTCTAGGAGTGGATCTTCTGCGTCAAAGCAAGCAAGTATTTGTAAGGCTTTTGATACATGTTGCCAAATGACCTTCCAGAAAAAATTGTGCCTGTTTACATGCCTATCAGTGGCATGGAAGGGCCAGATGTCAGAATCATGATTGCGATTGTTAGAGATCCAGCTAGTTCCAGTTTTGCCAACAATATTTTAACACCACCAGTACGTCCACCAATAATCATAATAACAATAATGGTAGGATAAATAAAATAGGTGATATGGTTTGGCTCTGTGTCTCCACCCAAATCTCATCTTAAATTATAATCATCAGGTGTCAAGGGAGGGCGCTGTAGCCCCACGTGTCAAAGGAAGGATGTGATTGGCTCATGGGGGCTGTTTCTCTCATGCTATTCTCATGATAGTGAGTGAGATCTCACGAGATCTGATGGTTTTAAAAGTGTTAGTTTTTTCCTGCGCTCTCCCTTCTCCCTCCTGCCGCCTTGTGAAGAAGGTGTCTGCTTCCCCTTCCACCATGATTGTAAGTTTCCTGAGGCCTCCCCGGCCTTGCAGAACTGTGACTCAATTAAACCCCTTTTCTTTATCAATTACCCATTCTTGGGTAGTACTTTATAGCAGTGTGAGAATGGACTAATACTATAGACTTATTGGGAGCTTATAATATTCTAGCTATGTTACTAATAATTTCACACATGTTATTTCATTTAGTCCATCCAGTAACCTAGAGATTAGGTATTATTATAATTCCCCCATTTACAAAATAGGATAATAAGGTACAAAGAGGTTAAGCATCTTGCCTGATGACCACAGCCAGTAAATGGTGGATCTCAGATTTGACGCCAGGCATCTGACTTCTGCAAGCATTGTTTACTGTTTTGGTATGACGGAGATAACCGTTGGATGTAATTCCACCTGAATGGTTAGCTTTACTGTGTACAGCTCACTAAAGATCTACCTTGAGGAAAAACATTGCTATACATTGCAAATAAAAGCCAGGGCTCTGGTATTCAATGTTTCTCAGTCTCTCCCTCCTGAGGACATTGTCACCCTCCCAGCCAGGTGTGTGGTAGAAAGAAACGACTCTCTCCTGATTCTATGAATTCCAAAGAATTCCCATTAACTGTATTTCTAAGCCAGTTTGCTTTCTTTCAATGTGCACTTTCTGCAAAATGCTATCTGCACCTGTTTCCTGGGGAAACCATCTCTCTGAGGTGGGTAAGTTCTCGTTGTGAAGATGGGGACTTGTCTAATGTTTGGCATTCCCTTTTTAGGGGCGCGCACAGTGATTTCTGATCTGACTTGAAAGGCCATTAACTTGGTTTTTACTGCCTTTTCTGGCTTGCAAATTTAATGCCTGACTCCCAACATGTGTGAATGGACAAACAGCATCAGCATCATCTGGGAACTTGCTAGAAATAAAAATTTTCAGGCTTTACCCTAGACTTACAGAACCAGAAACTGTAAGTAGGTTCCAGAAGTCTGTGAGTTTACAAATCTTCCAGGTGATTCTGATCCATGCCAAAGTTGGAGATCTACTGCTCCAAACCTTAGTTTCTTCCTTTATAAAATAATAGTAGTTGTAGCTGTAGTAGTAATAATAGTATTGGCCTCATGGATTATAGGGGGAATTCCATGAGTAATTTGAGTCCTTGGCACAGTGCTTGGCATACAGTAGGTGCTTAATAAGTGGTAGTTGGCATCACTGTCTCTGAACTGTGAAGGTTGCTGTGCTTAACCTATGAGGTATTTATCAGTCCCGCATCTCACTCCATTCCGGGATGGCCCTTCTCCTACCTGTGGGTCTGATGGGACCACCCTGCAGAATTTCTTATGCCCAGATCTTCTATCATGGTGTGACCAAAGCATGGCCCACCAAATGCTTGTCTTCTGGGAATTTGCATCTTAAGGAGAAATCTTCAGGAATATAGAGTGGTTAGAGTCCAGTCATTCCACAACCCTGCAACCTAGTGCTTCTCAACCTTTAATCTGCTTAACGCTAACTGGGGTATCTTGTTCAAGGGCAGATTCTGACTTGGAAGGTCTGGGGTGGTTCTGAGAGTCTGCATTTCTGACGAGCTCTACTGGAGATGGTGATGCCAGTACTGCTGGTTTCTGGACCCACGGTGCAGTTGCATCCCGAGAGTAGTGAAACTCATTTTTCAACCTCGCCTTAGAATCACGTAGGGGAGGTGTGAAACAAGACAGATTGTGCCACCTGAGCCAGTTAAATCTTAGTTTCTTTCCTTTTTGCCTTGCCTTGCCCTGCCAGGGTCTCACTCTGTTGTCTAGGCTGGAGTGCAGTGGTACAATCTCAACTCACTGCAATCTCCACCTCCTGGGTTCAAGCCATCCTTTTGCCTCAGTCTCCTGAGTAGCTGGGACTACAGGCATGTGCCACCACACCCGACTAATTTTTGTATTTTTAGTAGAGACGAAGTTTTGCCATGTTTCCCAGGCTGGTCTTGAACTCCTGGGCTCAAGTGATCTGTCCGCCTTGGCCTGCCACAGTGTCGGGATTACAGGCATAAGCCACCATGCCTGGCTTAAATCTCAATTTCTGAGGGTGAGGGCCCAGCATCTGTGGTTTCTAAAAGTTACTTTGGTTGACTCTTGTCTACAGTGAGGGTTGAGATCCACCACCATAGAAAGATGGTCCAACTGGAACCCTCTGAAATCTGGGAACTCTATTCTTTCTCTGACCCTGAAAGTTCCCCCCTTTTTAATTTGGTTCTGTTGGCCAGGCATGGTGGCTCACATCCCAGCACTTTGGGAGGCTGAGACGGGCAGATCACAAGGTCAGGAGTTCAAGACCAGCCTGGCCAATATGGTGAAACCCCATCTCTACTAAAAATACAAAAATTAGCTGGGCATGGTGGTGTGCACCTGTACTCCCAGCTACTCGGGAGGCTGAAGCAGAAGAATCTCTTGAACCCAGGAGGCGGGGTTGCAGTGAGCCAAGATCGTGCCACTACACTCCAGCCTGGGCAACAGAGTGAGATTCTGTCTCAAAAAAAAAAAAAAAGATTTGGTTCTGTTGCTTGCAAACTAAGAACCTTAACTGATAAAGCCTCAGAAATGAGAAAGAGAGTCAGGTGCGTGTTCATTCCCTCTGGGCTCTCCAGCTGCAGATCCCCCTGCTTCTCTGTGCTCCTCTTTGGGATGACACCACAGAGACATGAAACCTTTTGGAGGGCACATACATTGATTTCTGAACTGACTTGAAAAGCCATTAACTTGGTTTTTACTGCCTTTTCTGGCTTGCAGATTTAATGCCTGGCTCCCAACATGTGTGAATGGACAAATAAAAGAGGAACTGTCCCTTCCTCTCTTTGTCCCCATCAAGGGCCACCTGAGGGACTGTATCTCTCTAGGATCACTTCGCTCTTTCCTCAGTCCCAGGTCTCGACAGCTTCACCAGTATGTGACAAGCCATGCCAGGTGACCGGAGTCTGAACCAGCCTGCTCACCTGTCAGGTGGTGGTAATGAAAACCTATGGGCTGGGCACGGTGGCTCAACACCTGTAATCCTAACACTCTGAGAGGCTGAGGCGGGAGGATCATGAGGTCAGGAGTTCAAGACCAGCCTGGCCAATATGGTGAAATCCCGTCTCTACTAAAAATACAAATAATAATAATAATAATAATTAGCCAGGCATGGTGGTGTGCGCCTGTAATATCAGCTACTCAGTAGGCTGAGGCAAGAGAATCACTTGAACCTGGGAGGCAGAGGTTGTAGTTAGCCAAGGTTGTGATGAGCTGAGATTGCGCCACTGCACTCCAGCCTGGGTGACAGAGTGAGACTCCGTCTCAAAAAAAAAAAAAAAAAAAAAAAAAAAAAAAAAAAGAAAACCGATGGTGTGCACTAGGCAGGGCAGTCAGCAGATAGTATAGGACCTTCTTACCTGTCCAGAGCATGCTTTGCTTGGACACCTGTGCCATCTGGGTTTAGCCAGCAGGGGGATGGTTCCCTGAGGCTGATGACATCTGCCTTGTGGAGCTGATATTCTCCCACTCCAAATGGGCTTGCCTTGACCTGGACCAGCTGACCGCAATCTCCTGGAGACGCAGATGCAAACCAGGTGTCCAGGATACCTTGGCCGTGGCTCTGCCCGGAGGTCCAGATGTCCAGCTTTTCTTCCAGTCTCTCTGCTTGTGTGATCTCCACATCTCTGGAGTCTGTGAACCCCCTTACAAGGAGGGCTTGATGTTCAATGATATTAGCTGATGTTGAAATACTTCCACACACTACAGCAAATAGCTGCTCCTCTTCCTGCCACCCTTTTCCTCACTCCCCGTGATCCAGTATTAAAGAGTTCATGTCTGGTTTAGCCCCGGAGGGGTCTCCGGGGCCTGTTCCCACTCTCCACTCGGATCCCCAGAACGAAAAGTGATGCCATGGAATTGTCGTGAGAGCCTGAATTACTGCGAACAGAGGGTGGCTGAGGCAGAGTCAGTCTTAAAAGATCAATCGCTAAAAAGGGCTTCAACTCCCTGCCTTTGTGGAGAGGGATTTGATGGGAGAAGGGCTGGGGTAAGAGAACTTTGTTTTCCATTTCAAGTCAATTGTATCATGTGCTTGTACTGCTTCGATAAAGAGAAATCTGAAATTCTAGAAAAAATTAGAAGCAAAAAAAATTCCTTTATAGCCATGAACAGAGCAGAACCAATAACAATAGCAATAGTAGGCCTGCCATGGTGGTTCACACCCATAATCCCAGCACTTTAGGAGGCCGAGGTGGGTGGATTACCTGAGTTCAGGAGTTCGAGACCAGCCTGGCCAACACAGCAAAACCCCGTCTCTACTAAAAATACAAAAATCAGCGAGGTGGGTGGCGGGTGCCTGTAATCCCAGCTACTCAAGAGGCTGAGGCTGGAGAATTGCTTGAACCTAGGAGGTGGAGGTTGCAGTGAGTGGAGAGTGCGCCATTGCACTCTAGCCTGGGTGACAGGAATAAAACTCTATCTCTAAACAAACAAAAAACAATAGCAATAGCACTAGTAATGATACTAACTTATATTGATGTACTAGATTTTATCCATGTCACCTCATTCACCTTTAGTTCTCACTACAACCTTGGGTGACCAGCTTGTGTTGGCTTTAACACTTTACTGGATTTGACACTGAGAGTCCCTATACCTGCAACCACTTCGGTCCCAGACAAACCAAAGAGGATGGCTGGTCACCCTACTATAGCCCCAGAGGTAGCTGCTGTTAACCAATCTACGCTGCAGGGGAGGAAACCGAGACCCTGAGAGCTTCTGTAACTCGCATCGTGGTCACACAGCTAGTTAGTGGTAGAAACAAGTTACACACCGACTCGGTGGTGGACATAATTAGGGGTCACGCAGTCAGTGATAGATTTCAGGGACCCACAGCCAGTTAGTGGTAGAAACAGTTAAGAGCCACGCAGCTCGTCAGTGGTCGACACAGTTAAGGGTTGTGCAGCTAGTCAGTGGTAGATACTGTTAGCTAAGGGTCACATAGGTAGTCAGTTATAGTTAAGGGTCATACAGTCAGTGATAGATTTAATGGTTACACAGCTAGTTAGTGGTAGATACAGTTAGTTAAGGGTTACACAGCTAGTTAGGGGTAGACACAGTTAAGGGTCATACAGCTAGTCAATGGTAGACACAGTTAGAAGATACACAGATAGTTTAAGACACATGGATAGTTTAATGGTAGATGCAGTTAGTTAAGGGCCACACAGCTAGTCAGTGGAGGGTACATTTAGTTAAAGGTCACAAAGCTAGTCAGTGGTGGGTACAGTTAGTTAAGGGTCACAAAGCTAGTAAGTGGTGGGTACAGTTAGTTAAGGGTCACAACTAGTCAGTGGTAGATGCAGTTAATTAAGGGTTACACAGCTAGTCAGTGGCAGACACAGTTAAGGGTCACACGGCTAGTCAATGGTAGACACACTTAAAAGACACATGGATAGTTTAGTGGTAGAGTTAAGCGTCAGTGGTGGGTACAGTTAGTTAAGGGTCACAGCTAGTCAGTGGTGGGTACAGTTAGTTAAGGGTCACAGCTAGTCAGTGGTAGGTACAGTTAGCTAAGGGTCACACGACTAGTCAATGGTAGACACACTTAAAAGATACATGGATAGTTTAGTGGTAGATACAGTTAAGCGTCAGTGGTGGGTACAGTTAGTTAAGGGCCACACAGCTAGTCAGTGGTGGGTACAGTTAGTTAAGGGTCACAGCTAGTCAGTGGTGGGTACAGTTAGTTAAGTGTCATAGCTAGTCAGTGGTTGGTACAGTTAGTGAAGGTTCACAGCTAGTCAATGGTAGGTACGGTTAGTTACGGGTCACAGCTAGTCAGTGGTAGGTACAGTTAGCTAAGGGTCACATGGCTAGTCAGTGGTGGGTTAAGTTAGTTAAGTGTCACACGGCTAGTCAGTGGTGGGTACAGTCAGCTAAGGGTCACATGGCTAGTCAGTGGTGGGTACAGGTAGCTAAGGGTCACACGGCTAGTCAGTGGTGGGTTAAGTTAGTTAAGTGTGACAGCTAGTCAGTGGTGGGTACAGTTAGCTAAGGGTCACACGGCTAGTCAGTGGTGGGTTAAGTTAGTTAAGTGTCACAGCTAGTCAGTGGTGGGTACAGTTAGCTAAGGGTCACACGGCTAGTCAGTGGTGGGTTAAGTTAGTTAAGTGTCACAGCTAGTCAGTGGTGGGTACAGTTAGCTAAGGGTCACACGGCTAGTCAGTGGTGGGTTAAGTTAGTTAAGTGTCACAGCTAGTCAGTGGTGGGTACAGTTAGCTAAGGGTCACACGGCTAGTCAGTGGTGGGTTAAGTTAGTTAAGTGTCACAGCTAGTCAGTGGTGGGTACAGTTAGCTAAGGGTCACACGGCTAGTCAGTGGTGGGTTAAGTTAGTTAAGTGTCACAGCTAGTCAGTGGTGGGTATAGTTAGCTAAGGGTCACACGGCTAGTCAGTGGTGGGTTAAGTTAGTTAAGTGTCACAGCTAGTCAGTGGTGGGTACAGTTAGCTAAGGGTCACACGGCTAGTCAGTGGTAGGTACAGTTGGTGAGCCATCACATCACTCGTTTAGTGGTAGAGCTTGGATTCCAAGCAGGTAGGGTTCCGTTTGTTACATCGCATCACATGGAGTCTCACAGCTGAAAGGACTTTAGGGTCCCGTGTCCAACCCCCTTGTTTGTAGATGGGGAACCCTGCGTGAGTGGCAGAATGCCCTACCCAAGGTTGCACGGTGAGCGTTGGGCTTCTAAGGGACCACTGGCGGAGGTCAGGGAGACACGCCCTGGCATGGAGCCGTCGGGAGGCCTGCCAGTTGGCTTTGAGGGGAGTGCATCGTGCGTCCCCCAGGGAGGGTTGGCAGAGGCAGGGCAGGTTTCTCGGGCTGGGGGCTGGTGCCCAGGGCTGGGGCTGGGGAGAGGGGAGGCTGCTTCTCTTTGTAATTTACATACACAGCAGCAACAGCCTGAGGGAAAACAAGCCAAACAAACTCTCAGAGGATGTTTCGGACTTAATCCCGGGATCGGAAGCAGCTCGGTAAGATAAATAAGATAAAGTTGGTGTGCCTCTAAGGTTGAACGATCGTATCACTATTGCATTTGAAATATTCATGAGGGGAAGGGAGGTATGAGAAACAGCTACAGAAACATATTCTGCTTTGAAAAGGCAGAATTCAAAGGCATGAAAAATGAATCAGGGGAAATTAATGTCGAGGTTGGGAGGGGGGTGGGCTGGTGGGGGGACAATTATTGCCCAGAAGGAATAAGGAAAGAGATGTGGAGGAGACGTTTCAGACTGGGCTGTGATCAGAATTCTGTGTCCTGCCTGGAATATTTGAAATGTCAATTGTCTCATATATCATTTGAAGTCAACACTTGGTCGCAAAACGGATGATTCTAGCAAGGATTAAAAAGCAGGGTGGGCTGGGGAGTATGGGATGGGGAGGGTGGAGTGGGGCGGGGCAGGGAGATGGAAAAAGATGGGTGAAGTGAACTAAGTCCTATAAATTGTGGACGAATTTCTGATCACTCAAAGAGGGCTCTGAAGGAGTAAGATGCAAAGAAAAGGGAATTTCTTGTGATTTCTTGCAAGTCTTTCAGCCTCAGTTTCTCCCTTTATAAAGCCAGGAGGTTGGACTGGATGTTCTCCTAGATTATCCCACTTTGCACTGTGGAGGGGGTGGTCTCTCATTTGGGGATGTACTTGGAAATTGAGGGTACCTTAAGGCAAGATGGTCAAGGGTATTGACGAATGGTGTGAGTACAGACATCATGCTATTGGTTAGTGGTGGCTCTTAGCAGAGCCCTGCAAGTCTACACCATGTTAGGGAGGCCAGTGGGGTTTGGCCCCCTTTAAAAGCAAGCCCTTAGACTGTGGACTGGTGCGGCCATTCTAGAGAGATCTGATGCTAAAGCAAATGAAGGTTGTATATTCTCTGTGGTCCCAGACCAGCAGCCTCAGCATCACCTGGGAGCTTGTTAGAAATGGAAATGCTCCAGTCTCCTTCCAGACTTCTCTTGAGTCAGAATCTGCCTTTTAATAAGATCCCTGGGTGACTCATGTGCATATTAAAATCTGAGCAGCAGCAATTCTCCTCCTGGATTTATACCCCAGAGAAAGTTTCACCCAAGGATGTTCAAGGAGGTGGGTTGAACAGGTAGTGGGAAATTGGAAGTCACTGCAGTACCCATCAGAAGGGGATAGATAAGAAAAGCATGACAGATACTCACCGTGGGATATGACTGTGGCAGTTAGAAGAACAGGTCTGATCTTCACATGCCAGTATGGATGGATCTTTTATTTATTTTATTTATTTATTTTTTGAGATGGAGTCTCACTCTGTTGCCCAGGCTGGGGTGCAATGGTACAATCTCGGTTCACTGCAACCTCCGCCTCCTGGGTTCCAGCAATTCTCCTGCCTCCACCTCCTGAGTAGCTGGGATTACAGGTGCCCGCTACCATACCCGACTAATGTTGTATTTTTAATAGAGACGGGGTTTCACCATGTTGGCCAGGCTGGTCTCGAACTCCTGACCACAGGTGATCCGCCCACCTCAGCCTCCCAAAGTGCTGGGATTACATGCGTAAGCCACTGCACCCGGCCTGGATGGATATTACAAACAAAGAACAAGGGGAAAAAAAGTGAACAAGAGAATCAATGTATAGCAAGTGTCTTTGTGCTGCTGTAAAGGAATACCTGAGGCTGGATAATTTACAAAGAAAAAAAGTTTATTTGGCTCATCATTCTGCAAGAATCGTGGCACCAACCTCTGCTTCTGATGAGGGCTTCAGGAAGCTCCCACTCAGGGCAGAAGCGAAGAGGAACTGGTGTGTGTAGATCACATGGTAAAACAGAGAGAGAGAGAGAGAGAGAGAGAGAGAGAGAGAGAAGAGGGGGGAGGAGGAAGGAGACAGGATGAGAGGAGGAAGAAGGAGACAACAAAGAATAGGAGACAGAGAGGAGGGTTCCAGGTTATTTTTAACAATCAGTTCTCGGCCACATGCAGTGGCTCACGCTTGTAATCCCAGCACTTTGGGAGGCCGAAGTGGGTGGATCACTTGAGGTCAGGAGTTCGAGACCAGCCTGGCCAACATGTCGAAACCCTGTCTCTACTAAAAATACAAAAATTAGCTGGGCGTGGTGGCTCTTGCCTGTAACTCCAGCTACTTGGGAGGCTGAGATGGGAGAACTGCTTGAACCCAGGAAGTGGAGGTTGCAGGGAGCCGAGATCTTGCCATTGCACTCCAGCCTGGCTGACAAAGCGAGACTGTGTCCATAAATAAATAAATAAATAGAAAAAAATAAAAACACAAAAATTAGCTAGATGTAGTGGCATGTACCTGTAATCTCAGCTACTCGTGAGGCTGAGGCAGGAGAATTGCTTGAACCCGGGAGGCAGAGGTTGCAGTGAGCCGAGATCGTGCCACTGCACTCCAGTCTGGGCAACAGAGCGAGACTCCCTCTTGAAACACACAAACAAACGCACACACAATCCGTTCTTGCGGGAACTAAGAGTGGGAAATCACTCACTCTTGAGAGAATGGCACCCAGCCATTCATGAGGGATCTGCCCCCAAGACCAAAACACCTGCCACCAGGCCCCACCTCCAACACGGGGGATCACATTTCAACATGAGACTTGGCAGGGGTCAAAACAAACCATATCTAGACCATAGCATGACACAATTTTTATTGGTTAAAAATGTATTATGTACACAACAAGACAGTGTGTGTAAAGCTACATGAGGACAGGGATTTCTGTCTATTTTGTTCACCACTGTCTTCGTGCCACATTCTGAACACTCAATATTTGGTGGGCAAATGCACTTCAGAAGAATGCGTACACTTTCAAGAGAAGAGGAATAGCTCAGCTGAGGGGATTTTGCACTGCACCGTGGTGCCATGCCAGAAACTCAGGAGTAATTCACTCCACTTTCTTCACCTGGGGTGAAATAAAAGCTCAAGCTCGTGTGAGAGGTGAGAGGGATGGTGGCCAGGCTGGGCTCCGTTTGCAGAGCTCGTCCCACTTCACAGTGGCTTGGCTGCCCTGCCCTTGGTCCCTCCAAGGTCCTGCTTGCTCAGCTCTTGTCTTGCCACCTTCCTGCTCTGTCTCTGAGGCTTTATTGGCTGTTCCTGTAGAAACAGACTCTCCAAGTCATGGCTTTTTCTCAGCACTTTGCATGCACCACCTCCCTTATGCTCCCAACACTGCCTACACCACTGGTTCTCAACTGGGGACACTTCTGTCCCCATAAGGGACATTTGGCAATGTCTGGAGACATTTTGATGGTCACAACTGGGGTACACTGTGCGACTGTCATCCAGCACGTAGAGGCCATGGTGGCTGCTAACATCCAGCACAGGACTGTCCCCAGACTCCCCAGTAAAGAACAATCAGGTCCAAAATGTCAGCGGTGTTGAGGCTGACCTAGGGTAGGGGGCTCCAGTGTCTCTGTTTTATACATGAGGAAATGGAAGCATGGTGAGGTTGGGTAATCCTGTATGAGGTCCTGCAGCTGGTAGGCAATGGAGGTGGGGTATAGACCAAGTGAGTCTGGCTCTAGAGTCCTTACTTTTAACCACCATACATGACTGCTTCTCAGAAGTGGAAAACGCTGAGACGGGCACAGCTTTTTATACCTTCACTCACTTAGGTTATGGCAAGGGTGACCAGCTGTCTTGGTTTGCCCAGGCCTGAGCAGATTCCCAGGGTACGGGACTTTCAGTGCTCAAGCCAGGATGGATAGTCACCCTGGTAAACTCCAGACTGTACACATCTGTGTTTGTGATCTGATTGTTACATTCAGTCTATTGAGTTCATATTACTGATGTAAGAGTTAAGAAGAAATTATTTAGGCAGATAGTGAGGGTAAGGAAGTCCTCGGTAAGGTTTTCCTTTCAATGAAAAGCAGCCCCCAAAATCATTTTGCTTTTCTAACAGAGAGCATCCTGTCAAATCAAGCTGCAGAGATAGACAAGCAAGCTGGAAGCTTGCACGGGTGAATGCCGGCAGCTGTGCCCATAAGAAAAGTCTAGGTCGAGCTAGGCATGTCCAACATGGCGGCTCCATCTTCCCTTCTCTTTGCCAGCCACGTGTACAGTAAGGAGCAGGCAACAAGGAGCCAGCCAGGCAAAGACCCCATTTGCATAATAACACTAGGGTGGGGTGGCCAACTTCCCCACGCGCTATTTAAATGTCACACCTAGTGCAACCAATCTTTGGGCCCTGCGTAAATCAGGCACCGCCTCCTCAACCCTGTAAAATCCGGTGCACTCTGACTTGGGCCAGAAGTCCCACTGGGTGCCACTCTCTCGGAAGAGAGATGGCGTTCTCCTTTCTCTTTCTTTTGCCTATTAAACCTCTGCTTTTGAACTCACTCCTTGTGTGTGTCTGTGTCCTTAATTTTTTTGGCATGAGGCAACGAATCTCGGGTATTACCCCCAGATAATGACGCTGCTTCACTATGCGCTAATTACAATTGACACAAGGGCCGAATCCCAGTCTCAAGTTCACCTACAATGACTTCATCATCCGCAGGGCCCAAAGCTGTGGTCAAGTTTCCTCCTGTTGTGAAAATATGTGCTATCCTCCAGTTAAGTCAGCACAGCTCTAGGCAGATCAAAATTCATCTTTGGAGGTTTTCTGAAATTCACTTGAGGAGTAGACCAGTTGGGGATGGTGTGATGGAGGAAAAAGAAAATCCCAAGGTTTGATGGCAAGGTTAGAGTGACCTTCTGACCTTGAGCAAATGGCTTAAACTGTCTGGGCCTTGATGTCCTCGTTTATAAAATGAGTCCATAATAAAAGCCATGATGATGAACACCAGGCACTGTGCTAAGTGCTGAGTGTTTTCCATCTAAGGGCTTATCTGGTTATCTCATTTAATCATCACAACCACGGGAGGGGAAGCTCCCGGGGTTAAGTGTCTCGTCCAAGGTTGCAGCTGGTGGGGAATAGTGTGATTGCAAACCCAGAGACCACACTTTTAACTGCTGTGGAATGTTGTCTCCCATGGCTGTTTCTGAGGAGATGGAAAAACATGCCAATTAGGGCCAAAAAACAGGAGGTGGCCTCAAGGGCAGCACATGAAGAGTGTTTCCAAAGGCGTGGGTGTTTCTCCACCCTCAAGTCGCTGCGACTCCTGACACCTACACGTAAGGGTCACCCTGCAGCTTCTGAGTACCTCGCCGGCTCCCCTGAGCAACGTGTGTTTGATGTCACCAGTGGGTTTGAGGCATGGCTGAGGCCCCAGGAACCTTCCTCTTTCATGGAGAAACTGAGCTCACGTCTCCCAGTGGCAGCTGGTGTTGGTGTCTGGCTGGAGTTGCAGGGACTGTGTGTCAGCTATCTCAGTTCCTGCGGCTGTATTCACCCACTGAAGGTCCTTGCTCTATTGCTGGGGTTTGCCAAGGGTTTCAGGGGTCTTCTGCGGAGCAGAGAGACTGATCATTGTTTTTCAAATCTCCAGCTGACACCCTCGTTCTCACATGTTAATCACTTTGAGAATAAAAACGGCTACCAATAATTGAGCACTTACTATGTGCCAGGCACAGGAACATCCTATGCCTCCCTCCCTCCTCCTCCAGGGCTACTGGCTCTCCTCATCCTTTTAACTTTTGCATTTTTCCCCACAGCTAGTAACTGTGTTCTAAACACCAAGAAGAGGGCCTGGCAAATGTGGTTACTCAATAAACATTTGTTGAATGAATGAGTGTGAGTGAGTGTGTGTTGGGCTCCCTGCTAAGCCCATTACGTGTATTATTTTACTCAACTCTCATAGTAATGCTATGAGATAAGTGCCATCTTTAGCTCCATGTTACAAAGGAGAAAAATGTGCTCAGAGAGGTCAAGTAATTTCCCCCAAAATGCACAGCCCATAAGTGTCAGCGCAAGAATGCAAATTTAGCAGTTTCCAAATTCTACACCATTTACTACCTCCCAAATAGATATATATATATATATACACATATCTACCCCAAGTATGGAGATACATTTTTAGGATTTATACTTATCTATCTCTATGTAACATAGCCACACATATGTATCTATAATATGCACATGTATAGTAGGCACATATTCATGTGTAAATGTATCAGTTACCTATAGCTGTGTAACAAGTAATGCCACCCTAGTGGGTTATAAAAATAGGCACTTATTTCTTGCTAATAGGTCTGTGGTTTAGCTGGAGAGATTCTGCTTTAGGCTGTGTTGAGTTCAAGTCTGATTCTTACATTTATTTCTGAGGTCCAGATTGGAGAAGCAGTGGTACCTGGTGAAGGTCGGCAGCTTCCAGAGAGGAGTGAACAGACATACTCAATGCCTTTTAAGGCCTAAGCTGGGAACTGGTACACCGTCAATTCTGCTCATGTTCCATTGGCCAAAACAAACCCATCATTAATGGGGCAGAGGATTCTGTTCTTCCCGTGGTGAAGGGAATGAGGGGGAAGTAAATATTTGCTTAACAGGAAAACACACCACTATCATATTTTCATTATATATGGATGTATTTGTATTTATCTTTTTTTTTTTTTGAGATGGAGTTTCACTCTTGTCACCCAGGCTGGAGTGCAATGGCACGTTCGTGGCTCACTGCAACCTCTGCCTCCTGGATTCAAGCAATTCTCCTGCCTCAGCCTCCTGAGTAGCTGGGATTACAGGCACCTGCCACCATACCTGGCTTTTTTTTTTTTTTTTTTAAACTAGAGATGAGGTTTCACCATGTTGGCCAGCTGGTCTTGAACTCCTGACCTCAGGTGATCTACCTGCCTCTGCCTCCCAAAGTGCTGGGATTACAGACATGAGCCACTGCGCCCAGCCTATATTTCTCTTTTTCACCCATGACCCCAGCTTCCGTGAAGAGTTATGTTACTTTGTACTTTTACTGGGCATTCGTTTTCTTGTTTGAAAAATAGTGACTATAATTAATAAAAATGTTTGTATTCTTGCAAATTGCTAAGAGAGTAAATTTGAAGCGTCCCCACCACAAAAAATTGTGAGTATATGCGATAATGCAGATGTTAATTAGCTTGATTTCACCAGTCCGCAATGTATACATATTTCAAAACATCAGGTTGTACACAATGGAACATTTTTTTTGTCAATTCAAAAAATAAGTAAAGGAAAAGAAAAATGTAAGATACTTTAACAAATGACTGGCTCGTGTTGAGAATTAACTTTTACTATTTATTTGTTTTTTGTTGTTGGTGGTGGTCTTTTTTTTTTTTTTTTTTTTTTTTGAGACGGAGTTTCGCTCTTGTTGCCCAGGCTGGAGTGCAGTGGCATGATCTTGGCTGTCTGCAACTTCCATCTCTTGGGGTTCCAGCGATTCTCCTGTCTCAGCCTCCTGAGTGGCTGGGATTACAGATGCCCACCACCATACCTGGCTAATTTTTTGTATTTTTAGTAGAGACAGGGTTTTGCCATGTTGGCCAGACTGGTCTCGAACTGCTGGCCTCAGGCAATCCACCGCCTTGGCCTCCTAAAGTGCTGGGATTACAGGCATGAGCCACCGCGCCCGGCCTAACTTTTACTATTTATTTGAGTTAAGCCAACACACACTTGAGTTCCCCACATGTCATAGAGTGATGTGGACAAGCCCTTGGAATCTGGCTTTCCTGATTACCTGGTTGACCTTGTAGATGCCTCTCTGAGCCTCAGTTATGTTCTCTGTGAAATGGGCATGAAACCAGTACCCACTTTGTAGAGCACTGTGAGTATTCAGTGAGAGGATACATGCAAACATTTAGCACAGTGCCTGGCTCCAGAAGCCACTCAATATATATTACTGTTGTATTAATATTGATACTATTCTTACAACAAAAATAGCACAACTGTTCTAATGATCAATTATCCTAGTCTGTCATCTGCTGGTTCCCAGCCTATGGTTTTCGGACCCTGTCTATGTGTGATTTATGATCCAACTCTCTCTCTACACTTGTGTTGGGGGTTGATTTTTTCCTGCTTTGGCTCAAGACCCCCTTCCTACAGTCATGTGTGGACCCATCTTACAGACTTGTGCCTCCTTGGCTGTCCTGCCTGGTCAGCCCCTTGGAACACAGGGCTGGCCCTAAGTTGGTCCTACCATCCCAGCAAAATGGTTCACTGGGGCATCGCAGGTTGATTGTGGAATTTCAACAACAGCACGGGTGGTGGGAGAACCTTCAGACATCCACAGACAGCAGCCTGGATGTATATGAGATGGGGGTGGTGTTCTTTCCATCTGGAGTCCTCCGGGAGCTGTCAAGCCTGGAATCTTTGCAATTTAGGCAGTCTGCTTGTAATGGTCTCAAGAAAACCCATTCTGCCTACAAATGCGGTGACCTTTAATTTTTTTTTCTCAGAATTTTCCAAGATGCACATTGACTCTTCCTGTCAACGTGGAAGGCTCTAATGCCGCCTGGGGCATTTAGATTGCATTTGCCAATCGCTGACTGCTGTAGCCAATTTGTTCCTGATCTCAAGGTCGATTTTGAATAACTTTAGCTGGGCTAAGTCTCTTGCATTGAATAACTGGGAAATAAACTATTAAGGTAGCGGGTGGGCGGGGGCAGGGGCGGGCAGGGGGCTATTTCTATTTTGTAGGAGTTCTTTGATTTTGGATAAAGGAGAAGTCTTCTAGTTCTGCCAGTCATGGACTATGTGGCCTTGAACAAGGGAGGGAAAGAAATAAACACATGCCAAGTACCTAGCATATGCTAGACACAGTGCTGGGCACGTTACACATGCCAGTTGCTTAATCTACTCTGCGAGGTGAATATTGTGATCTCCATGTTACAGATAAGGAAACGGAGGCCCGGCAATGGAAATCCAACTTGAGCTTAGATCTGTCTAAAGCCCTTTTTTGGTTTGTTTGAGACGGAGTCTTGCTCTGTTGCCCAGGCTGGAGTGAAATAGCACCATGATCTTGGCTCACTGCACCCTCCACCTGCCGGGTTCAAGCAATTCTCCTGCCTCAGCCTCCAGAGTAACTGGGATTACAGGTGCGCACCCCCATGCCCGGCTAATTTTTTGTATTTTTTGTATAGACGAGGTTTCACCATGCTGACCAGGCTGGTCTTGAACTCCTGACCTCATGATCCACCCACCTCGGCCTCCCAAAGTGCTGGGATTACAGGCGTGAGCCATGCGTCCGGCCTAAAGCCATGTTTTTTCCACTCTCCCTCTCTTTCTCCCCAAGACCGAGACTGGAAAACCTGTCTCTTTGATGATGCTCTTTTAAAACTACCCTTATGAATGTATTTCAGCAACCTCCCCCCACCCGAATTAGAGTAGTACAGGCTGCGTCCTAATGCTGTGCCCCCTCCTGATATGGTTTGGCTGTGTCGCCACCCAAATCTCATCTTGAATTGCAATAATCCCCAGGTGTCAAGGGAGGGGCCAGGTGGAGATAATTAAATCATAGGGGCAGTTGCTGCATGCTGTTCTCGTGGTAGTGAAGAAGTCTCACGAGATCTGATGGTTTTATAAACGGGAGTTCCCCTACGCAAGCGCTCTTGGCTGCCGCCCTGTAACATGTGAGTTTGCTCTTCCTTGCCTTCTGCCACGATTGTGAGGCCTCCTCAGCCATGTGGAACTGTGAGTCCATTCAACCTCTTTCCTTTGTAAATTACTCAGTCTTGGGTAGGTCTTTATTAGCAGCATGAGAACAGACGATTACACCTCCTCTCATCTTCTTCTTGGATTCTCTCCTTTAGTCTGAGATGTCTGGTTCACCTTGTTTCCCCAGCCGTGGGCTCAGGCTGGCAGGGGTTGGTATCAGCAACTATTCTTTGATCCCATGACTCTGACTTTGAGATGAGCCTGGTGCAGCTTGGTGGTTTCACGTGGCGCCCTTTGGAAGGAGAAAGCCTGGTCTGAATCCCGGCAAGTCCTGTGACAAGTTGGGTACTTTGGAAGCCCGAGAATGAGATTTGGGTAGGTGAGGTTTATTCAAGGTGCGGGTTCTCAGGAGAAGGAAAGTGAGGGAAGAAGGACAATGCGGGACGGGACAGAGCCAGGCAAGAATGGGCTCTCAGGCTAAGGCTAGCCTTGATCTCACGTGGGTCTCTGGAGTGTATTTTGTCTTGAAGCAAGAGGACTGGACTTTTGTGCGACTCCTCTCCCCTCATGTCGCTTAGTCATTGGCCAGTCCAGCATGTGACAGCATAACTCCCTGGGTGAAATGGCTTTTGCTAGCCAAGGGGAATTCTCTGTAGAAAGTATTGGTATAAGCCATTAGGCACAGTCCAGCAAAGGCTGAATGATGGATGGTTTTCTGGCTGTGAGGATCAGGGAGAAGCACCAGGAACAGCTGCGACATTGTGCAACTGCTGTGGCTCAGTTTTCCTCATCTGTAAAATGGGGATGTTGATAAAACCCATCTCTGAGCGTTGATGCAAGGGTTAGATGAGACACCTGCATTTATGTTACTGGTAACGTGCCTGTCACTGGCCAGGTACAAAGCAAGAGCTCAACAAAAGCATAAGCTATTATTATTGTTATTACTGGCAGTTTTGGATCCATAGCAACAAGCACATATAAACAATGCTCACTTCTTCTCTAGTTCTCGTAACTCTTCTGAGATAAGTTCTACTTCTACCCTGTTTTACAGATACGGAAACTGAGGCTCAGTGAGGTGAAGCACTTTGAACTCACATGATAGGGCTGAGATTCCAATTCGGGCAGTCCAGTCCCAGACCTCTCTAGGTGAGTGGTATTTTGGGACTGTCTCTTCTGGTCATGACAAATCTTTTGGTTGTTTTTGTTTTGTTTTGTTTTTTTGAGATCACTCTCAGTTCCTTGAATTTATCCATCTTCTCTCTTGTTTCTGAGTCTTTGTATATTCTATTCTCTGTGCTGGAAACAGCTTTTCTCCTTTAACCTGATCTGCCCTGGTTCATCCCTTGAATCTGAGCTCATATTTGGCTTTTTTGTTTGTTTGTTTGTTTAGACAAGGTCTTACCTTGTCACCCAGGCTGGAGTGCAGTGGTGCAATCGAGACTTACTGCAGCCTCAATCTCCCAGGCTCAAGTGATCCTCCCACCTCAGCCTCTCGAGTAGCTGGGACTACAGGCGCACACTACCACACCCAGCTGTTCCCCAATAAAACTGTCTATTAGGATGTATTACCATTGACTGGTCACTTGTCTGCCTCTCCCCCTAGTCTGCAGCTCCAAAGAGATGAATATTTTGCCCATCTCTATCATTGTCACCCCTGTGAGTAGCTTTTGTCTGACATATAGTAGGTACTCAATAAATGTTTATTTTGTGACTGAATGAGCATTCCAGATTCAAAACAGGATACACTGGAGGCTTACAAAAGTTCAGAACCGGATACACTGGAGGTTTACAAAAGTTCTCGTTGAGTTGAATTAATTCATTTTGAAATGACCTGGACTAAATTCTTTTTGGGAAGGTTTTGTAACTAAATCTGTGGGCATGGTGGACTGGAGTGTTCCAGAACTGGTGCAGAGAGTCCCTTGTCCATAGGCAGGGGATGAAGGCTCAGGGACTTAAAACATACTTCTATTGTGGAGAGTTCTTCAGAGACCCTTCTGGCATTGTATTTAACTGATGCTCAGTTCATTTATTTTCTTATTTTCTTATTTTATTTTTATATATTTTTTGAGATGTAATCTCACTCACCCAGGCTGGAATGCAGTGGCACAGTCTCAGCTCACTGCAGCCCCTGCTTCCCCAGTTAAAGTGGTTCTCCTGCCTCAGCCTCCTGAATAGCTGGAATTACAGGCACACTCCACCACACCTGGCTAATTTTTGTATTTTTGGTAGAGACGGGGTTTCACCATGTTGTCCAGGCTGGTTTTGAACTGCTGACCTCAGGTGATCCGCCTGCCTTGGCCTCTCAAAGTGCTGGGATTACAGGCGTGAGCCACCATGCCTGGTCCAGTTCATTTATTTTATGTAATGAATGTATTTCTTTTCATTAGGAAAGTATGAGAATCACATTGCTGAAAATGTGAGAAACCTAGAAAAGTAGAGAAACGCACCCATCATTTGGTAGGTAAATTTCTTTAGACTTTTCTCCTCCTGTATATGTTTTTTTCTTTCTTTATTAAATATACTTATGTCCATACTATTAATACAGTTTAATATCCTGCACTTTTTTTCCGTTTAGCAAAATGAGATTTTTTTCCAGGTTTAATTACATAGTTTTAAAATAACCATCATCATTTTGTTCTTATTTTTTTCCCTTTTAAATTTTTTTAAAAAAAATCAAGGTAATATGAACACATTGTACAAAGTTAAAGTACAGAGGAGCTGCTAATGAAAGCAGTGGTTCCTGGCCCCTTGTCTCCTCTCTCCCCTCCTTAAGTTTTATTTCCCGGAGGCAACTGCTTGAAATGTTGTTTCCATTTTTAGGTCTTCGGGTGTTTAGCTCTGTAACTCCAAAGAAGATGCTTATGCGGCCGTTTCTTGATTTATCAATTTAAGACATTTTCTATTGACTCTGTGCCATAGAAGATGAGGATTCAGCTTATTGACATGGTTCCTCCTCACTTTTTGTCGTTCCCCAGTTTTTATTTGAAAAAAGTCCGACACGCACATGGAAAATGATGACCAGAGGATAAAGGGACCCCTCCTACTCTAATGCTTCAGTCTTCCGCCCACCCCACCTCCCCGTTTCTTGTGTATCTGTGGCAGGTCAAAGATGAGTGCGGGCTAGGAGCCATGGCTCATGCCTGTAATCCCAGCACTTTGGGAGGTCGAGGTGGGCGGATCACGAGGTCAGGAGATTGAGACCATCCTGGCAAACACGGTGAAACCCCGTCTCTACTAAAAATACAAAAAATTAGCTGGGCGTGGTGGCGGGCGCCTGTAGTTCCAGCTACTTGGGAGGCTGAGGCAGGAGAATGGCGTGAACCCGGGGGGCGGAGCTTGCAGTGAGGTGAGATTGCGCCACTGCACTCCAGCCTGGGCAACGGAGCAAGACTCTGTCTTAAAAAAAAACCCAGGAAATCTGCTGGAGAGACCCCGAGATGACATGGAAAGGGAGAGAAGTCGCTCTGAGCCCAGCTTCCAACCTGTCCCACTGATACGGTTTGGCTGTGTCCCCATCCAAGTCTCATCTTGAATTCTCACATGTTGTGAGAGGAACCTGGTGGGAGGTAATTGAATTGAAAAGACCCTGGTGAGTCTTTCCCATGCTATTCTCGTGATAGTGAATAAGTCTCATGAGATCTGATGGTTTTATAACAGGGAGTTTCCCTGCACAAGCTCTCTTTTTGCCTGCTGCCATCCGCGTGAGACGTGACTTGCACCTCCTTGCCTTCTTCCATGATTGTGAGGCTCCCCACCCATGTGGAACTGTGAGTCCATTAAACCTCTTTCCTGTATAAATGACCCAGTCTCGGGCACATCTTTATTAACAGCATGAAAATGGACTAATACACCCAACCAAGGTGCCTGGCGCATCACTAAAACTGCATTAGACCCTTCAGAGCAGCCCTGAAGCCCTCTGAATACCATGAATGACCTTAGATGATACCATGTGAGCAGAAGAACTGCCCAGCTGGGTCCTGCTTGGATTCCTGATCCTCAAAATCATGATCTATAATAAAAACAGTTGCTGCTTTGAGCCATCATGTTTGGGGATTAACTAGAATGGCATCCTTCAGGAGATACCCCATGTGTCACAGATTTTGGGGCTAGAGATTATCTTAGCCTAGCAACAGTGCCTGATACAAATATGTGAATGTTTCATGGGGTTGTGCAATCTCAAGGAAGCAGGGATAAGGGAAAGAGAGAAGGAGGAAGAGCAAAACCAAAGAAGTGCATATTACCTAGTGGAGCTGCAGTTTCTCAGAAGCATGAGCATGGGATAACTCTGGAGTCATTTATCTACCAACTCCTGGTGCTTCCTATCTCTTACTGGTCAAAGCTTGCTCCACTCTGCACTTCTGAGTAATGGTTCCCAGCCCCCCTAGCAGCTGCTGAGGGATCCAGGACCTCTGGGAGCTGATAGATGTGATAGAGGCTAGCCCTTACCCCCACCAGGTGGTATTTGGTTACCCAGGGTAGGCTGAGTCACTTTTATTTTATGGTAAAATTGATATTTATTTACTTATTATTTTTAAGGTAACTTTTTTTGAGACAGGATCTTGCTCTGTTGCCCAGGTTGGAATACGGTGGCACAGTCATAGCTCACTGCAACCTCAAACTCCTGGGCTCATGTGATCCTCTCGCCTCAGCCTCCAAGTAGCTGGGACTACAGGTGTGTGCCATCATGACTGGCTAACTTTTGTGTTTTTAGTAGAGATGGGATTTCGCCATGTTGGCCAGGTTGGTCTCAAACTCCTGACCTCGAGTATCCACCTGCCTCAGCCTCCTGAAGTGCTAGGGTAACAGGTGTCAGTCACAGCTCCCGGCCACTGGCTTCTATTTTACCTTTTTTCTTTTGTTAGATGGAGTCTAGCTCTTGTTGACCAGGCTGGAGTGCAATGACACAATATCAGCTCACTGCAACCTCTGCTTCTCAGGTTCAAGCGATTCTCCAGCCTCAGCCTCCTGAGTAGCTGGGATTACAGGCATGCGCCGCCACCCCTGGCTAATTTTTGTATTTTTGGTAGAGATGGGTTTCACCATGTTGGCCAGGATGGTCTTGATCTCCTGACCTTGGGATCTACCCGGCTCGGCCTCCCAAAGTGCTGGGATTACAGGTATGAGCCACGGCACCTGACCCGGGCTGTATTTTTAAAGTAACTTTTATGGGATGTCAGACATTGTAAATTTTACTGTGGTGGGTGCTGGATGTTTTTGTGCCTGGCACAGTCCTACATACTGATCTAGCATTGAACAAAAACAAAGATCCCTGCTCTTGCTGAATTTCCATGCTACCACGGGGAGACAATCAGGGAACAACAAGCATGATTTAGATTTGCTCTTATTATCCTGTTGCACACTTATCTTTTGTATACGTATTCTTAAACGGCCATTGTTTTTAGTGATTTGATTGAACAGATACATCCTTGTTGAATGAGCCATTTCTCCATTGATGGGTAATTAAATTACTTTCTCTAATAAGAGTCATCAGAAGCTTAGAGGCGTAAGAATCTAAGCTCAACAAACAGAGGTTGGAGAGGTTATTATAAAAGTCCATTGTGGGAGCAGCCACTCCCAACCTTGGGACCAGGGATTGGTATCCCTTGACCTGTGAGCTGGAATTACCCTGGATTGGACTGTTCTACCACGTGGGCTCCTGGCCAGCAAAAGAGATGATGGGCGTTGTTAGAATGTCAGGGAGGGCCTTAGATACCCCTCTTCTATATAGTCTCCAGCTCTTTGACTAAAACCTGTACCCCGGTATCTAATCAGTCACTCAGGCATTGAGTCAAGGTCTTTTATATCACATGCATTTCTTTTTTTTTTGAGACAGAGTCTCCCTCTGTCACCCAGGCTGGAGTGCAGTGGTGCCATCTCAGCTCACTGCAAGCTCCGCCTCCCGGGTTCATGCCATTCTCCTGCCTCAGCCTCCTGAGTAGCTGGGACTACAGGCGCCTGCCACCACGCCCGGCTAATTTTTTGTATTTTTAGTAGAGACGGGGTTTCACCATGTTAGCCAGGATGGTCTTGATCTCCTGACCTCGTGATCTGCCCGCCTCGGCCTCCCAAAGTGCTGGGATTATAGGCGTGAGCCACCACGCCTGGCCATTTATTTTTTATTTTTAAAATTTTTTATTTCCATAGGGTTTTGGGGAACAGATGGTATTTGGTTACCTGAGTAAGTTCTTTTTTTTTTTTTTTTTTTTTTTGAGACGGAGTCTCGCTCTGCCGCCCAGGCTGGAGTGCAGTGGCCGGATCTCAGCTCACTGCAAGCTCCGCCTCCCGGGTTCACGCCATTCTCCTGCCTCAGCCTCCGGAGTAGCTGGGACTACAGGCGCCTGCCACCGCGCCCGGCTAGTTTTTTTTTTTTGTATTTTTTAGTAGAGACGGGGTTTCACCGTGTTAGCCAGGATGGTCTCGATCTCCTGACCTCGTGATCCACCCATCTCGGCCTCCCAAAGTGCTGGGATTACAGGCTTGAGCCACTGCGCCCGGCCTCCTGAGTAAGTTCTTTAATAGTGATTTGTGAGATTTTGGTGCATCCATTATCTCAGCAGTACACACTGAACCCAATTTGTAGTCTTTTACCCCTCACCCCCTCCCACCTTTTCCCCTGATTCCCCAGAGTCCATTGTGTCATTCTTATGCCTTCGCATCCTCATAGCTTAGCTCCCACTTGTGAGTGACAACATACAATGTTTGGTTTTCTATTCCTGAGTTACTTCACCTAGAATGATAATCTCCAGTTCCATCCAGGTTGCTGTGAACGCCATTCATTCATTCCTTATTGTGGCTGAGTAGTATAAATATACTACTGGTATATGGCATATAGATACCACAGTTTCTTTATCCACTCGTTGATTGATACGCATTTGAGCTGGTTTCATATTTTTGCAGTTGTGAATTGTGCTGCTGTAAACATGCGTGTGCAAGTATCTTTCTCATACAATGATTTCTTTTCCTCAGGGTACATACCCAGTAGTAGGATTGCCAGATCAAATGGTAGTGCTGCTTTTCTTTAAGGAATCTCCACACTGTCTTCCAAGGTGTTTGTACTAGTTTACATTCCCACCAGCAGTGTAGAAGCGTTCCCTTTCCACCACATCCATGCCAACATCTATTATTTTTGGTGTTTTGATTCTGGTCATTCTTGCGGGAGTGAGGTGATATCACATTGTGGTTTTGATTTGCATTTTCCTGATCATTAGTGATGTTGAACATTTTTTCATATGTTTGTTGGCCATTTGTATATCTTCTTTTGAGAATTGTCTATTCATGTGAATTTATACCATATTCCCATGGCTTTGTCTTCACTGGGACTATTAACGTTTTGTCTAATGGCTTTGAATTAAATCTTCTGTCTTCTATTCCATTGATCTCTAGTCTCCTGCAATAATTATTCTGTTTGCATTGGGGGAGGTGGCAGATGCAGTTGTTGCCTTGCCTATGTCCTCTGGATACTCATCGTTCCTACTGCAAGCATCTGCAATACTGCCTGGGGCTTTCTCTGGTTGCCATAAAACTAGGCTCTTGTTGGGTAGGCTGGAAGTACAGAGAAACCAACACTCAGGCACATCTCCTCCAACCAACTGCCCTGCCTTCCATACCTTAGAGTGAGGCAGGCGCTATGCTGTTCCCCAGATGTCCCTAGTGGGATTGAACCCTTGTTGCCCATAGTAGCAACCTGCTTATCAACATGACCTGGATTAACTTCTTTGCCTTCTCTGTCTTATTTCCCTATGGTCATCCCAGTGTTTCCTGAGCTCACTTTCCAAATCAACCCACTTATCTTCAAATCCTTCTGTATTAGTCTGTTCTCATGCTGCTAATAAAGACATACCTGAGACTGGGTCATTTATAAAGGAAAGAGGTTTAATGGACTCACAGTTCCACATGGCTGGGAAGGCCTCACAATCATGGTGGAAGACAAGAAGGAGCAAAGCCACATCTTACATGGCAGCAGGCAAGAGGCTTGTACAGGGGACCTCCCATTTATAAAACTATCAGATCTTGTGAGACTTATTCACTATCAGGAGAACAGTATGGGGGAAACCGCCCCCATGATTCAATTATCTCCACCTGCCCCGGCCCTTGACACATGGAGATGGTTACAATTCAAGGTGAGATCTGGGTAGGGACACAGCCAAACCATATCACCTTCTCTTAGGATTTGCTTCTGGGGAAACCTAACCTACAGGGGTTGTTAGAATGTCAGGGAGGGCCTTAGACACCCCTCTTGTGTACAGTCTCCAGCTCGCTGACTAAAACCTGTACCCCGGTATCTAATCAGTCACCCAGGCCTAGAGTCAAGGTCTTTTATATCACGTAAATTTATTTTTTATTTTTTAAAATTTTTATTTCCATAGGGTTTTGAGACAGCCTGGCCAACGTGGTGTAACCTCATCTCTACCAAAAATACAAAAAAAAAAAAAAATTATCCAGATGTGGTAGATAATTATCCAGTAGTCCCAGCCACTCAGAGGATGAGGCAGGAGAATCACTTAAACCCAGAGGCAGAGGTTGCAGTGAGCCTAGATCGTACCACTGCACTCTAGCCTGGGAACAGAGTGAGACTAAATCACTAAACACAATGACCCTTTAAGAATACATATACAAAAGATACGTGTGCAACAGGATAATAAGAGCAAACCTAAATTATACTTGTTGTTCACTGATTGTCTCCCCACAGTAGCATGGAAGTTCAGCAAGAAAAATACAAAGAGCCAGGAAAATCCATAAATAGATTTAACAAGAAGATTCTACCTAGTCTTGATGAGTGGCAAAGCTTGGCTTCCCTGAGGAAGTGACTTTGCTGAGCTGAGACCTGAGGATGAGTAGGAGTTAGCTAAGCAAAGCAGCACTGGAAGAACAGCAGGGGAAGAACTTTCCAAGCATGGGGAATAGCACATGCAAAGGTCCTGGGGCAGGCATGCTAGCCTGGCTGGGATGCAGAAAGAGAGGCAGAGAATGGTGGTTATCTTTGGAGGATATATGGCCTGAAAGTGAATTTGGGTCCCTGACTTTACATCTTTTTCCTCTGCAGTTTAGTTATGTCTATACACTTTTTTTTTTTTGAACCCCATTGTGGTCTGGCTTCATTTAAATGCATCTGAAATGAAATCTCTAATGTTAACAGTGTTGTCAGATGTGAAGGCCTCATTTCTCTTTGGTTCTTTTTCACCGAATGCTATCTGTGAGTTTCTGGGGAGGATATGAGGATTTTGATTGTTTTGATTGTTTTTATTTTTGGTATGACCACATTATGTTAATTTCCCCATTGTCTTAGAGTATGAGAACATAAAAGCAATAACTCATTTATGTGAAGACTGAATGTGCTGAGAGGTTGTCATGGAAACCAGGGGGACATATTCATGTTGACTTGAGTAAATTGACTAACCCCCGTTAAAAGATTGAACACAGATAACTGGCAGGCTTTGTTTCAGGGTAAGAGTTCACAAACTGGGGTCCACAGATGCTCAAACATTCTATCATGAATAGAATTCGGGGATCCCTTGATCTTGGACAGTTAAAAATACATCTTATATTCTTTTATCTCTACCTGAAATTTAGTGTTTCTTTCCATTGTGAATGAATAAAGCAATAAACAAAACACAAAAGATTGAACACAGAACTTATTTACCCAATTGTGCGGCAGTCACAAGAGATGAGAAAATCAACATGATAAATGAGATTTCCCCCCCCACCGCCCACCACAGGGGCAGGGAGAAGAATGAAGAGGGTGAATGAATGCTAGGAATGCATTATTTTTATTTAAACAGTGATTTCCCTTCTTCTTCCACAGATTATATTTTTGTTTCCAAATGGGAGAGGTGTTATGGGGCGATAGAGAAAGGATCCAGGGGAAATGGCATGGTAAAATTGCTCCTAGGAAAGACCAGCATAGGGTATCCATGACTCTCGCTTCTGTAGCCCTTAGCATGTTTCTCCCCTCAGAGCATCCTCTGAAGTCTTGGTCAGAGTCGTTGAAGAGACATGAAGCTTTTCAGCATTTTCTGCTTTGCTTTGGCAGGATTGTTTACTGCGTATCAAGCTGACTTTCAAAAAATACTAGTTCTGTTGTTTTTCATTTTTAAAAGCAAATTGCTTCAGCTCTTCCTAAATAACTCCTTAAAAGAAAATCTGTGGATGACAGATGAGGAAGCTACATTGGGGACAGAGTGCAACACTCGCTCAAGATTATGGTGGCAGGGTCACAGGAAGCCCTCTGAGCCCCGGGAGTGGGGGCAGCCTCTTGAAATTGGTTATGGAACAAGAGGGTCTTGAACAGTGGCACTCTGAGGGTTGTCTTGGGCCAGCTTGGAAATCAGGTCCTGGGCTCCAGAAGACATCGAGGCTGTTTCTACCCGGATGTTGCGTCTGTAGGTACCAAAGGAGGAGGTGCTTTTGAGGGGTAGGTTTCTCATCAGTGGCCTCCACCCCAAAGCAATTTGGGATCCCCTGAATTCTATTCATGAATTCTTGTTGTATGTCTTTCTTCTCATGGACTGTTTCTCAGACTTCAGAATTTCATAGGCATGATGGGCAGATAAGCTTGATGAATGCTTCATGCTTGCTATACACTAAATGTGTTCCCACCATGTGTTGAAACCTAATCCCCGGGGTGATGGATGGCATTGGGGGTGGGGCCTTTGGGAGGTGATTAGGACATGATGGTGGGGCTTCCATGAACGGGATTCGTGCCTATTTATTTCTTTATTAGAGACAGAGTCTCACTCTGTTCCCAGGCTAGAGTGCAGTGGTACGATCTAGGCTCACTGCAACCTCTGCCTCTGGGTTTAAGTGATTCTCCTGCCTCATCCTCTGAATCGCTGGGACTACTGGATAATTATCTACCATACCTGGATAATTTTTTTTTTTTCTTTTGTATTTTTGGTAGAGATGAGGTTCCACCACGTTGGCCAGGCTGTCTCGAACTCTTGATCCAAGTGATCTGCCTGTCTCAGCCTCCCAAAGTGCTAGGTTTACAGGCGTAAGCCTCTGCACCCGGCCATTGGCCTTTTAAAAGAGGTCCTAAAGAGCCCCTTAGCCTTTCTGCAATGGGAAGACACAGTGAAAAGAGGGCTGGGCTGTCTATGAACTAGGAGGCAGGCCTTCACCAGACACTGAATCTGCCTATGCCTTGATCTAGGACTTCCCAGATCTTCTGGAGAGAACTGTGAGAAATCAATCTCTGCCGCTTGTAAGCCACACAACCTGTGGCATTCACTTATAGCGGTCTGAATAGACTAAGATAATACCATAAGGATCTACCTTTGGGACTGTGTGCTGTTATAATAAAGGCTCTGGTAAGTCCTGTTAACACCGATTAGACCAGGGGTTTCTACACATTTTTGACCACACAAGTTGTTATTTTTCCCTTTGCAAGCACCTTACATGGAAATCTTTCGAGAGGCTGAGGCATGAGAATTGCTTGAACCCACAAAGCGCAGGTTGCAGTGAACTGAGATTGTGCCACTGCACTCCAGCCTGGGTGATGGAGTGAGACCTTGTGTCAAAAAAAGAAAAAAAAAGAAAAAGTATTTTTAAAATGATGCCATGGATGAAATCTGATAGTCACAACGGATCCTTGTCTGGTGTTACCTCCATTTGATGGGTGAAGAAACAGGAGTCCTAAGAAAGCAAGTGACTTGCTCAGGGTCATGCAGTTAGGATGTAGCAGAATCAGAACCAGAACCAGAACCAAAACCCTAAGTCCCAGACAACTAAAATCCACCACCCCAGTGGAGAGGTCCTTACTGCAGTGACCTATTCTGAAGGAGGTAAACAAGGCATTTATTGCAGCAGCATTTAATTAAGAAAAAATCTGGAAAGACCGTGAATGTCCAAGTAAGGGGAAATAGTTGATATTTATGATACTTCCATACAATGGAATGTTACGGGGCGTCAGTAATAGACATGAAACACAGTAACATGAGATGGCACATATTATAATGTAAAATGGGGAAATAAAGCAAAATGATAATCATGCAAATTAAATGCATGAAACTAAAAATGAAATACAAAATAGTAGCTGTTTCTAGATGGTAGGTGAGTCAGTTCAGGTCCTCTGAGTAGCAGAAAGCAAAACAGAATTAATTGTACAAGGCCCCAGTCTCCACTGATTTCAAATCTACTTCTCAACTTCTGTATGAAGTTCTCATTCTCTTACTAAATTTTTTTTTTTTTTTTGAGACGGATTCTCGCTCTGTTGCCAGGCTGGAGTGCAATGGCGCTATCTTGGCTCACTGCAACCTCCATCTCCCAGGTTCCAGTGATTCTCTTGCCTCAGCCTCCCAAGTAGCTGGGATTACAGGCGCATACAGCCATGCCCAGCTAATTTTTGTATTTTTAGTAGAGATGGAGTTTCACCATGTTAGCCAGGATGGTCTCCATCTCCTGAGTTTGTGAACCACCCGCCTCAGCCTCCCAAAGTGCTGGGATTACAGGCGTGAGCCACCGTGCCCGACCCTCTTACTAATTTTAAATAACATGTCTCCTGCAGCTTCTGTGTTGCAAATAGAGGAAGTGATTTGAGGTAGCATTTGAATTATGGTAGCTGATCTGATGCTTGCTTTCTATTTCTCTCTCTCTCTCTTTACTTTCTCCTCTTTTCCTCCCTCTGCTTATTTGCTTCCTCTTGTTCTCTTCCTTTATCTCCTCTTTTCCTACATATTTCTAAAAGGATAGCTGATGAGAAGGAAGATCACTCTTACATAATTTGATTCCTCAGTTTGCATTTTCTTCTTTTTACAAGTATAACATTCTACATTTCTTTTTTTTTAAAAAAATATTTTTAATGGAAAAATGATGGTACCTATCAATGGAATACATAGTGATGTTTAGATATATATAATATATAGTGATTTGATCAGGGTTATTAGCATATCCATCATTTCAAACGTTTCTCATTTCTTGGTGATGGTAACATTCAACATCCTCCTTCTAGCTATTTGAAACTACATTGTTATTACTATTATAATTTTATTTTATTTAGACAGAATCTCATTCTGTCTAGGCTGATTTGTAGTGGCATGATCTCTGCTCAGTGTAACCTCTGCCTCCCAGGTTCAAGTGATTCTCTTGCCTCAGCCTCCCGAGTAGCTGGGATTACAGGCATGCTTCACCATGCCCAACTAATATTTTTTTAGTAGAGATGGGGTTTCGCTATGTTTGGCAGGCTGGTTTTGAACTCCTGAGCTCAAGTGGTCTGCTCACTTCAGAGTCCCAAAGTGCTGGGATCACAGGCACGAGCCACTGTGCCTGGCTGAAACTACATATTGTTAACCATAGTCATCCTACAGTTGTTTACAACACGAAAGAAAACCAAATATTAATTGTGCAGGAAATTCATTGAAGAAAATGCCTGTGAAGGGAAATGGGGAGGGAGCAGGGAGAGATTTCGGACCATAATGCAGGTCTGACACCTCTGAAAGCAGAGTGGGAAGGAAGAGAAATTGTTAGAAAGGCTTCAGCACAACTCTGAGAATGTTTCAGCCAGGGTAATAGTTCCTAAGGCAACTCTCTCTGTTGGACAACCCCCAGTTGGGTTAGAATCACCTAATTCCAGTACTTCTACTGTGCTCAGTCACTGGCTGGGAAAATCCCTGGGGAAGTGCAGCCTAGCATGAACACCTCGGTGGGTCAAAATGGAGACCATCCTGGCTAACATGGTACAGCAGCTACAGTTTGTCAGTTAGCTCTGCTTCCAGAGCAGTTTACCTTGAAGGAAGATTTGAGCACAGAACTTCCATGACTGAGAGCTTCTGGTGCACTTTACAGCAGAGGAATTTGTGAAGCAGGTTCACTGTTCGCTGGCTACCGCCTTGTCCAGTGAGACAGAACCCTCCCACACAACAAGTTACATGAGGCAGGTTTATTACTTACAGATAGGCAGCAAGAGATGGTAGAAGCCTAGGATTCATTGTGAGCTGTTCCTCCAAGGCCCCGAAAACCTGCTGAGGGTAAATAGAGTCATATCTGTGCCTGCCTCACTTGCACAGAAGTTCAGGTACTCCAGAAAGCAGCTGGTTCTGTGTTTTCATACCCTAGAATGTATGATTTGCTGGGCTAAAGTGTTTGAGACATTTTGTTTCTAGGGGTGGAATGGAACAGAGCTTAGGTTGTTCTGGCCAGTCCCTCTCTATCTCAAGATGTTGCATTTCTAGCACATTCTTCAGTTATTCTTAAGAACCATGAGTGGGAAAAAGGGGGAAGAACTGGGTAGGCCCAAGGCCACCCAGTGAACTGTCTAGCAGCATTTTGTAAAAGCACATTAACAATGGTGTTTGAGAAGATTAAGTCTGTGGACACATTCTCCCTGCAAATACAGGCCTGCTTCACTAGCACCCACACTTTCCTGTTCTTATACCCCCTTAAAAGTGTGCTGAGTCATTTGAACAGAAGGGGACTGCCCATCCAGCTCCTCACAATGGGAAATTGTCATCACTGCCACAAAATGAATAGAAGGACTTGGCCAAGTTCATCTTCCCTGGTTTACTGCCTGCACTTCATCCCGTTTGGAAGAGAGAATGAATAGCATTGAATGGTCTGGCCTTTTTTTTTTTTTTTTTTTGTAATCATGGCTATACAAGAGGGTAATGAAGGTCAGAGATGGGGGCTTGAATCACCTGCTTGTGGTTTTGAGGTTTTCCTAATATTCTATGGTTGTTAAGTTCCACAAGAAAGGGACTTGTTTTTTATTATTTTCTTTCCAACTTTTATTTTAGGTTCAGCGGGTACATGCGCAGATTTGTTTCATGGGTAAATTGCATGTTACAGGGTTTGGTGTACAGATTATTTTATCAACCAGGTAATGAACATAGTACCTGGTCAGCAGTTTTTCATTCCTCACCCTCCTCCCATCCTCTACCTTCAAGTAGGCCCCAGTGTCTCTTGTTCCTTTCTTTGTGTTCATTTTTTTTTAGTAGAGATGGGATTTCTCCATGTTTGCCAGGCTGGTTTCGAACTCCTGACCTCAAGTGGTCTGCTCGCTTTAGAGTCCCTAAGTGCTGGGATCACAGGTACGAGCCACTGCGCCTGGCCGGAACTACATATTGTTAACTGTAGTCATCCTACAGTGGTTTACAACACGAAAGAAAACCTCAGTGTTCACCTCCTAAGTGAGAATGTGCAATATTTGGTTTTCTGTTCCTGTGTTAATTCACTTAGGATAATGGCTTCCAGCTCCATCCATGTTGCTGCAAAGGTCAGGATTTCATTCTTTTTTATGGCTGCATAGTATTCCATGGTGTATATGTACCATGTTTTCTTTATCTAGTCTGCATTTGATGGGCATCTAGGTTGATTCCGTGTCTTTGCTGTTCTGAATAGTGCTGCAGTGAACGTATGTGTGCATGTGTCTTTATGGTAGAATGATTATTATTTGGGATTTATACCCATGAATGGGATTGCTGGATTCAACCTTAGTTCTATTTTAAGTTCTTTGAGAAATCTCCAAACTGCTTTCCATAGTGACTGGACGAATATACATTACCATCAACAGTGTATAAGCATTAAAAGGACTTAACAGCTGCATAGTCTTCACCCAACTCGAAGCCTGGATCTCAGTAGATACTCAATATATTGCTTATATAATTAAAGGAATGGTTAAAAGTAAGGAAGGTGTATGTAGAATCTGTACTGCAAAGTCAGCAAACATTTGCTGAGGGTCTGTTGAGCTTGGTCCTGCTCAACACTGAACTTGCCCATTCCTCACCCCCATTAAGGCTCCAGAAAATTTGTTTCTCCACAGCCTTCCTCTCGTACCTTATTACCTCGTCATTTCTTTGAGACCTGATACCAATTCCTCCTGATCTCCAGCTCAACTCCCTAGAATCCATAGCTTCTAGAGTTTCATTTATTTATTCCATTTTTATTTATTTCATTTATTCCACTTTCATTGAATATTAAGACCTCCAGGCATAGTTCCAGGCACCTGGTATGCAGCAACAAATATGATGCTCATCTCTTGTTGCATAAAAAAGAACCTGATCCCACAGTGGTTGGAAACAAATATTTGGTATTATTGCTCATGACTGTGCGTTGACTGGGCTCACCTAGGTGGTTCACATTTCAAGTCCTATGCAGTTGTTGTCAGATGGTGACCGGGGCTGGAGTCATCTGAAGGCTTGACTAGGCTGGCCATCCAAGATGGCTGAGACACATGGCTGGCATGATGTTGGCTACTGGTTAGGAGCTTAGTTGGTGCTGTCACCTGGAGCACTTTCATGTGGCCTCTCTATGTGGTTTGGGCTTCTCATAGCATAGTGGTGTCTGAGTTCCAAAAGTGAGTATTCCAAGATATAGGAAGTAGCACTTGATAGTCTTTTAAAACATGGACTGGAAAAGGGCACAGTATGATTTCCACCATATTCAATATGTCAAAGCAATCATGGAGGTCATTAAAGTCAAGGGGAGAGGGTGTAGATCCCAAGAGGTTATTGTGTTTTTTGTTTGTTTGTTTTTTCCTGAGATGGAGTCTCCTTCTGTCACCCGGGCTGGAGTGCAGTGGTGCAATCTCTGCTGACTGCAACCTCTGCCTCCTGGGTTCAAGTGATTCTTGTGCCTCAGCCTCCTGAGCAGCTGGGACTACAGGCGCCCACCACCATGTCAGCTAATTTTTGTATTTTTAGTGGAGGCAGGGTTTCACTGTGTTGGCCAGGTGGGTCTGGAATTCCTGACCTCAGGCGATCTGCCCACCTTGGCTTCCCAAAGTACTGGGATTACTGGTGTGAGCCACCGTGCCTGGCCCTAAGGGATTGCTTTGATGTAAAAAATGTACAGCTGTTTGAAAATCGCCACACGTGTTAAGGACTTCAGAGTTAATAAAGAGATAGTGATGAAGCCTATAGTAGGCTGAATCATGGTCACTCAAATATATCAGGTTCTAGTCCGTGAAACCTGTATATGTTGAATTATAAGAAAAAGGAGTGTTTGCAGGTATGATTCAGTTAAGGATGTTGAGATGGGGAGATTATTCTGGATTACCTAGGTGGGCCCTAAATTTGATTGCAAGTGTCTTATAAGAGAAAGGCAGAGAGATATTACACCCAGAAGACGAGAGGGTGATATGCAGACGGAGGCGGAGATTGGGGTGATGCCGCCCCAAGCAAGGGAATGCTGGCAGCCACCAGAAGGCAGAAGAGGCAAGGAACAGACTGTCCCCTAGCACTTCTAGGGGGAATGAGCCCTACTGACACCATGATTTCAGTTTATTGCAACCGATTTCAGTCTTCTGACCTCCAGATCTGGGAGAGAAGAAATTCCTGTTCTGTGAAACCACTAAGTTTGAGGTCATTGTTACAAAAGTCTCAGGAAATGAATACACACCCAGACAATGACAAGCAAGGGTGGAGGTGATATGGAGGAAGCATATAGGAGGCACCGAAGCCCAGCTCAGCGGGGAGAGAAGAGAGCAGGAATGCTTCTTTAAGATCTGATGTTCAAATGAGAACACATGGACACAGGGAGGGAAACAACACACATTGGGGACAGCTGGAGAGTGGGGTGGTGTGGGGTGGGAGAGCATTAGGGCAAATAGCTAATGCACGTGGTGCTTAAAACCTAGATGAGGCCGGGCGCGGTGGCTCAAGCCTGTAATCCCAGCACTTTGGGAGGCCGAGATGGGCGGATCACGAGGTCAGGAGATCGAGACCATCCTGGCTAACACAATGAAACCCCGTCTCTACTAAAAATATAAAAAAATTAGCCGGGCGAGGTGGCGGGCGCCTGTAGTCCCAGCTACTCGGGAGGCTGAGGCAGGAGAATGGCGTAAACCCGGGAGGCGGAGCTTGCAGTGAGCCGAGATAGCGCCACTGCACTCCAGCCTGGGCGACAGAGCGAGACTCCGTCTCAAAAAAAAAAAAAAACCTAGATGATGGGTTGATAGGTGTGGCAAACCACCATGGCACATGTATACCTATGTAAGAAACCTACACGTTCTTTACTTGTATCCCAGAACTTAAAAAAAAAAACAACAACAAAACTGATGTTGATTCATCCCTAGGAAGTGTGGCATCATGGTGATGTTGATTCATCCCTAGGAAGTGTGGCATCATGGTGATGTTGATTCATCCCTAGGAAGTGTGGCATCATGGTGATGTTGATTCATCCCTAGGAAGTGTGGCATCATGGTGATGTTCATTCATCCCTAGGAAGTGTGGCATCATGGTGATGTTCATTCATCCCTAGGAAGTGTGGCATATGACAACATGTGGAACTTGAATCCATTAAACTTCTTTTTCTTTACAAATTACCCAGTCTCGGACATGTCTTTATTAGCAGCGTGAGAATGGACTAATACAAATATCATGATGAATGAGGACATTCTCATATCTTCCGCAAAACCATCATGGAAGACATTATCCATCATTTGGTTACATTTCCCTTATGTAAGGATCCAAGGGGATCTGGAGCCCTACTTTTCTGTTTGCCTCTCAACTCTGCCACATACTAGGGGGCTTTGTAGGCTGCTGTGAGATTTCAATGAGTAAATCAAAACCTGTAAACACTTGGTGAATGCATAGTAAGTACTTAAAAATAACTGGTTGTTGTTGTTATTATTTTTGGGATTTGGTGAAGGATATTGTTTTTCTGGGGAAGGACCATCATGGGGGTACTGCCCTCATGACCTCATCTAAACCAAATTACCTCCTCCAAATGCCATTGCACTGGGGGCTAGGGCTTCAACGTGTGAATTTGGTGGAGAGAAACACAGACATTCAGTCCATAACAATTTTCCTTGGATTTGTATGTACACGATCAAGTCACCTAGGAATGATGACTATGTCATTTCTTCCTTTCTAGACATTTTCCCCCTGGCTAACTGCACTAGTTAGGATATCCAGGACAGAGTGGAATGGAAGTGAGGCTTGTGAGTATCAATGCTGTGATACCATCCACAGGGAGAAACCTTTGGCTTTGTTTGAAAAGCTGATGGTTAGGGATATTGATATGGTTTGTCTGTGTCCCCACCCAAATCTCGACTTGAATTGTAGCTCCCATAATTCCCATGTGTCGTGGGAGGGACCCAGTGGGAGATAATTGAATCAAGAGGGTGGGTCTTTTCCATGCTATTCTTGTGATAGTGAATAAGTCTCAAAAGATCTAATGGTTTTATAAAGGGCAGTTCCCCTGCACACGCCCTCTCTTGCCTGCTGCCATGTAAGATGTGACTTTGCTCCTCCTTTGCCTTCTGCCATGATTGTGAGGCCTCCCTAGACATGTGAAAGTGTGAGTTCATTTGTAAGTCCATCTCTTTTTCTTTATAAATTACCCAGTTTCAGGTATGTCGTTATTAGCAGTGTGAGAATGGACTAATTCAAATATCATGATGAATGAGGACATTCTCATATCTTCCGCAAAACCATCATGGAAGACATTATCCATCATTTGGTTACATTTCCATTATGTAAGGATCCAAGTGGAATTTTTTTTGAATTCTTTTCCAAGAAAAATCATTTTCTTTCCTGTGAACAGTTATACTTCCCTTTGTTAAGTGATGATATTCATGTAACCTTTATGTTTTTTTTTCTTTTTTTGCTCTGGCTATTAGGGAGCTAAAACCCAACAGTACACTCAATCAGAATAACTACATTAAATGAGTTTTCTTATGTATTTGATACATAAATAATTTTTCTTTTGGTTTCCCTTTGGGTGTGCCTTTTATTGCAAGCTGTCTCAAGAAGTTTTTTTTCACAGTAAATGGGGATAAAATTATTTTAAAAGAATGATACCTGACCTGATTATTACCTGGGTTTGTTTCATCGACTGAATGGTGAGAGTAATGAATGGACAAGAGCTTTATGAACTGTAAAATGCTGTGTCTGTTATTAACTAGGGTAAGAATGTGATTGTCCTTGACTTTAACCAACGTACCCTGTGTCCTCCTCAGCTGGCACTGATGGTTCTGAGTTAGGTAACCATGCTACCTAAAGCCTCTGAGATTTCTCCTGAACATCCTGGCCACTCAGTGCTTATTTTGCACCACTCTTGTGTGTCCAGGATGACTCTTTCGACTTCATCTTTCTTCTAGAAAGTTGCTATCCATTGTTTACATCCAGTGGCTCATGCATTCATAGAATGCAGCAGCATTTTCTAAGCACCAACTGCTGGGTATGTATTGGTTGCCTGCCCAGCAATGCTTTTCTCTTCTTCTTTGCTGAGACCATCCTATTTTCATTCATGCATCAGTCGGCAATATGCCGAGAGAAATGGAGCCCCTTCCTTCCTCATGCTCTTAGGCGTGGACCTCAATTGGCCCAAGCCAGGCATGCTCATCCTGTTTCACTGCTGACTGGTTTAGCCTTGGGCACATGACCTCGTTCTCAGCAGTGAACTCATCAGGATTAGAAAAACCCCAAAACCATGACATTATTTATTAACCTGTCTGGGCCACCTATGCCTGGACTTTGTGTGAGAGATACAATAAATCTGGATTATAGGCTAGTGTAAAAGTAATATTTAAATCACCTGTAATTCAACTCTGTGTTGCTTGCAGTCAAAAGTATCCTAATCAGGCTGGGCACAGTGGCTCACGCCTGTAATCCCAGCACTTTGGGAGGCTGATGCAGGCTGATCACCTGAGGTCAGGAGTTTGAGACCAGCCTGGCCAACATATAGTGAAACCCTGTCTCTACTAAAAATACAAAATTAGCTGGGCATGGTGGCACGTGCCTGTAATCCCAGCTGCTCGGGAGGCTGAGGCAGGAGAATCGCTTGAACCCGGAAGGTGGAGGCTGCAGTGAGCTAAGATCGTGCCACTGCACTCTAGCCTGGGTGACAGGGCGAGACTCCATCTCTCAAAAAAAAAAAAAAAGTCCTAATCAACTGTTTTAGTTCGGGTGCTCACTGAAGTAGACTTAGAGGCAAGGATTTGAGTGCCAATAGTTTATTAAGCTTGGGGAGTTGGGGGAAAGGGGACAGGCAAGGGAGGGAAGTAGCAAGAAAGATGCATCATCATGTCAGTTACCAGTGTGGGGAATCACAGTTTAATCTCTCTGGGGAACTCTGGAAAATGACACAGAGCAGGGATTTGCAAACTATTGGCCCATGGCAAACCTGTTCTGCCACCTGTTATTTCAATAAAATGTTCCTGGAATACAGTCACACCCATTCATTTGTGGATAGCCCATGGCAGCTTTTGCACAACAGCTCGGCAGAGTTGAGCATCTGTGAGAGACTATATGACCTGCAAAGCATAAAATATTTACTATATGACCCTTTTGCCAGAAGTTTGCCAACCCTGGTGTTGAGCATGTAGCCCAAAATCACCCCTGGAGGAGTGAAGGAGCTGGGGTATTTATACATCCCTCCAGTTAGTCACTGGTGGAGACCTAATCCAGGGGGCGTGTTAATTCTCCAGGACTTCTGACCTGTCCTGTGCACAGTGGGCCCTGGCTATCACAGTGGGCTCTGTTCAAGCAAAGAGATGCAAATACTGATTGTTGGGATTTGGGCAATTATGGACCCTACTGGTCCATACCAGTACACTAACAGAGATGGCCACATCAGTGGATCCAGAGATGGCTGGGAATTGTACCTGCCCTCCAGGAACCCATAGTCTGAAGGCAAGGTTGGAAATGGCCAAACATTTTTATTTTTTATTTTTTTGAGATGGAATCTCACTCTGTCACCCAGGCTGGACTGCAATGGAACGATCTTGGCTCCCTGAAACCTCTGCCTCCTGGGTTCAAGCCATTCTCCCTCCTCAGCCTCCCAAGTAGCTGGGATAACAGGGACCTGCCATCATGCCTGGCTAATGTTTTGCATTTTTGTAGAGGTGGGGTTTCACCATGATGGTCAGGCTGGTTTTGAACTCCTGACCTCAAGTGATCCACCCACTTCAGCCTCCCAAAATGCTGGGATTACAGGTGTGAGCCAGCACACCTGGCCTTTATTTTTATTTTTTGAGACAAGGTCTCACTCTCTTGCCCAGGCTGGAGTGCAGTGGCACAATCATAGCTCTCTGTAGCCTCAAAATCCTGGGCTCAAGTGATCCTCCCACCTCAGCCTCCCATGTAGCTGGAACCACAGGCCTGTAGCATCCTACCTGGCTAATTAAAAAACAAAAAACGAAAAAAAAAACTTTGTGTAGAGACAGAGTCTCACTGTGTTGCCCAGGCTGGTCTCAAACTCTTGGGCTGAAGTGTTCCTCCTGTCCCCATCTCTCAAAATGCCGGGATTACAGGCATGAACCACTGTGCCTGGCTCAAACATTTTATAATTAAGTAGAATAACCCATATGTCAGCTGGAGTCCCCTGCTGACATGTGCGTTATTTGAATCCTCAAAAATCTAGGTAAGATCTTCTACTCAGGCTAATTCCTGCTAATCTGGGGAGGGGGATCTTCTCAAGGTCGCATCTGCCTTTGGCCCTGGTGCCCCCAACCCACGCTGGCTCTGCTTTTTCCCCTACATGAGCTTAAATGCACAACTTGGCGTCTCCCACTGCCTGCAGGAAACCTATTCAGTCAGTGAGTTCATGGGGCTTCACTGAAGTCTGGTGGATTCCGGAGGGGATGATTTTCTGGCACATTCAGGCTTCTAGAACCCTCTATTCTTTCTCCAGCTCTGCTTCTCCTTTTTTTCTTGTCTGGCTCTAAAACCTTCCCCCTTTGATTGATCACATTATTTCTTTCCAGTTCCTGCCTCCGCATTTCCTTTCCTGAATTCTTCTAGGGCCTCAGCAGAACAAGGAACTCATCACTGATGACGTTAAACAACAACAACAATAAAACAACCCAAGACACAAGACACAAACAGAACTTTTTTTTTTTTCTCCAGACAAAACATTTTCAGCATCAGATGAAGCCCCCTTTGGAAACGTCTCCCCACGTTCTGTGATTCTGCCAAGTCCTCTAAATTTCCTCTCCTCCTTCATCCACCAGGTGGGTTTCAGGACCCCCACTGTCAGAGGCTTGGAGTAAACCTCTGGCATGCTTTGCTTCTTTCTTTTCTTTTTTTTCTTTTCTTTTCTTTTCTTTCTTTTCTTTCTTTTTTCTTTCTTTCTCTCTTTCTTTTAGATGGAGTTTTGCTCTTGTTGCACAGGCTGGAGTGCAATGGTGGGATCTCGGCTCACCACAACCTCTGCCTCCCAGGTTCAAGCGATTCTCCTGCCTCAGCCTCCAGAGTATCTGGGAAGCTGGGATTACAGTCGTGCATCACCACGCCCATCTAATTTTGTACTTTAAGTAGAGATGTGGTTTCTCCATGTTGGTCAGGCTGGTCTCAAACTCCTGACTTCAGGTGATCTGCCCACCTAGGACTCCCAAAGTGCTGAGGATTACCGGCATGAGCTACCGCACCCGGCCCTGTTTGGCTTTCTAAAACAGAGACTGTGTGTCTTACCCAGCATGATGTTAGATCTGTATAGCATGGTATCATTCCATTGAGTCAACTCCTTGGGCATGCTATATGTTTTGTTTCTGGTAGCTAATTAAATAAACAACTAAGTGCAGTCTAGAAAGTTCCTCTCACGACAAAGTTCCCAAGGATTTAAGTCTTTCCTTTACTTATTTTTTCATGGTAGTTGAAGTGCAAGTGGAAACTGATTAGAAAGGAGAAACCTACATCAAGTTAGGCGAATTCTGCAGTATGAACTGTGCTTGGAAAATCTAACTGGTAACGTATCCACATTGGGAACTTGGTCCTTCCTCTCACAAAGAAAATTCCAGCTCAATTTCATCCCCTATTCTAAGCATTTGAGGGCTCAGGAATGTGATTTTGGTTTTATAAAAATTGTTCTTTTTAAAATTCCTGTCAAATAATCAGATTTTTTTCCTCAGCACATTTAGAAGTAAAAAATGGAAAGTTTAGAGCATTTTGATATTTTAGTATTTATTTCCATGACGTCACTTAACCCTCCCAGACTAGTTTCAGAGTTTTGTCTTCCAACCCATCTGTGTGTCTCACTGTACATTTTCTGCATGTAAAATGAGAGATGATTTTTAATTGGAATCCCCTAGATTTTAGAGAGAAATCTCTCCTCCTCTATTCCTCTTCCTCTCCTCTTACTCTCTCTCATTTTAATCCAGAGAGTCCAAGTGTCTCTTACAGGCTTGGATATCAAAGCTGAACTGTTGAAAACAGTGGGGTCCAGGAACCTGAGTTTGAAACAAGCACCTCTGATTTTCTAAGTGGACTTAGAGACAGACAAATGCTGTGTGATCTCACTTATTTGTGGAATTTAAACACATTGAACTCATAGAAAAAGAGAGGAGAATTAGCTAAGTGAACTAATTCAGACAGAGACAGACAAACGCTGTGCAATCTCACGTATTTGCGGAATCTGAAAACGTTGAACTCAGAGAACAAGAGAGTCGAATTAGAATGGTTGCCAGGGGCTAGAAGGAAATGTCACTCCAAGGGTACACACTTCCGGTGATAAGATGAGTAAGTTCTGGGCATGTCGTATATGGCATGGTAACTATAGTTAACGATACCATATTGTTTACTTGAAATTTGTTAAGGCAGCAGCTCTTAAAAATTTTTTATTTTTAATTTTTGTGGGTACATAATAGGTATATGTATTTATGGGGTACATGAGCTGTTCTGATACAGACATGTGGTGTGTAATAATCACATCATGAAATATGGGGTATCTATACCCTTAAGTATTTATCCTTTGTATTACAAACAATCCAAATACACTCTTTCAGTTATTTTAAAACGTACAATTAAATTATTATTGACTATAGTCACTCTGTTGTGCTATCAAGCAGTAAGTCTTTTAATTTTTTTTGGAGAGAAGATCTCCTTTCTGTTACCCAGGCTGGAGTGCAGTGGCATGATCACAGCTCACTGCAGCCTGGACTTCCTGGGCTCAGGTGATCCTCCCACTTCAGCCTCCTGAGTAGCTGGGACTACAGGTGTGTGCCATGATGCCCGGCTATTTTTTGTATTTTTAGTGGAGATGGGGTATTGTCATGTTGCCCAGGCTAGTCTTGAAATCCTAGCCTCAAGCGATTCATCCTCCTTGGCCTCCCAAAGTGCTGGGATTACAGGTGTGAGCCATCACTCCTGACCAAGTAGTAAGTGTTATTCATTCTTTGTAACTATTTTTCTTGTACCCATTAACCATCTCTACATTCCCCAGCCCACTACCCTTCCCAGCCTCTGGTAATCACCATCCTTCTACTAAGAGAGCAGATCTTGGGCGTTGTCATCACATAAACATCCAAAGACAACTATGTGAGGTGATGAATAGGGTAATTAGCTAGTTCATGGTAATCATTTCACAAATTGTATATACATGTATCTCCAAAGATCCCATTGTACACAGTAAATGTATTCAATTTTTTTTTTTTTTTGTCAATTTTACTCCACTAAAGCTGGGAAAAATGAAATAAAACAAGCATCCTGGGCGCAGGACTGGCTGCATAGTTTTCAGGGCCCAGCACAAAAGGAAAATGTGGAGATTCTTGTTATAAAAATTATAGGAATTCTGGCTGGGTGCAGCAGCTCACACCTGTAATCCCAATACTTTTGGAGGCTGAGGCTGGGGAGTTGCTTTGAGTCCAGGAGTTTGAGACCAGCCTGGGCAACGTGGCAAAACTCCACCTCTACCAAAATAATAATAATAATCTAATAATAAAAATTAGCCAGGAATGGTGGTACACATTATTGGTCCCAGTTACTTGGGAGACTAAGGCAGGAGGACTGCTTGAGCCTAGGAGGTTGAGGCTGCAGTGAGCCATATGCATGCCACTGCATTGCAGCCTGGGTGACAGAGCAAGACCTTGTCTCAAAAAAAAAAAAAAAAAAAAAAAAAAAATTATAGGAATTTAAAAATGCCAGCATCAGAGTGGGGTCCTCTAATTATGGGGCCTTGTGTAGTTACACAGGCAGCATAGCAGGAAAATCTTCTTGCTCTTGGCCCTTCTATGTGCCTGAAAGGGGTGAGAAGAGGGTTTAAGCAGGACAGAACCACTTTTCTTTTCTGTTTTTTTTTTTTTTTAGATGGTGTCTCTCTGTTGCCCAGGCTGGAGTGCAGTGGTGCGATCTCTGCCCGCTGCAAGCTTCGCCTCCCGGGTTCATGGCATTCTCCTGCCTCAGCCTCCCGAGTAGCTGTGACTACAGGTGCCCGACACCATGCCCGGCTAATTTTTTTTTTTTTTTTTTTTGTATTTTTAGTAGAGATAGGGTTTCACCGTGTTAGCCAGGGTGATCTCGATCTCCTGACCTCGTGATCCGCCTGCCTTGGCCTCCCAAAGTGCTGGGATTATAGGCATGAGCCATTGTGCCCGGCCAGAACCACTTTTCAAAGATTTTGTTTGAAAATCTGCCTTTTGATTTTGTAACTGATTTTGGAATTCTGTTTTTTTTTTTTTTTTGGAGACGGAGTCTTGCTCTGTCACCCAGGCTGGAGTACAGTGGTGCGATCTGTGCTCACTGCAAGCTCCGCCTCCCGGGTTCACGTCATCTTTCTGCCTCAACCTCCCAAGTAGCTGGGACTACAGGTGCTCACCACTACACCCGGCTAATTTTTTGTGTATTTAGTAGAGACGGGGTTTCACTGTGTTAGCCAGGATGGTCTCGATCTCTTGACTTCATGATACGCCCGCCTCGGCCTCCCAAAGTACTGGGATTACAGGCATGAGCCACCGCGCCCGGCCTGGAATTCTTGAAACAAAACTTAACATCTTGCCTGACATGTTTTTGTAGCCCAACAGGATAACTAAAATGCTAGCATTAACACTCAGTCCCTGGCAAGATGTTGTCTGTGATCTCCTTAATCTTCACAACAAGATCACTAGAGTTGTACGCTAAGGTTAGCAGCAGAGTCTCAGTGGAGTGGACCCTGCAGGTGGGAAGCCACACTTGGAATTCCTCCATCATGCTTGGTTCATCATGAGGACTAGGTAGCTGTCTAATGGCAGAATGGTTTCAAAACTAAAGTATCTGCGAATCGTTTTCTGTTATGTTAATTCTTTGGTCCAGCTCAGTGACTTCCAACTCTTCAAGGGGCATAGTTATTACTTAAAATGATGACATATACAAGTACGTGCACACGCTATAAATTATGGTTGATTTAAAGGAATCTGAGGAGTAATTTTGACCACAAATAATTTTTCCTCTTCTGTACAAACTATGGAAATGAAATGTTTGTGTAATATATGATTTCATTTTGCCAGAATATATGAATACTTCTGTGAAAGTGTTCTGAAATAAATGAAATGCTGTCTCTGCCAAAAAAAAAAAAAAAAAAAAAAAAAAAGAAAATTCTTTGGCTGTGACATTGGACATGGATAAAAAGGTTATAACTAGCATCAAATTCAAGCGTTTGGTTTTATTGCTTATGTGAACACAGCGTGGAAGTTTTTTTGATTCACGTTTTCCCCATTCTTGTTCGTGTTATCTGTTCATGACTGTATGCAACTGGTTTTGTCTCCCGGGGACGTTGGGTCATGTCTGGAGACATTTTCAGTTGTCACAACTGGGGATGAGGAAATGGCACTACTGGCATCTGGTGCATAGACTTCAGGGTGTTACTGCCAGTGAACATCCTGTAGTGCACGGAATAGCCCTGCACAGTAGAGAATGATCCACCCCAGATGGTGGCAGTGCCCTCTAAACATTACATCCTGGGCTGTACCCACTCTCTGGATGTGAAAATGGAGGCCTAGGGAGGCTAAGCATTTATTTATTATTTCTTTGTAGTTAAAAAAGTCCATCTCGTTCCAGGAAGGAACAATTTAATTTCTAAATATGTGGCATAAAATAGAAATAAGTAGGAAATCGGTGGAAATGTGTTTTCAGGGGCACCGTGTAGACTGAGGACAAATTTTCAGGCTTCTATTAGTCCGGTGAGGTTAGTGCTTGTGCGCTGGGCCAAGTCAACATCCTTTTAGTGGTGTCTTGTCTCCTTCCTGATTTAGAAAAGGCAAATCCACCTGCTGTCATGAAAAATACCTTCTAGAAGCTACCGGGTAATTGGGTGATATTTCTGGATTTGTCTCCCTGTCTAACGTACATCAGTTAAACTTTTGACTCTTCAGCACCTTCTGGAGAAAGTAATAATCGGAAACGAAATCGACTTGGTTTTTTCTCTCCCCCTTTGCCCTGTATTTGTAAAGATTAATCTTTAGTATCTATGAGTGCTGGGTGATTTGCGGAAACTGCAGCTGCTTTATCAGTATCAGCGTGGCCTCCATTGATCAAACTCTCATTTAGGTGTTCACTGCCGTCTGCTGGAAACAGCCCAGGGATGAAGAGGGAAGGGAAAAGGCCACTTCGGGAGGCCACCTTGCCTTGGAGTTTCTGTCGTTTTCCGAGGTGAGCTTGGATGTCACTGCTCAGCACGGTTGATTAAAGAGGGTCCTTGAGATTGGCGCTGTGAGTGAGTCACTGTGTGGGAATAAATCCCAATGGTGGCAAATATGAATAAAGTGTCGTTGTAACTATCCTGGCTGGATTGTTTTTCTTCATCTCGCTATACTGTTTTCCCTCTGCATGTGTCTGTGACCTCTGGCGGGCTTGCAGATAAAAGTGATGTATCTTCATTTTGTTGGAGGAGTTAATTTTGTGTGTATTCCGAGGTAAAACGATACTCACGGTGCTTATATCTTGGGCACCCACTATATGTTGGACACTTTCCATAAATTAACTCAACTTTTTCTTAGCAGGTTGCAGTGGCTTTTCACTGTTTCTCCAATTCAATTTACAAAACCTTGATTTCAATGGGATCCCTGTTTGCTCTTGCAAACTCTTTACTCGCCACCTGCTTTTCACCCACTACACTTCAGCTGCCCTGAACTTTCTGTTGCTGGAATTGACTTTGCTCACTCACACCTCTGGTCCTTTGCACATGCTGTGCCCTAGGCTTAGTACATTTCACTTTCATCCTCTTAACCTCGTTAATATCTTGCTTGGGACAACAGATACGGCTGTAAGTATCAGAAAACTATTATCATGGATTGAAGGTGCAAGGGTTTATTTGGCTTCCACCATAAGCTAAACAGTAGGCAAGCCATGTTGGTAGAGTGAATCAAAGAGACCATCAGAAACCCCCACTTGTTTCATTTTCTTGCTCTGCCGTGCAATTTCTATCCTCATGGTTACAAAATAGCTGCTTCACCTCCAGGCATCACGTCAGGAGGCATAGAAGCCGAGGGAGGACAACAAGCCAGAAAGCTAAAGGTACACTCTCCCTTCTTTTCACTGGTCAGAACTACGTCAGATGGCCAGCCCTAGCTGCAAGAGATGCTAGTGAAGGATGATTTTTAGCTGGATACATTGTCGCCCTCAGCAAAATAAAGATACAATTTTCTTGTTAGCAGAATCCTAACAATTAAGATTCAGTGCTCAGTTTTGGTGCTACCCAGCTGAGAGGTCCTCCGTGAACCCCTGTGATAGAGTTGGGACACACAGGTATTAGGCAATCTCATAGATGGAATTGAAGTTACATGAAATTGTGGTCATGTTTTCCTATCTTGATTGAAAGCTCCATGAGAAGGAGGACTTGGTCTATCTTTCACACAGCTGTATCTCTACTACCTACATAGTTCCAGATATATAGTAGATACTGCCTTTGAGGCCATTACCCCTAATATTTTATTACAAAAAATTCCACTCATACAGCAGAGTTAAAACAGTTTCATAGGGAACACGTGTTCAGTTACTACCTAGGTTCTACCAGTCTCTGGGGCACATTGATTCCAGTGAGGGAAGGCAGACAGTAAACAGGAAACAAAACAAGTAAATTATATGGCATTGTAGAAGGTGGCAACTGCTATGAGAAATACAGAGAAGGTAATGGGGTGTAAGGCATGCAGTTGGGGGTGGTGGTGGCCAGGCTTGGCCTCAATGAGCCGGTGACAATTGTGCCAAGACTTGAAGGACGTGAGGAAGCAGCGTGGATATTGGAGGGCGAAGCAGTTCCGGGTAGAGGCAACAGCCAGTGAAAAGGTCCTGAGGTGGGAATCTCTGTTCCAGGAGGGGCAAGGTGGAATGTCTGATTGGAGGAGGAGCGTTGATGGTGGCTGGATTAGTAGAGGAGCAGGAGTTTGGAGAAAAAGATGAAGGGAGCTCAGCTTTGGAAAGGCTATGCTTGAGCAACTCAGGGGCAGAGCTGGGATTTAGATCCCAGACCTCACAACCTTCCTGTATTAGGGTTCTCTAGAGAAATAGAACCAGTACGATATATATGTCTATTATATAAATTGGTTTATGCAATTACGGAGGCTAGGTTCCATGCTCTGCCATCTGCAAGCTAGGGAACCAGGAAAGCCAATGACATTAAGTCCCAGGGTAAGTCTGAAGGCCCAAGAACCAGGCGCTCTGATCTACAAGGGCAGGAGAAGGTGAATGTCCCAGCTCAAACAGAAAATGTACAGTTCCTCTGCTTTTTGTTCTATTTGGGCTCTCAAGAGATTGGAGGATGTCTGCCCATATGGGTGAGGGTGGTCTTTTTACTCAGTCTACAGATTCTAATGCTAATCTCTTCCAGAAATGCCCTCATAGACACACCCGGCTGTAATGTTTTACCAGCTATCTGGGCATCCTTTAGCTCAGTCAAGTTGACACAAGAAATTAACCATCCCACTTTCCCATTTTGCCACATCTGTCCCCCAGTCATTGAAAGACACTGTGACCCGCTGGCCAGGTGACCAGAGGGCCTAGGGCACAAGCCTGAAGGCTTCAGGAGAAACTTCCGCTTTACAGGGGCAGATTGTTTGGTAACTCCTTAGATTTAAAGCAGAAGCACTTTGGGTTGAGCAATTTCATATGTGACAACTGTCTTTGTCACAAGCAACAGCAGAGACCTGCAGATGAGAACACCTTTATGAAGAGCAAGACCATGCTTTGAAGTTGGACAGAGATCTTGGTTCAAATCCTGGCTCTGCCGCTTGTTAGCTAAGTCACTTCAGGTAAGCAATTTAACTTCTTTGAGCTTTGCTTTCTTGATCTGTCAAGTGGAGGTAATAATAGTATTACCCCTTGAGGGCAGATAAACTGATGTATGTGTGTGGTTTAGCACGGTGCTGGTCCACAGGTGGATGGAGATGATCTTTGACTTTCTGTCTCAGAAAGTCGGTACCTCCCCAGGGGCACCTCATGCCCACAGCAGCCCAGCAGTGAGTCCTCACCAACTCATACTGACTTTCCAGTCTCGTATCCTCAAAGGATCTGACATTTTCTAGCCACCAACCTTGGTTTGCACCATGCTCTTCATCAGAAATGTCTTTGCCCAAATTCTCTTTGATGCCTGGGTATCTATTCCTTTAGAGCCCATTTCAAATTTCTCCTTCTTAAAGATGCCATTGGTCACTGATCCAATCTGTAGGATACTCTGTTTTGCCCAGATCCCTTTTGCACTGCCTTCCGGGACTCAGATACAGGGCGGGGGGCAAAACATCCCGGAAGGGGAGGGGCCCATGGACTGCTCCTGGAGTGGGGATAGTGATTACCACGAGATGGCGCTATTGAGCCATCACTGTCAACTGGTTTTTTTGTCTATTTTCATTTTCTTACTTGATGGGAAATGTGTGATTTCCAAATAGTCCCAGAAGGAATAGAACTGTGACTGTGTCCCACCACTAAAAAGGTGGTTTTGCGTATCTCTGATCGTCCTATCACATCGCCCACAGTTAAAAATTCCATCCCCACACCCAGGGGATTTGGAAGGAGAATATCACACCATTGCCACCACCCCCAATCCATGCAAATACCTTGGTACTTGCTATAGACACTTGGCATACAAATACTGCCTCAGCCTTTTTTTGATTATATTTTATATATTGCATCAGAGTATAAAGCCCTTAAGGGTAGGACCTGGGGTCCATGTCAACTTATAGACTCGTGTTGACTTCTCTAGGATACGGAATTCACACAGCTCCTTGGAAAGCTGGAAAACCCAGTTTTAAAGCAACCCTGCTTCATTTCCACACCAATGGAAAGGAAAGCGATAAATCCTTTACGGCCAAGAGTCAGTTCTGTTTATTGCTTCCTGGAAATGCTATTGACGGTGGCTGGGGAAGTTGTTTGTTTTTTAATCTTTCCTTTGGCAAGGTCTCATTACTTATAGCCCTTCCTTATGTTCCCCTAATGGTGCAGGGGGCAGTGTTTGGAAGCCCAGTATGCAGGTGGGGTCTTGCACAGAGGAGAATCATGGCTTAAATAAATTTGGCTGAGTGTGGTGGCTCACGCCTGTAATCCCAGCAGTTTGGGGAGGCCAAGGCAGGCAGACAGATCGCTTGAGTCCAGGAGTTTGAGACCAGCCTAGGCAATGTGATGAGACCCCATCTCTACAAAAAATTAGCCAGGCATGGTGGTGCATGCCTGTAGTCCCAGCTACTCGGGAGGCTGAGATGGGAAAATTGCCTGAGTCCAAAGTGAGCCGAGATTGTGCCACTGCACTCCAGTCTGGGTGATAGGGTGAGACCCTGTCTCAAAAAAACAAATAAAAACCAACAACAACAACAAAAGAAACTTGGGTGGGATCATGCTTCCAGGCCTCAGTACTGTTGTCCCTTACTCTAACTCCTGCAGAGAGGTCCTTGAGTAGATGTAAGTGGACACACCTTGAAGTCAAGGTGCTCTTTGCAAAGCAACACAATATTATTGACATATTCCATTTGAATAACCAAATTTTGTAGTTGATTGTGCACTAAGATGGATACACGTTACATTATATTCTTATGTAGGGAAGTAGAAGTTAGTGCCAAGATTTAAAGAAAAATCAATGGGGAAAATAACAGTTGAATCTTATTTGTTTAAAAACTTATTTCAGGATTTGTTTATACATTTAACAAAAATATTTAGAAATTAGTTTTATATTGCTATTTGTTTTAAAAATATGTATTATACACACATGGCTCAAAATTGGAAAGATACAAAAGACTGTATAGTAAAAGGTAGTTTCCACTCCCATCCTTGTCCTAACCAGTTTGTTTCTTCACAGGAATGGCAACCACTATTGATAGTTTTCTATGTTCCCCTTGAGAAATATTCTATATTGTAAATGTATATTCATCTATTTATTCATCTATCCATTCATCTACCCATCTATCCATTTATCATCTGTCCACTTATCCATTTATGCATCCATCAGTTTATCCATCTATTTACTCATCCATCCATCCATCCATTCATCCATTCATCCATTTATCCATCCATCTACTTCCCATTAATCTATCCATTCATTCATCCATTTATCCATCCATCTGTCCATGCACTTTCCATTCATCTATCCATTCATTCATCCATCCATTTATCCATTCATTCACCCATTTATCCATCTATTCATTTACTTACCCATTTATCCACTCATCTATCCATTCACACATCCATTTACCCATCCATTCACTCATCCATCCATCCATCCATCCATTTATCCATCTAATCCATTCATTAATCCATTTACCATCTATGTCATTTTTTTCCAGGAAGAGGAAAAGGGCAGCCATTATTTGGTTTTAGATGATAGACCAAACTTGTGCTACTGTTCCACTGGAAAAGAGATTTGGAACCACTCTCCTTGGTGTTGAGCCAGTCACTCCAAAGCTGTAATGTTGCAATGTCATAGATCTGTCAGGGAAGCCTGAACATTTTAAAAACAATTAGGTATGGCTATTCAGATTTTATTTTGACCCAGGATAATGAGTTTGTGTTTGATCCTGAAGCAGAGGGAGTTTTGTAATAAATCAGCAAGTGAAATTAAAAGTGAGACAGTGAGGTGCCATAAAAGGGTTGTTGGAAGCAGACATTCTCAAATCCATATCATATCCCCATCCCTGTTAAAAGCTATATAGGAGGTTATTTAACTTCTTGGGAGTCTCAATTTTCCTCTTACTTTCTGTGAGATGGGGATAATTGTATCTTTCTTTGCAGGTTAAAGGCTAACAGAATGCTTGGATATAGTCAATGCTCATGTGGTAACTGCCGTTAACATTATTAAGCCCATGTAATTCTCTTCTTTTTTGTAAGCAATTGAGATCTTTAGGTTGAAGATTCAAGATACAATGTGACAGAGTCAGAGGGTGGGTGGCAAAAGATAGATACATACTGCAGGGCAGGGACTTGGAGTATGGAATGGAGAAATAGCAGAGGACATCTTCCAGCTGGAGTTAGAATGGGTGCTGAGCTACAAAGCTACTAGAGAAACAGGAACCTCAGGTCTCATCATTGCAGGGACCCTTGTTTCCTGCAAAGAATCCTGGGAGAAATCTCTCTCATTGTCTCTGGGCATTGTATTCACATGTCTGGCCTGGATAATGGTCTTCCTGCTTTTGGCCTCACCCTCCATCCACTGTCCTCTGCTGAATCTTTCTAAAATGCTTGCTTAAAACTCCTCATCACCTTCAGGAGAAAGTTAAATTCTTTACCACACAAGGCCATTACCTGGGGGCCCTTTCCAACTCCTCCCACCTCAATTTTGTCCACTTTTCTGCAGGTATCTAAGTATCATGATTTAGATGCTCTGGCATGCACTGTGCTCTCTTTCTGGAAGCCTCTTTTCTTTCTTCATCCAACTACCTCCCCTTCTTCCTTCAAGATTCAGCTGAGACCCTCTTGAGCAAATTTTCCAAGACTCCTTAAGGGGAAGGACGTGGTCCAAGTTGATTTGGTGTCTCCATCATCAAGCACAGTGCCTGGTTCACAACGGACTCTTCTGTGCATCTCTTTCTGTGAGATGGGAAGGATCAGAGGGTGATATTGGAGCTGGGTGTCTTAAAAATCTATGAGAGTGGAAGCTAAGCCGTGACATTTGCTTTGTAGCTATTCTTGGTGTATTACAATCCTTCAGAGTGGTGAGGTTGGTGGGAGTGTTTAAAAAAAAAAAAAAGGCACTGAGAAACCTAGTTTCTTTGTCTTGGATTTTCCTGTCTCAGTTCATAGAGAGAGACTATCCGTCATATTTTATTTTAGCTAAACTAAGATTTTACTTTTTGTTGTTTCTTTTTTCTTTGCTGGGATCTTAAAAGAGATTGAATAAAAATGCAGTTGTAGGAATGGCTTTACACTCCCTCTGGTCTTGATGTTTTGTTTTTAGACTATGATATCACATGTCGAGACTATGATATCATGTCAGGACTAGGATATCAAGTTTATAATAGAATAAGAATTATGTATTATCTAAACTTATTTATTTTTATCAAACTATAATACACAATGGATTTTTAATGGTGTATATATATATATATATATTTACAATTTTGAAATAATTTTAGATTTATAGAAAAGTTACAATGAAACTCTAGCAAGTTCCCAGAAATCCCTTCTCAGTTTCAGTTTTTCTTAGATTATTTTTTGTTGTTGTTGAGACGGAATCTCATTCTGTCACCAGGCTGGAGTGCAGTGGCATGATCCTGGCTCACTGCAACCTCTGCCTTCCGGGTTCAAGCGATTCTCCTGCCTCAGCCTCCCGAGTAGCTGGCACTACAGGCACACACCACCACACCCAGCTAATTTTTGTATTTTTAGTAGGGACAGGGTTTCACCATGTTGGTCAGGCTGCTCTTGAACTTCTGACCTCGTGATCTACCCGCCTCAGCCTCCCAAAGCTCTGGGATTACAGGTGTGAGCCACTGCGCCCAGGTGTGTTTAATGTTAAAAAAAGGTTAATGTCTTTGTCACAACTTTGGAAACTATTAACTGCATTCTAGATTTTATTTGAATTTCACCGGTTTTTCTAGTAATGTCCTCCTGTCCAGGATTCAATCCAGAGTTTCACGTTGCATTTATTCTCACGTCTCTGTAGTCTCTTCTGGTCTGAAATAATTTCTCCATCTTTCCTTATTTTTCATGATCTTGATAGCTTTGAGGGGTACTGGTTAGGGATTTTGTAGAACTGGACTTAGTGATTAGAACCTAGGTCTGGCCACCTACCCATCACAGCATCAGTAAAAAGCTCCCTTGAAATTTACCAATGGTCACATGAGCATTGCAGATGCATCAGCCATCTTTGGTGCTCCTGGGACACGAGAGAGACCCGTATTGGAGACAGAGACCTCACAGACTCAGAGATTCATGTGCTTTTTCTGGTAATGATTTTGTCTGTGGGCTGATCACAAAGGTGGATGAGACTTTGGCCAAAGTCAAGGCTGCAGGGTCTGGGCTAAAAAATTCCAGAAAAACTACCTTGCCATGGGAGGCTGAGTTCCAAATCCCAGCCTGTGTGCAGCCTGCTTTACCAAATAATGAGGCACTGGGTGCTTTTTAAGGCAGCTGACCTTTGGAGCAAATTATCCAAGGAAATCTGATTAGCTAGTTCACTGGGTTCCTGCAAAATGGAGCCTGCTGTATTTCTGCAGCAGAAATGTCAGCATAATTGGAGTTTCTGGAGCTCAAAGAGCTTCTTTCTTATTGTTTCCATCCTTTGGAGGAAAAAAAAAAAACCCAAACAAACAAAACCCAAACCCCCAAAGAATTGTTCTTTGACTTACATTCTTTGCTTTTGCACATGGTTCAGAAGCTGCTCCTGACTGTGTTTACGGCTTTATTAATCAGGGGAACAGACCCAACATCATTTAAACAAACAAGGCCAAAAAAAAAAAAAAATTCCATCCCCAAACAGATGATGTGAGCTTAATAGAGATGGCCAAGCCAAAGACCTTAAATAAATAGGCTGACTTTAATTCGTAGGAAGGAGCATGGGGTGGTAATTACTTGAGGCTGTGTGCCATGCGATGTAACCAAATTCGAAACTCGCTAATTTCATTATTTTAATGGAAGCCTGCCTCCCATTCATTAGGCTGACATATGACTAGCCATTAGTAACAGTCCATTTCCAAAGCTATGGTGGATAAAGGGTGATTGGAAATAAGTGAGGGCCAGGCCTGGTGGAGGCTGGCAATGTTCAGAAGGGAACTGGTGGGTGGAATTTATGCAAGAGACAGGGAACACAACTAGGAAAATTATCAGTGTGAATGGAGGCAGCAAACCATTGAGTCCAAATACAGGCCTGAGAGACCTGGGTTTGAATTCTGGTTCTGCCACGTACTGGCTGTGTGACCTTGGGCAAGTTATCCCCCCACGCTGAGCTTCTGTTTGCTCATCTGCGAGATGGGAGTAATCATAGTTCCTATCTCATAGGGTTGCTTGCAATGATGCAATGAGGCAAATTCTTAGAGGGCTGTAGTATAGGGCTTGGCAAATAGTAACCACTGAATAAATGGTAGCTATGATGATGATAACGATCGCCGAAGTCCCTAGTATTTGGGGGCTTAGAGATTTTGCTGATGAAGAAATGAAGGCTGACAGAAATAAAGTAGGTTGTCCAAGTTTGCCTCAAACTTGACTCAAATTTCTGATTCTTAATCCTATACTCTTAAAACCCTATACTCTTAAAAAAAAGCCTATACTCTTAATCCTATACTCTTAAAACTCATATTTTAAAAATCATTTCATTTCTTGAATAGGCCATTCATTCATATGATTGAAAATTTAAAAACAAGAGTATGCTAGAATATTCAGTGAAAATTGTCCCTTCTGCCTGGGACATTTCCTTTCCACAGGCAGCCATTGTTATTTGTTTCTTCTTTATATTTGCAGGATTTCAGGTACGTACAAGCAAATACAAATGTATATGCACTTGTTTTTTTATTACACAGACAGTTCTGTATCCTGCCTTTTAAAACTTGCAATATATCCTGCTTATCTTTCTGTATCAGAGTATAATGAGTTTTTTTATTCTTATTTATAATTATATGTTTTTCTATTATAATGGCTATATTATGTTTTATTTAATTATTTCTCTCTTGATGAACAGCTGGGATAGTTCTAATCTTTTGCTATTACAAGCCACAGTGCAATGAATAACATTGCTTGTATGTCATTGTGTACAGGTGTGTGTATATTCTAGGATAAATTTCCAAAAGTAGAGTTGCGGAGTTAAAGGGTGAATGCACTTCTAATTTTGATAATGCTGAAAGGTCTGGGGGCACATAGAGATGGTGCTTTTGCAGTAAGTTTAGGCTGCCAGCAGTTAAGAGAGCTATGCCTCAGGTTGCCAGTTTAAAAAAAAAATCTGAATAACGTGTTGATTAAAGAATGTGGTAAGGTGAAAGCTTGGAAATACTGGTATCAATGGAAAGACAGAAATGAGACAGGGATTGTGTTGGGAAGAGAACATGGAATTTCAAGTAATTTCTGCCTGGGTTTGAATCTTGACCCTGCTATTCCTGGCTGTGTGGCCTTGGGCGGGTTGCTTCACATCTCTGAGCTCATTATCCTCACCTGTAAAATAAAGACAATAATAACTTCCATTATAGGCTGCTGGAAGTCAAGAAGAAAATATAAATAGCAGTTAGCATGCCTGGCACATGGTGTGCGTTCAGAAAATAACTGGGGCCTTTGGGTGAGTAAGTTTGTAATGACTCATAACTAGCTAACATTATATTATATGTACTATACTGTATTAGTGGGAAATAGCTAACATTTATTGAGTGTTTACTGTGTGGCAGGCACTGTGCTTACTGCATCCCATGAAACATTCCACTTACCCCTCATAACAACTCTGTGAAGTATTCTTGGTCACCTCCCTTTACAGATGGGGAAACTGAGGCTGGGAAGTCAAGTTCTTTGTCCAGTGAAACACTGTGAACAAACGACAGAGCTTATGTTTGAACCGAAGCCACTTGTGTTGGAGGGCTCCTCTGATCCCACATTGTGTTCTTTTTTTTTTTTTTTTGGAGATGGAGTTTCACTCTTGTTGCCCAGTCTGGAGTGCAGTGGCGCAATCTCGGCTCACTGCAACTTCCCCTCCTGGGTCAAGCGATTCTCCTGCCTCTGCCTCCCGAGCAGCCGGGATTTCAGGCACCCACCACTGCGCCTGACTAATTTTTGTATTTTTAGTAAAGACAGGGTTTCGCCATGTTGGCCAGGCTGGTCTCGAACTCCTGACCACAGATGATCCACCCACCTCAGCCTCCCAAAGTGCTGGGATTACAGGCATGAGCCACTGTGCCCAGCCCATCCTATTCTTTTGATCCAGGTATTATAATTATGCTATAGCGTAAGAGGCCGACTTATTCTGAGACAAGGACATCATGGGTGGAGCCCCGTTCTCATCTCAGTGTGACTCAGTTCAGCTTCCCCATCTCTTAGGCAAATACCACTCGGTTCAGAAAGGTTCAGGGGCACTTTTTCTCTTTTTAGCTTAGTGCTTCCTCAGATGATCCGTGACTTACCACCTTATGATGATGCTGTGTAAGGAGTCTGAAATCAGATGAAGACTTTTATCCCTAAGTGATGAACACAAGCATTGCACAACCTGACTTGGGTTACCCAGGATCTATCCTCTGCTTGTGGTCGCTACTGCTAGGATTTTGGAAGAACCCATTAAAAACTAAGCTCTCTGAGGACAGGCATTTTTGTTTGGTTCACTATTGTAATGCCAATGATTAGAAAAATGCCTGGGTCCGTAGGAGAGACTCATGTCCAAATCAGAGGTGCTTTAATGAGAAAGAGGCTGTTTGTTGCAGAATACTAAGAGATTTTATCGTTCTTGTCATAGGAACCAGGCAATATTCCAGACAAACACGACATCAGTAACATCCATATGACTGTGATGGGGTAGGAGAGAAGACCACTTTTCAGGTGGGACATTTTGATTGGAGAGGGTCTCTGATTCAGAGTGAGGTGAGCTCTTTTCCTCTTGGGAGTTCTTGGCATTTGATAGTCCTTGACATTTATTTAAAAATATGGAAGAATTTGAGATTTACTTAGACATCTTGGCATGCCATGCTAAACCTCAAACTTCCTGAATTTATTTACCAGCTAGGGGAAGCATATTCCCAACTTTAATTTTATTTACAAAGGGCCCTAATCTGGTGTGAAGTCTGAAGGCATATTTGTTGTACAAGTTACTCAATTAACCAGTGAGAAAAGAACAAAGGAAAAGTCATTATGCAGATGTATGCCCATTCAAAGCTATTCCGCCTCTAGATGCTTTCTTGGCAGTGAATGGAAGAACTTCAGTCTGCAAGTCTCTCGTCTCTGCTGTGTTTTCTGCTAATTCTCTTCCAATATTAGGCCGTGAATGATTAATAATACTGCATTTTGACACTCTTAGATTTTGTCATTTTTTTCAATATAAAAGCAGATAATTACAGATTATTTTAAAATCTAGGAAGTGAAATCAACCACGAATTACACTCTAACTCATCCACAACCCCTTGAATGTATTTCTTTTTTTTTCGATAGGAGATTGAAGTTTCTTTAGTCATTTACACAAGTCATGTCTGACAGTTGTGAAAATGCTATTCACATAAAACATCATAAATTAAAAGTATACAGTGTTTGTATTTTAATACAATAGGGTCCCAGGATTCAAACAAAGAATTTTGATCTCAGAGGTTGCATTATGTAATTATGTGTTCAGCTACAAAGAACTGTACTGGAGGTAAACTTGAAACTGCCTTTGCAGAAATTATAACTGAGGAAATGATGACAGTGACAGAGATCAGACCTAACCAACCACACCTTGTGTCTCGTCTTAAAGCTATCCTTATTCATTCCTGGGCATAGGCGGAAATAACCTTGGGAAGGAAATTAGTTTACAGTTTGACTCTGAAAGAAAATTGATAATAGCCCTTTCCTGAAAAGACCCCCTTCTTGCCTGGTGGGCAGTCTGCCTTTGTAGGACTAACGAATTAGCTACAATGTTAGAAATTATGGCTTAGGGGTCATGCAGCCTCTGGTTCCAAGAGTCTGAACTTCCCCAAATTGCTCCTGGGGATAACATCACTATTGGGAAACCTAAGACCAGTGCTTGGGATGTTTTGCAGATCCTGCACTCAGTGGATCAGCTGACACTACCCAGACTGGTAATTTGGCTCAGCCAGTTCTGCCATCCCACCGAGGGACAGAAGACAGCAAGAAAACCTCACTTCCAACCCCTTGATACCATCTCCTATCTGACCAATCGGCACTTCCCACTTCCTGAGCGCCTATGTGCCAAATCATCTTTAAAAACTCTGATCCCCCAATGCTCCGGGGAGGCTGACTTGAGTAATAAGAAAACTCAGGTCTCCTGCACAGGTGGCTCTGTGTGAACTACTCTTTTCCCACTGCAGTTTCCCCTTCTTGGTAATTGGCTCTGTCTAGGCAGGGGGCCAGGAGAACCCATTGGATGGTATATTTCTCAAGAGTCAAATATTAATAGGTTTCACATGTAAGACTTATGTATGTGTGGGTGTATGTGTATATACATATACATATATTTCAATAGCTTTGGGGGTTCAGGTGGTTTTTGGTTACACGGATGAATTATAAATTATATAGTGATAAAGTCTAAGATTTTACTACACCCGTCACCTGAGTAGTATACACTGTATCCAATATGCAGGTTTTGGATCCTTCATTCCCTCTTTATCCTTTCCTCTTCAGAGTCTCCAGTGTCCATTATATCACTTTGTATGCCTTTACGTGCCTATGGCTTAGCTCCCCCTTATAAGTGAGCACATCTGGTATTTTGTTTTCCATTCCTGAGTTATTTCACTTAGAATAATGGCCTCTAGCTCCTTCCAAGTTGCTGCAAAGACATTATTATTATTTTTTAATGGCTGAGTAGTATTCCATGGTGTATATATACCACACATTTTCTTTAGCCATTCATTGGTCGATGGGCACTTATTTTGGTTCCATATCTCGACAATTGTGAATCCTAAATTTTACATGCAAGGTTTTGCATCTGTAGAGGAAGATAGGATTCTCAGTGCACGTGCCAATTTTTGGCCCTTCCACTTAAGAATCCTCACCCGTTTGCTCTTCAGAATCAAATTCCTGACTATCTGGTGCTTCAAAGTTATCCAGAGGTTCATCATTCAGTCTCTGGGTTGCCTCTGTCATATACTGTACTCTGCTGCTTCTGCCAATTATTTATTCTCCTTTTTCAGGCGAGCAATTTCGTTGTTCTTTGTTCAATTTCTCTGTGAAGCTTCTCATTTTCCTTAAGTGTCTCCTAGAGGGTCTTCCTTTGTTCTTCTGCTACGTCTCTTGAATATTGAGGGGATAAATTTCGTTTAATCCTGAGATCAAATGCTTCTTGGGTGACTCCTCCAAGATTTTAATTGTCACTATATTCTGGGGCAGTGACAACTCTAGAGTGGCAAGACCTAGCCGTCAACTGGTCATTCCAGTGCTTCCTCTTGGATGTGCCTTTGGCCAGTCATGTTTTTTTTTTTTTTTTTTTTTTCTCCCCAACAAGAGATCTGGCTGTGGAAGGATGAATCATCTTCAGAATTCTTCTTGGGAAAAAACTCGTCTTTACATTCTCTTTGATTCTTCCTTGTTTCTCCTTTATACTAGGATTCATTATACAGTTGGTAAAGCACGAAGGATGGGAGGAGAGGCTCAATCGTCAGTGAATTCAGGTGACTGTGGTAGCGGCACCTCTTAGGAGACCCACAGCCAACCTGCATTGACTCCCACTGTCACTGGAGTGGCTGTGGCACACTGCTGAAAAGACTTACTCTTACCTCTTGAGGCAAGGGGATGTAGCTCAGTGGTAGAGTGCATGCTTTGCATGTATGAGGCCCCGGGTTCAATCCCGGGCATCTCCAGGCTTTTGGCCGGGCGCGGTGGCTCAAACCTGTAATCCCAGCACTTTGGGAGGCCGAGGCGGGGTGGATCACGAGGTCAGGAGATCGAGAGCATCCTGGCTAACACGGTGAAACCCCGTCTCTACTAAAAAAATACAAAAAACTAGCCGGGCGAGGTGGCGGGCACCTGTAGTCCCAGCTACTTGGGAGGCTGAGGCAGGAGAATGGCGTAAAAACCCAGGAGGCAGAGCTTGCAGTGAGCTGAGATCCGGCCCCTGGCGACAGAGCGAGACTCCGTCTCAAAAAAAAAAAAAAAAAAAAAAAAAGACTTATTCCTCTTGAACGTACTCTTTTGAGTAGTTTTTGTATATGTAATTTTGCATATTTTTAGTCCTAGTGCAATACAATTGTATTGCATTTTCCATTTACAGCATATTTTAATGATTTTGACTTTTATTATGAAACTTTCAAACAGAAAAGTAGACAGTATAATAAAGAAGATTAAAAAAGTATATATGTAACAAGTATGTCAGCTGGGTGTAGTGGCTCATGCCTGTAATCCCAGCATTTTGGGAGGCCGAGGCGGGCAAATCACTTGAGGTCAGGAGTTCGAGACCAGCCTGGCTAACATGGTGAAACTCTGTCCCTACTAAAAATACAAAAATTAGCTGGGTTTGGTGGTGAGTGCCTGTAATCCCATCTACTCAAGAGGCTGAGACAGGAGAATCGCTTGAACCTAGGACGTGGAGGTTGCAGTGAGCCAAGATCATGCCACTGCACTCCAGCCTGGGCAACAGAGTAAGACTCCATCTCAAAAAAAATTATATATATATCAAGTATGTAAATGAAATATAAAAGGTAGAATAAAAAAAAGATAGCATAATACATATTCATGTATTTATCGCTTAGAATTAACACTAATATTTGTTATATTTTCTTTGTGCATTTTTTTTTCTGAAATGATACAAAAGTAAGTACAGACATCATGATATTAAACCCTAAATCAGTGGCTCTCAACTGAGGGTGATTTTGACCCTCATCCTCCGAAAGAGGACTTTTGGCAATGCCTGGAGACAATGTTGGTTGTCACAAAAGGAAGCGTGCCTGCATCCCTGATAGAGATCAGGGACGTTACTAAACATACTACAATGCACAGGACAGCCCCCTCCAAAACAAAGAATTATCTGGTTCTAAACGCCAGTAGTGCTAAGGTCGAAAACCTGTGGTCTAAATGATTATGAATGGGTTTCTTAAAATGCAAAATTTCACATAGCCACATAGCACTATCACTTCTAACAAAGTGAAAAATAACTCTTTAAAATTGTCTAATAACCAGTCCATATTTACCCACCATTCCACTAAAATGTTTTTTACAGCTGGTTTTAGCAAACACTTTCTCATTTTATTAGCACTTTTAATAGCATCTCATTCTAAATGACTACAGAATAGTCTGTTGAATGGATTTCCTGAAATTTATTCAAAGAATCTATTATTTTTGGATATTAGTTTTGCCTCCAGGTTTTAGACAAATCGTAGTTTTGCAAATAATGACAGTTTACTTCTTTTCCAACTTTATGCCTTTTATTTCTTTTATTTACCTTATATTCTGGCTAAAAACTTCAGTACATACTGAACGCAGCATATGAGAGTGCGCATCCTTTCTTTGTTCCAGATTTTAGGAGAAAAAGATTTAATATTTTATTAATTATGATACTAACTGTACGTTTTTAAAGATGAACCTTATATTGGAGATGTTTCCATCTATTCCTAGTTTCACTGGGTGTTCTTCTCATAAAGAACTAATGATTTTTGTCAGATTTTTTTTCTGTGTATTTTGAGATGATCAAATGGTTTTCCCTCTTACTCTGTTAGTAAGATGAGTTATGTTGATTGACTTTCATTAAACAAGCCTTGCTTTCTTTGAATAAACCTTGCTTGGTCATGACGCATTATTCTTTATATATATATCTATACATATATGTGTATAGATATATATATACACACACATATCTCTAGATAGATATAGATATGTATACATATCTATATATATAGAGAGAGACCTGGATTCTGTTTGCAAATATTTTGTTTAGAATTTCTGTGCCTATAGGCCGGGCATGGTAGCTCACACCTGTAATCCCAGCACTTTGGGAGGCCGAGGAGGGCAGATCACGAGGTCAGTAGTTCGAGACCAGCCTGACCAACATGGTGAAACCCCGTCTCTACTAAAAATACAAAATTTAGATGGGCATATTGGTGGGCACCTGTAATCCCAGCTACGTGGGAGGCTGAGGCAGGAGAATCACTTGAAACTGGAAGGTGGAAGTTACAGTGAGCCAAGATTGTGCCACTGTGCTCTAGCCTGGGCAACAAGAGCGAAATTCCGTCTTAAAAAAAAAAAAAAAAAAAAATTTTGTGCCTATGTTCGTGAGGGATTGGGCTGTTATTTTTTTACTTGTAATAGCTTTGTTACATTTTGGGGTGAGGGTGACGCTGGCCTTCTGTATTAAGAAGCGATACCTCTTCCTCTATGTTCTGAATTTGTGCAATATTGACATTTCTTCCTTAAATGTTTTGTAGAATTCACTAATGAACCATATATGTGGAACATTTTCTTCGTAGAAAGGTTTTACAAATTTAATTTCTTTAATAGATATGGGATTATTTATTTTCCGTGGCTTCAATTGTTAGTAATTTGTGATTTGGATTAATGAGTATAAGTTGTTGAATTATTAGAATGTTTTAATATTTCTTTATCTCTTTTAACATTTTTAGAATATGTAGTGATGTTTCATTTTTATTCTTTATGTGGGTAATTTGTGCTTTCCCTCTTTTTTTGGTCCATTGTTAAGAATTTATATTGCCACTTTACTTTTAGTATTTCCTTTCTTTTACTTGCCTTAGATTTACCTTATTCTTCTTTTCCTAGCTTCTTAAGATGAAAGGTTTACATACCTTTCTTCTCCAATGTAAGTATTTAAAGTCATAAATTTTCTTCTAAGTGCTGTGTTAGCTTTATTTCACAAATTTTGATATATTTTCATTATTATTTAGTTCAAAATATTTTATACTTTCCTTTATGATTTATTTTTTGATCTATGGGTTATTTAGGAGAGTGTTGTTTTATTTCCCAGTACTTGGGGGATTTGCTAGATATTTTATTGTGAATGATTTTATTCTATCATGTTACTCTGTATAATTTCATTCTTTGATATTCATTAATACTTTTATATGATCCAGAATATGGTCTATTTTGCTGAATGTTCCATGAGAACTTTAAAAGAATGAGTTTTCAGGAGTTGTTGGATGTAGCAGTTTAAAATACTATATCAGTTTAGTTTATAGAGTTGTTCAAATAGTGTTTACTGAATCTTTGATCTGCTTGTTCTATCAGTTATAAGTTGAGCATCCCTGATTTGAAAATCCAAAATCTAGAATGCTCCAAAATCTAAAACTTTTTGAGTGCTGACAATATGCTCAAAGTAAATGCTCACTGGATTTGGAGTTTCATATTAGGAATGCTCAACCAGTAAGTATAATGCAAATATTCCAAAATCCAGCAAAATTGGAAATCCTTCTGGTCCCAAGCATTTTGGATAAGGGATGTTCAACCTGCACCAAGAAGGTACACATTCCCCAACTATGATTGTGAGTTTTTTTTATTTCTCCTTTCAGTTCTGTCAGTTTTTCCTTGGTGAGTTTTGGAACTGTGTTGTTAGGTACATCTATATTCATGATTGTTTTCTTCTTAATTATCCTTTTTTTGATTATTTTGAGATATTCTTCTTAATATCCAGTCATACTCTTTGTTTAAATGCTACATTGTCTGATATTAACATAGTCATACCAGATTTCTTATTTTTGGTGTTTTCATACTATATTTTTCTCTATCCTTTTATTTTCTGTTGGCCTGTATCTTCATAATAAAATTGTGTTTCTCAAAAACAACATATAGTTCAGTGTTGCTTTTCATATCCAATTTAATAAGCTCTGCCTTTTTATTAGAGGAGTCAGTCCATTTACATTTAAGGTAATTATTGATATGATTCGACTTATGCCTACCCTCTTGGTATTTGTTTTATATTGATGATATTTATTCTTTATTCCTTTGTTCATTTTTGTCTTTTCAGGGGAAAATTAAGTATTCTTAATATTACTTTTATATCCTCTGTGGATAGTTAGATTATATTTCTTTTTAAAAATATTCAGTGGTTACTATAGAAACTACATGTAAATGTTCACAATATACCTTCAAACAATGTTAATCATGCTACAGTATAATTCCACTTATGTCCAATTCTGCCTTTTGTGCTCTTGTTATATTCTATGTTACAGTGACACATATGGTATTAATCCTATCATACATTGTTATTATTTCCAGTCTACACTGTAAATAGTCACTTACATATATGAGAAATTATAAATGTAAAAATAAATGTCAAAAAAGGTCTTTTCCATTTATAAAATATTTACCATTTCGGCTGTTTTTAATTTCTTTCTGCACATCTGGGGTTCCATCTGATATAATTTCCCTCAGCCTGAAGTATCAGCAAGTATCTCAGCTTTTGTCTCTGAGGATATCTTTATTTCATCTTCATTTTGAAGGATATTTTTTGTTAGACATAGAATTCTCTGCTTCCATTTCTTTTTTCTTGTAGTACTCAATGATGTAATTTAATTGTTTTCTGGCTTCTTTATTGTAGATTCTGATGAAATGTTAGCCATCACAAATTTTTTTCTTATGTATTTAATGTGTCTTTTTATTCCTATTGCTTTTTAGATGTGATATTTATTGTTTTACATGATTTTTGGTTGTTACATTTCTAGGTATGGTTTTTTTAATATTTATCTTGCTTAGGGTTCACTGAGCTTCTTGGGTCTACAGGTTTATGTCTTTCATCTGTCTTGGAATGTTCTCAGATGGCTATTATTACATCAAATATTTTATCTATCCAGTTTTTCTCTTCTCTTTCTGGAACTTCTATTACATCACTTCATATCAAGTTAGATTCATTTATACTGTCCAACAGATCTTGAATATGCTGTTTTATTTTTTTCACTATTTTGGTTTTTGTGTTTCAGTTTGGATACTTTCTATTGATCTGCCTGTAGTTCCTGATACTTTCACCTGATTTTTTTTTTCCAGTGTGCTGTTAAGCACATCTGATGTTATTTATTTCTAATATTGTATTTTTCATTGGTACTTATCCAATTTAATTTTTTTCTAACATTTCCTGATGAACATGTCTTTGGGAAATTTTCCATTTCTTCATGTATGTTATCTACATTTTTCATTAGGCTTTTAACATTTTTATTATAGTTATTTTAAATTCCCTGTCTAATAATTCCAACATCTGAGTCATTTCTGGATCTGTTTTTCTTGATTGTTTCTACTCTTAACTATAGGCCACTTTTTTGGTTATTCTTTAAACAGATGTTAATATGTCTTTTAATGTTTGATTGTATACTGAAAATTTTGTGTAAAAGAGTAGAGACTAAAGTAAAAAATATTTACATCCAAAAGAGCATGCTTTTGATAAGACCTGTAGTAAATCTCTCCTCTCCTCTAAAATGACCTTCACTTTCTGGAATTTAGTTTGTTTGGATTTTTCTGTGTCCTTAGTTCACTGAAGGCTTTTTTTTTCAGACAACTTTGTAGCTCATCTAATTTGTTTTGGTTATTTGCATGAGAATGGCATTTTCTGGTGACTTTCTACTTCTGAATTCAAAGTAGTATGCAATCAAATATGCTTCAACAAAGATGTGCATTCACATAATAGTTTTTAAACAAATATTACTTTGGGAGGCTGAGGCGGGTGGATCATGAGGTCAGGAGATCGAGACCATCCTGGCTAACATGGTAAAACTCTGTCTCTACTAAAAAATACCAAAAAAAAAAAAAATTAGCCAGGCATGGTGGCGGGCACCTGTAGTCCCAGCTACTGGGAGGCTGAGGCAGGAGAATGGTGTGAACCTGGGAGGTGGAGCTTGCAGTGAGCCAAGATCACACCACTGCACTCTTGCCTGGGTGACAGAGCAAAACTCTGTCTTGAAAAAAAAAAAAAAAAAAAAAATATATATATATATATATGTATTTACAATAATTTCCTTAATATAAATTCTAGAAGGTAGACATGGATCAAAATATCTAAATATTTTTTGTGGTTCTTAAAAAAATATGGTCCTATTACATCTCAAAAGAAGAGGGAAGTTTTACCTATTTTTAATGAATGCAAATAACCCTTTTGCTTTGTAAGCTTTAAGTGTTGTAATTAATTTGACTTTGCTAATTTATCCAAGACATATTATTTCATATTACATATCTTTAACTTCAGGCACTGTACAGGATCAAAATCTTATGTTTATTTTTTAGCAGGACTGAGTTTACCTGGAGAATAAGTGAACCCATTAAACATCAGAATTGTTTGAGTAGATTGATGGTAATGGCTGATATTTATTGAGTGTTCATTATGAAAAAAGTGGTGTTTTAATTCTCACAGTGACCTGTGAGGAAGGTATCATTTCATTCCTCCAGAAGGAAGATTTATTCCCTATGGAGGAGAAAGGAGAGGTTCAGATATAATGGGACAGGATTAAATTCAGGAGAATTTGAGCCCCAAATCTCAGTCAGTCTTCCAACTTTGATGTGATTTAAATCATATCTGAATGCAACCAATATTGCTATCTGTATCAGTCAGCTGTCGCTACAATAATGCCATATAACAAACAACCCCTAAACTCAGACTTAAAACAATAGTTTTGTATTCTCATTGAGCTGTAGTTCGGCAGTAGAAGTTTTGCTTTAAAAGTCCCCCTCTTAATCATTTATTGAAGGAAAACATAGTGAATACCTCTTATTTTCCAAGCACTCTTCTGGGCTCTGGAGAAACAGCAGTGAATAAAATACACATAAATGCTGCCTTTAGGAAGCTTAGTCTCTTGAGGGAAGAGACATACAATAAATAAGTAGACTATATAGTAAGTAAGATGCTGATAATTTCTTTATTTTATTTATTTTTCTTTTTCTAAATTGGTTTCCTCAGGTTGAAGAAAATTTCTTTCTTTCTTTCTTTTTTTTTTTTGATATGGAGTCTCCCTCTGTGGCCAGGCTGAAGTGCAGTGGAGCAATCTCGGCTCACTGCAACCTCTGCCTCTTGGGTTCAAGCGATTCTCCTGTCTCAGCTTCCTGAGTAGTTGGGACTACAGGAGCACGCCACCACACCCAGCTAATTTTTCTATTATTAGTAGAGACAGGGTTTCACCATGTTGACCAGGATGGTCTTGATCTCTTGACCTCGTGATCCGCCCCCACCCGGCCTTCCAAAGTGCTGGATTAGAAGTGTGAGCCACTGCGCCCAGCCCGATTAATTTCTAATGACAGCAATACAGCAGTGGAAGAGGAGAGGATGGGTTGTCAGGTGAAGAACAGCAACAGGGATAACTGTTGCAATGTGCTTTCTCTTATCACCCCGCTTCCTAGCATACCGCCAAACCCTGGCATCTCTGTTCATTTTCACAATGCAGAGCTATTTCGCTACTTCTTTGTTTCCCTGTCTTCTTCTTAACTGTGCCCTGGGGGGCCTCACATTTCATAACCAAAGCTGCCTATCAAAGTATTTTGCTAAAGAAAATACATTTAGTCTGGAGAGAAATAATGTCTCTCCCTTAGGGACAGAAGCAGCTGCAGTCAGTAGTAGTTTTAGATAGTATTTTTCTCCTCTGTCACGCAGCATTGCAATCTCTTCTTTATTTAAAAGTTGAAGGTCAAAGGTGAAGATGTGTGGAAACTTACTGAGAAAAGAAAACATTTGGAGAGCACCTACTATGTGCTAGATCTGGTGCAAACCAATGTCTTCCAAATAATCCTTGAACTAGATATATATTATGATTCCCATTTTCTTAATGCAAAAACTGAGCTGTATGCAGGCAAAATAATCACTCCCAGACACAACACCAGCAGTTGCAGATCTAGGTTTTCATTAAGTGTGTCCTTCCACCCTCCTCCCAACCACCTTGTTGCTTTGGACTGAATGTAGAGAGCTGCTTATTTTATCATCTTTGTGGCTAGACCTGGAATGCTGGCTTTGTGTTTCTGGGCCTCGCTCCCGCTTCATAGTGAGTCTGTGTGGTACAGCCCAACGGCTGCTCCAGTAATGGGAGGAGGCAGTCAGGTCTGGGGGGAAATGAAAGAATTCCCAGGGTACCTGGCAAATGAATGAATTCCAGTGATCTTGTTTGGTTCCTTATGGGATCATCCATCATGATTTAACAACTTGCAGCCCAGAGTAACTGTAGGCATGCTTCTCGCCCAGAGCCACAGAGAGACTGTAATTCATGGCTGAAAAACAGATTTGTTTTTCTGTTATTATTACCTGTATTATGCCCATTATACTATATTATACACTGTCTTATCATGGAATTTAGTCCTCTGTCTGCCGCGTTGACGTTTGCTTTTGAGAAGACTTGGCTTTTCTCATTCTTTTTTTTTTTTTGAGACAGAGTCTCGCTCTGTCGCCCAGGCTGGAGTGCAGCGGCCAGATCTCAGCTCACTGCAAGCTCCGCCTCCCAGGTTTACGCCATTCTCCTGCCTCAGCCTCCCGAGTAGCTGTGACTACAGGCGCCTGCCACCTCGCCCGGCTAGTTTTTTGTATTTTTAGTAGAGACGGGGTTTCACCGTGTTAGCCAGGGTGGTCTCGATATCCTGACCTCGTGATCCGACCGTCTCGGCCTCCCAAAGTGCTGGGATTACAGGCGTGAGCCACCGCGCCCGGCCGGCTTTTCTCATTCTTTTGTAATGCACTAAAGTAAACAAATTCCCTGGGTGTAATGTAAGCAGATATTTGTTGAGGGCCCTCTGTGTGTACAACAGATAGGATACAGAAAAGCTCTGGTTTTGCTCTTGTCCTCAGGAAACTTATCCTTCTATTGTTTTATGCATTTAATTTTATTTTTAATTTTTTTTGAGGTGGAGTCTTACTCTGTTGCCCAGGCTGGAGTGCGCTGGTGTGATCTCAGCTCACTGCAACCTCTACTGCCTGGGTTCAGGCCATTCTCCTGCCTCAGCCTCCCGAGCAGCTGGAATTACAGGCACCAGCCATCACACCTGGCTAATTTTTTTTTTTTTTTTTTTTTTTGTATTTTTAGTAAAGACGGGGTTTCGCCATGTTGGCCAGCCTGGTCTTGAGGTCCTGACCTCAGGCAATCTGCCTGCCTCAGCCTCCCGAAGTACTAAGATTACAGGCATGAGTCACCATGCCTGGCCTATTTTAAAATATTTTTAATGCAATATTTGAAACACACAAAGAATATATATATATATAACATGTAAGTTATCAAACATATCAAGAAAATGAAGACCCATAAAATCATTGCTGTTGTAGTCCATTTGTGTTGCTATAAAGGAATACCTGAGGCTGGGCACTTTACTTATAAAAGAGGTTTATTTGGTGTGTGGTTCTGCAGTCTGTACAAGAAGCCTGACACCAGCATCTGCTTCTAGTGGGGTCTCAAGCTGTTTCTACTTAGGGCAGAAGAGGAAGTGGAGGGACCGTGCGCAGCTGACATGGTGAAAGAGGAAGTGAGAGAGACGAGGAGGTGCCAGGCTCTTTTCAACAACGAGTTGTCCTGGGACTAAGAATGAGAACTTTTTTTTTTTGAGACAGGATAATCCTTTGTTGCCCAGGCTGGAAGGCAGTGGCATGATCTCGGCTCACTGCAATCTCCACCTCCCAGGTTCAAGTGATTCTTGTGCCTCAGCCTCCTGAGTAGCTGGGACTACAGGCGCACACCACCATGCCTGCTAATTTTTGTATTTTTAGTAGAGGCAGAGGTTCTTCACGTTTGCCAGGCTGGTTTGGAACCCCTGGTCTCGTGTGCTCCTCCTGCCTCCACCTCCTAAAGTGCTGGGATTACAGGCATGAGCCACAACACCCGGCCCAAAATGAGAGCTCACTTCTGTGAGAATGGCATCAAATCATTCCTGAGCTATCAACTCCCATGCCCCAAACACCTCCCAGTAGGTCCCAACTCCAACATGGGGATCAGATTTCAATATGATGTTTGGAGGATCAAATATCCAAACTACGTTAATTGCCTAACTGATTGACTAAAGTGACCGGTTCTACTGGATCTATCTGGGTGGAAAGTGCCGCTTGCATCCCCCATCCTATCCCCATGTGGAAATCTACAATCCTGTTTTGTGTTTATCATCCCCTTTCTTTGCTTTATTAGCTTTAGCACAAAGCTTTATCAGTTTTGCTTATTTTTGAACTTTATAAAGATGATCTCATACCTTAAATAATATTTTAAGACTTGCTTTTTTCGCACTATATGGTTTCTAAGATTTATTCCCTTTTTCCTCATGCTGCTTTTCTTTCCTTTCTTTGAATTGAGGTTTTTTTGTTTGTTTTTGTGTTGTTTTCAAACTCTGCTTTTCCCTTTACTTGTTGGAGTTTAAAAATTCCAAATTCAAATATTAAGATTCTAAAAATTCTAAAATTCCCAAAATTTAAAACCTCTTGTCTGTCATCATCATCTCTCTCGAAATTTTATCATGTATATCAAGTTAAATTGAAAGTCTAGCCAGGCACGGTGGCTAATGCCTGTAATCCCAGCACTTTGGGAGGTAGAGGCGGGCAGATCATGAGGTAGGAGATCGAGACCATCCTGGCTAAAATGGTGAAACCCCGTCTCTACTAAAAATACCAAACATAAATAAATAAATAAATTAGCTGGGCATGGTGGTGGGCACCTGTAGTCCCAGCTGCTCAGGAGGCTGAGGCAGGAGAATGGCGTGAACCTGGGAGGTGGAGCTTGCAGTGAGTTGAGATCACGCCCCTCCACTCCAGCCTGGGAGACAGAGAAAGACTCCATCTCAAAAAAAAAAAAAAAAAAAAGAAAGAAAAAGAAAAAGTAAATCTACAAATGTCTTAACTTCCCCTTCCAAATCACAGAAGGACTTTATGATACTTTCATGTTAGTCACTTCCTCATGACTTAAATGTCAATGTTGTCAACAGTTTCAATCTCATCCTAAACACATTCTCACAAATCAGATTGTTACTATTAATATTTTATACAGATAATGTTTTAGATTTATCTTCCAGCTTGTAAGCTTTTTTGCTAACTATTCTTCTTGGATTCGAGTTTTTTTTCTGGGCTATTTTCCTTTTTCATTTTTTTAGTATTCTTTTGGGGGGATTTATCGGTGATAAAAATCTCTCAGTTTTTGTTTATATGGAAATGTCATCATTTCAAACTCATTCTTAAAACATACATTTGCCTGAAGCACAATTCTAGATTGATGGTTCTTTTCTCTTAGAATTTTCGAGGTGTGAGGTGTTATTCCAGGGTCTTTTGGCTTTTCTATTGCTTTGCCTGAAAACTCAGGTGATGATCTAATTGTCGTGTTTTTGAAGGTTATCTGCCCTCTTCCCCTGCGAACTTTTAAGTCTTCCTGTCTTTGATGTTCTGTGGTTTCACTGCAATGTCTGGCTATGAATTTCTTTGCATTCATCTTGCTTATATATGCTGTGCTTGGACCTGAAGATTTTTATGTGTGTGTTTGTGTGTATGATCTATCTATGTATCTATGTATCTATGTATCTATGTATCTATGTATCTATGTATCTATCTATCTATCTATCTATCTATCTATCTATCTATCTCATCATGCATCACTTAACAATCGGGATATGTTCTGAGAAATGAGTCATTAGGTGATTTCGTCATTGTGTACATATCATAGCGTCCTTACACAAACCTAGATAGTGTAGCCTCCTACACACCCAGGCTGTATGGTATAGCCTATGGCTCCTAGGCTACATGGCTGTACAGCAGGTTACTCTATTGAATACTCTAGGCAGTTGGAACACAATGGTAAACCTTTGTCTGCCTAAACATATCTAAACATAGAAAAGGTCCAATAAAAACACAGTATTATAATTTTGTGGAGCCACTGATGTATGCAGTCTGTTGACTAAAATGTTATGTGGTACATGACTGTATTTTACCATTTTTACAGTCCTTCCTTCCCTCCTTCCTCCCTCCCTCCCTCTTTCTCTCTCTCTCTTTCTTTTTCTTTCCTCTCTCTCTCTCTCTCTCTGTCCCTCTCTCGGACAGAGTCTTACTCGGTCGCCCAGGCAGTGGCACAATCTTGGCTCACTGCAACCTCTGCCTCCTGGGTTCAAGCGATTTTCTTGCCTCAGCCTCCCAAGTAGCTGGGACTACAGGCATGTGCCACCATGCCTGGCTAATTTTTCTATTTTTAGTAGAGACAGGGTTTCACCATGTTGGCCAGGCTGGTCTCAAACTTCTGACCTCAGGTGATCTGCCCACTTCTGCCTCCCAAAGTGTTGGGATTACAGGCATGAGCCACTCTGCCCAGCCTTTGCAAAATTTCTATTTATTATCACTTTCAATATTGCCTGTTATCCAGTCTCTCTATTCTCTCCCAATATTATGTCTAATATATTAGACATACATTAGTCTGTTTCTGTCTTCTGTATCCTCTCACCTCTCTTTAATAGTTTTAATTACCTAATCTATTTGTGTTGCATTCTACATAATTTCTTTAGACATACCTTCAAGTTCTAATTTTCTTTCCTATTATTTTTAATCTGGATTGAGTTTTTATTTTTCATTTTTTGTTATATGTTTTTTGAGACAAGATTCTCACTCTGTCACCCAGGCTGGAGTGCAGTGGCACGATCTTGGCTCACTGCAACCTCCACCAGTGACCTCAGGTAAACAATCATTTAAGTGGTATTTTGTTCAAAAATTCCACTTGGAGTGGTTTTAGTGGGACACGTTGGCTCTTCCATGAATTCTTTGCATTTTTTATAAGCCAGATATTTGGCATTTTATCAATCTTTGCATTGGCATCACGTTTGAGGACATATTCAGGGGATTTAAAATTTTTTTTTTTTAATCTCTTGTTTATTGACAGAAATAGCATTTCTACTAATACCTCAAGAGCAAGTACTATCATGAGTTTAAATTATTTTTCCCCAAATTTGATCAAAATACTTGAGTTACCAGCTTCCAGGTTGGCCAGAAGTCCTGAATTACCTTATTGAGAGTTTCTTCTCTGGTTCCAGGGTTCTTGTATAATTAGGAGTTCTCACAACTCGTACTCCCAATTAGGGAAAAGCACTGGTATTTGTCAACCTGTTTGTGTTTCGTACTGACAGAAGATGGCAGTGTTGACAACGGAGCCAGTGCTGCTGGGCTACAGTGCAGTGCAGCCTGGTAACTCTCAGGGTAACCCCTCTTAGAGGTTTTGTTCTGGATGAGGTTTGTTTATCCACTCACCATGGTCCCCGCAACTCCAATGCCTTTTCCAATGACAGCAGGTAAATGAGATCTACCCAGGATCAGGCCATTTTTACTTTCAGCCCCTGAGAGATAAAATAAATTAATTTGGTTATCTTTTCTGAACAGTAGAGATTTATTCCTTCTAAAACTTCTACAAACAATATCCATTGGGCAAAGAATGCCTAGACTTTAGATAAACCAAAAGGGCAGCCATCTTTTGTGGTAGAGTGCTAATTTTTCTCCAGTATTTATTTTCTCTTTCGTTTTGTTAGTAGTAGAACTTCTCAAGCTTTCATTCTGTATGTGACCATCTAGGTAGAGACTACCTTTCTTGCTTCTGTTGCAACTGTGTGTGGACATGCAACTAAATTACTGCCTCCAGGATGTGAGCAGAATGGATGCATGCAGCTTCTAGTCACAGCATTGGAAAGGAAAATGCTTGCATTTCACTCTCTATTTCCTTTCTACAGATTGGAATTTGATGGAGTTCTGGCTAGTCTACTTCAACCATGTGGATGAGGACAATACTTCAGAAGAAAGAAGAACATTAAAATACAAGGAACCAGATCCCTAGATGATTGATTGCAAGGGGCAGAGAAACTATGACAGCCCTAGACTATGTACCTCTGGACCAATCTGTGAAACAGAAGTAGATTCCTACTTGGCCTGACTCACTATGTCTTTGGATCTCTTGTACCAGCAACTCAGCCAGTGTCCTAAATAACATGAATCCTCCCTAGTGGGACTGGAGAACATATAGGTTCAACCTCTTTAGAGCAGGCAAGAGGAATTTCATGTACCTCTTAAGCAGCAAGCAAAACACAAATTCAGTGGGATGCTCCACTGCAGGTTATCTTGAGGTTCTGCAGTCTGTCTATCAAGTTAAATGAGAAAAAAGAAGATAGAGGATCCCGGCTGCATAATCACACATGCACGGAAGGCAAAATCATTTGGACAGGAGCCTTGAGTGGTGGAGAAAGCAAGGGCTCTGAGCCAGGTATTTCAGAATGCACATCAGTGTGTCTTTATAATTTAGTTGTTTAAGTCACTATTTTCTCTTCTGCAAAATGGGAATTGCAATGTGTATTTCATGTACTTGTTTCAGGAACTAAATGAGATAATTTATTTGAAGATCTGGCACAGGGTCTGGTAAAAATTAGGTGCTAAGTGAAAGTAAGTTCCCTTCCAATGTCTGGGCTTTTGATCATTGCACCAGGCTGCCTCTGCAAGGTATACAAGACTAGGTGATCTGATTCCTCCCTTTTTTACCCCTTCAGCTTCATGTGGGGCCACTTTTCCCTTGCCTATGACTCTCTATGACTCCTAAGCCCATGACTGGTTTCCCTTCAGTACCAAGGCCATTCTAAATTCTCTCCTGCCTCTGGATCTTCATACTTCCTTTTCCTTCTGCTTGCAACCCTTTCTCATCACATTTCAGAGAAGTCCTCCTAAGGACTACTCTATCTAAAGTAGTTTCTTGTCCACTGTATTCAGCAGAATAATGACACCCCGCAAATATGCGGTTTTTATGAAGACAGAAACATCTGTCTTATTTACCAGTTCACCTGCTAGAGTATGGATTATGTAGCATGTACTCAATATTTATTGAATGCATGTATGAATGAAAAATTGAATGCCAACTTTGAAATTCATCCTCATCCCTGGATCCCATGAGTATTTGAAGTGACATGGCAAAGGGCAATTAAGGCAGCAGGTGAAATTAAGTTTACTAATCAGCTGACCTTAAAATAGGGAGATTTTCCTGGAATATCTGGTTGCATCCAGCGGAATCATAAAGATGTTTAAAAGAGGAAGAGGGAGGCAGAACCAAAGAGTCAAAGATAGGAGTGTGATGATGGAAACAGACATGTTACTGCCTTTGAAGATGGAGGAAGGGGCCACAAGCCAAAGAAAGCAGGCAGCCTTTAGAAGCTGGAAAAAGCAAGAAAATGGATTTTCTCCAAGAGCCTCCAGAAGGAACAGCCCTGCTGACGTCTTGATCTTTGCCCAGTGCCTTGATTTTAGCTCAGTAATTTTAGCCTATGTTGGACTTCTGAAGTACACAACTATAAGATAATAGTTTTGTATTGTTTTAAGCCACTAAACTTGTTCCAGCAATAATACGAAACTAATATACCCATATGCCAGCCCAGTATCTAATATATATATCACCCTCTTTATTTGCCGCCTAACGCTCAGCACGATCTGCAATTATCTTATCCATTTGTGTGTCCCCTTGACTTAGTCAAATGGGGCTTTAATGAAAACACAAATGTCTATCTTATTTACCAGCCCACCTGCTGGAGTATGGGTTATGTAGCACATACTCCTTATTTGTTTATTTATTTATTTATTTATTTTACTTTAAGTTCTCGGATCCACGTGCAGAACATGCAGGTTTGTTACATAGGTATACACGTGCCGTGGTGGTTTGCTGCACCTATCAATCCATCATCTACACTAGGTATTTCTCCTAATGCTATCCCTCCCCTAGCCCTCCACGCCCCCCAACAGGCCCTGGTGTGTGATGTTCCCCTCCCTGTGTCCATGTGTTCTCATTGTTCAATTCCCACTTGTGAGTGAGAATATGTGGTATTTGGTCTTCGGTTCTTGTGTTAGTTTGTTGAGAATGATGGTTTCCAGCTTCATCCATGTCCTTGCAAAGGACATGAATTCGTCCTTTTTTATAGTTTGCATAGTATTCCATGGTGTATATGTGCCACATTTTCTTCATCCAGTCTATCACTGACGGGCATTTGGGTTGATTCCAAGTCTTTGCTATTGTGAACAATGCCACAGTAAACATAAGTGTGCATGTGTCTCTGTAGTAGAATGACTCCCTATTTTTTTAATGCATGCATGAATGAAAAATTGAATGGAATCTTTGACATTCATTTTCTTCATCTGCAGAGCTTCTTGTTTCTGAGAGTGTGCGTGGAGATTGAAGGGCAGGGGCTCATGTGCCAGAGTGAAGCAAGAATTCTGACCATTGGCCAAACCAAGCCCTGAAACTCAAGTTCTGTTTGGGAGTGAGAGGCAGGTTAGAGGAGATAAACACTCAGCCTTTTGATTTTTTTTTCCCCCCAAAAACTCATTTTTCTTCCCCCAGCCTACTTTAAATCACCTGTAAATCTTTAATGGCCACCAGGAGGTGAGCTGAATGAGTCATGCTACTTTTTCTCAGTAAAGGCTCTTCAGGATGGGACGCTCCAAGTTTTGAACTCCCAGCAACAGTTCGGCTCACTCACAGCGATACCCGGCCCTCTGCCGTCACTGAAGTGTGTGTGTGTTTAATTAGGGCGCCGAGTAGAACCTCATCCTGGTGGCAGATGTTGCCATGTGTAATATAATAAATAAAAGTCTTTATAGGACCCAGCAGGCAGTAGAGCCTTCAGTTAGCAGATGGCGAAATATTAAACTGGCAGAGCAATAACTTAACTGCCTGAATCAGCTGGTCCCTGCCCGGATTTGCTCCAACGTGAATCAGCTTCATATAGGATGTGTCACTCAGCCTCAAATGTGTACCCTCACCTGCCCTCGCTCCTGGTCCCTGCCAGGACCATGTTTGCCTTGCCATACCATTATTCAAGTCAGATTTCTGGGTTTAATACCATTATTAAAGTCAGATGCCTAAGTTTTCTTATAACCTCATTAGCTGGTCAAGGAGAGGTGCTTGCTGGGCTGGACTGTAGGGTTCTTTCACAGGGAAAGGAAATGCAATAAGCGTGTGGATGTCCTCCGTGCCAGTTTCTGCTTGGCTCCAGATTAGCCAGACGGTATGTTACCTGGCCCCTGGGCCTTCGTGGTGCAGGAGAAGGATCCTACTTGGCTCCAGGAATCCTCCTGTTTAAGACCAGGAGGATGCTTCAGTTAGCCCAGGGAAACCCCACTGGAGGAGAGAACAGGGCTTTTTGTTCTGAAAAGGCCAAAAAAGGGGATTGACTGACATCTATTAAATTGCTCAGGGGGTGGAGAGAGGGGCCTTGGACTTGTTTATTAAATTCTGGATTATACGACTGATGTTTACAGAGGGCTTGCTACGTGTTGGGACTTTGGATAAGGGCTTTGCAGACACACAAAGCCCACTCCGTCTTTACCGTAACCCTGTGAGGCAATAACAACGAACCCTTCTAGTGCTTTCTGTATGCCAAGCACTGTTCCAAGAGCTTAAAGTACATTGACTCAATCCCCCAACATGAACGTTAAACCCATTTCTCACATGGGGAAGCTGAGGCTCTGAGAGATGTGATGATTTGTTCAAAAACGCACAGCTAGAAGGTATCAGAGCTAAGATGCAGCCCAATTGTGTCTAAACTGAGAGGCAGCAGTTGCCTTCGACTCCAGGAGGCATAAAAGTAAACTTGGACAGAAGATGGTGAACCCATAGGCAAAATACCACCTAGCAAATGAAGTGGAGAACTGATACTAGGAAAGAGAATATAAAATTTATATTTGTTGCCATTTATTGCAGTAAATTCGGCTGCTTTTTAACAGATAACTGAAATAATTTTCTCCTTTAATCCTTTTAGCAAGCCTTGGAGGCAACTCCAATTAGAAGCTAATTTTACTAATTAGAAAATTGGTATCAGAAGGACGGTTCAACTTGTCCAAGGTCACACAGTCAGTAAGTAGAGGGGCCTGGACTGGAGCACAAGCTGTCTGATCCAAGCCCTTGCTTTATGCACTCAATAGTTTTTTCCAAAGGCTTTTCAAGAAGAGGACTTTGGAGTTGTAAACAATTTAGATAAGTGGAAATGAGAGAAAGGCATTCCAGGCAGAAGAAACAGGATGAGCAAAGTCTTGGCAGGTATGGACAATAGGGTGTGTGTGTGTGTAAGTTAGGTAGGTAGGTAAGTGGGTAGGTTGTTGGAGACAGACCTAGGGAAGCCTTGAATGCCATGCTAAAAGAATCGGTCTTTCTGCCTGGGCTCGCTGGCTCATGCCTGTAATCCCAGCAGTTTGGGAGGCCGAGGAAGGCAGATCACTTGAGGTCAGGAGTTTGAGACCAGCCAGGCCAACATGGTGAAACCCTGTCTCTACTAAGATTACCAAAAAAATTAGCCCAGTGTGGTGGTGCACGCCTGCATTCTCAGCTACTCAGGAGGCTGAGGCAGGAGAATCGCTTGAACCTGGGAGACAGAGGTTGCAGTGAGCTGAGATCATACCACTGCACTCCAGCCTAGGCAATAGAGCGAGACTCCATTTCAAAAATAATAATATTAAAAATGTGTTTGTTTCTCTGGCAAAGGAGGATGCTCAAGTTTTCTAAGTCAGTAATTGAGCTGATGCGAACAAAGGGCCCTTTCTGATTACCATGGTGGGTTTCCACTCCCCGCTTCTCCACTAACTTCTATAACGAAAATGACAGTCCAGACTTTTCTTGTCATCATGCTCAGAAATGTGAGGGTTTGAGTACATCCTCAGAGTTAGGCTTTGGAATTTCTTGAATTCCTGCCGTGTAGGGCGTGCTGGGGAGTCTTTGGTCTTAGGGCTGACTGCTGCTCGCTTTGGCCGTTTGATCTCGCAATGTCTGGGATCTTGGAGTCTGGTTTTTCCTGTGTCCTACATTGTCGGTCCCCCTACCCTCTGGATCTGTCCCCTTATTTGTTATCTTTGAGCTAATGGGACAGATTCCATGGATGCTGGCCTGGACCTCTCTTTCCTCAGCCTGTCCCGTGACCTCTAAGGCCTGGCCTGAGGAGGACGCATAACTCCAGGAGGTCGAGGTGAGCCTGGAGCTGCAAATGTACCCCCTAATTTGTGAAACCACAGTCATAGATATTACAGTTGGTTAATATGCTCATCTTTGGATTCTTTCAAATTCATTTTTTCTGTTCAAAAACATTTCTCTCTTTCTTATTGTAATAGTAATACATGCTTATATGTTATGAAGAAGATGCAGAAAAATATAAGTGTTGAAATGACAGCACATAATAATCCCACAACCCCAAAACAATCATTATTAACCTTGGATATGTTTTCTTATGGTCATTGATACAGACATATACAAAACACACATGTCTGTCTATACGAAATGCTCGTGTACTTAAACTCATCACGAATATATGATTTTGCATTCCAGGTTTCCATTCTTATAAAATCAGTGCAATTTTTTTACATTGCTAAACTTCTGTGTAAAAACTTATATAGAAAAACACTGTAGGCCAGGCGCAGTGGCTCACGCCTGTAATCTCAGCACTTTGGGAGGCCGAGGTGGGTGGATCATGAAGTCAGGAGATTGAGACCATCCTGGCCAACATGGTGAAACCCTGTCTCTATTAAAAGTATAAAAATTAGCCAGGCGTGGTGGCGCGTGCTTGTAATCCTAGCTACTTGGGAGGCTGAGGCAGGGGAATCGCTTGAACCTGGGAGGCGGAGGTTGCAGTGAACTGAGATCGTGTCCACTGCACTCCAGCCTGGTGACAGAGCAAGACTCTGACTCAAAACAAACAAACACCATAAAACAATATTAAAGGGGAAAAAAGCAGAATTTGAATTCATGCATCTGATATAATTTCAATTGTGTTAGCTAAAAACACATGGGTACACAATGCCCACACACTACAAAAGTACCACACAGGATGGAAGGAGAGACTACAAAATGTTAATAGAGGTTATCTCTAGGGAATGTGTTATATTTTATTCTTGCATCTTTCCGTGTTTTCCATATTTTTCCCACATATTAATAATGAATTTTTCTAATGAGAAGATGTTACATAGCTACATAAGAGTCCAAGGTATGAATGTACCATTGTTTATTTGCTTATTGGCTTATTGAGGGCCTTTGGGTAGTTTTGTAATTTTTAGAATTATAAATAATGCTGCATTAAATATTCATTTATCTGTTCAACAAATATTTGAGAGTCCATGGCATGCCATGTATCTTGGTGCATATATCTGCATATGTTATGCAAATCATATTTTATTTTTGTGGAAACTGAAGAGCAAGGAAATCACCAAGTTAGTTGGGGACATTGATGGGTCTGTGCTTTTAGGTCTTTCAATTCTGAGTGTTTATCTTTGCTAGACTGCTTTCCTCAAACCTCTAGTCTCCCTTTGGCAGAATGGTGGCAAATTGGAGGTTCTCTTGGGTGTACTGAATCACAGATCTCCTTGAATAGTGTGTGGCACTACTCAAGAAGTACCTATGACCCCCAGCCTATTGCCTGGTGGCCTCCTCCTTGCACATGCACCCATCTTGCAGATGGGTCAAAGCATGTAGTCTTACAGCACAAATACTTGTCTCTGTTGAAAGTCACCCTCCCTCTGCTTGGCTGCTATACTTTCCTGTGTGTCCATCATAGGTGTGGCTCTGTGGCACCCAATCAGTCTGATTAAGATGGTTCTTGCTTATCAGTTTGGTGCTATTTGAGATGACACATTGGAAGTCCACCTCAGCTGTCACCTCCACCCTGAAATTACTCACATACTCTCAGATGAAATTCACAGCTCTTTTTGTATTTTTTTCTTTTTTTTAGTATTTTGTGTAAGGCCTTATTTAAAAAACATCTCTCTCCAAACCATGGGGCTGTGTCTGTACATCTTTTTCTCATCAAGTAGGCTATTAGCTCTTTAAGGTCAGGGAACACATGTTATCCATTTTGGTACCCTGTCCATTTGTTTTTGTTTCTCAGTCTAGCACTTGCCTCCATCTCCATTGCCACTATTCAAGTACACACCTTCTATCACCACCCACCTAGAACACTGAACCAGTGTCCTACCTGCTGGGCCTCCCTGCATCTACTCTTGTGCCCCTTATAATCCAATTTTCCCATAGCAGTGAAAGGGATTATTTGAAATCACAAATCAAATGTGCTGTTTGTTTCCATAGCTCAGCAAGATCTGGCCCTCGCCTACCTCTCTGACATCATCCCAGTGAACTCTTCCCCATTCCTCACAACACTTCTCTCTCTCTGATCCCTTTTATCACATCATTCTGCATGACAGTTTGGGTTATTGCCCAGCAAGTGTTCACGGCCTCCCCTCTCCAATTGTGGATGGTATTTACTTCCCTACCACATGATTTTGGGCTTGGCCATATGACTTGTTTGGGCTAAAAGGATTAGTGGGTAGAAGTGAACAGAGATTTGAAATGTGATAGAGTGGTTGGGCTTGCCTACTTTAGTTCTGCCATGGCCATGAGGGCAACATGCACTGGGTAACCTGCTATTCCCAGAAGAGTGAGAGACAAATGGAACAGACATGAGCTAAACCTATGGCCTGGAGCCAAGCCCAGCCTAGATCAGCCAAACCCAGGGCAAACCACAGGTGCATAAATGAGGTACAAATGCCGGCTGTTGTGAGTTACTGGCTGTATGCTACCTGGCACTGCTGTGGCATAGTTGACTAACACACCCTATTTTATGCACTTCATAATTATTATTTTGAAATTTTCATCTTTTTTAATCAGGACACAGTTTCTATGAGAAAAGAGACATTGCCTATTTTGCTCACTCTATGATTCCAGCTATATATATGAAATTGCCAGTAAATATTTATTTATTTGTTTTTGAGACGGAGTCTCACTCTGTCGCCCAGGCTGAAATACAGTGGCGCAATCTCGGCTCACTGCAACCTTCACCTTCCTAGTTCAAGTGATTCTCCTGCGTCATCCTCATAAGTATCTGGAACTACAGGCGCCCACCACCACGCCTGGCTAATTTTTTGTATTTTTAGTAGAAACAGGGTTTCACCGTGTTAGCCAGGATGGTCTCGATCTCCTGATCATGTGATCTGCCAGCCTCGGCCTCCCAAAGTGGTGGGATTACAGGCCTGAGCCACCGCGCCCAGCCTGCCAATACATATTTATTAAGTGACTGAATAACCCTGGAATGCTTAGCACAATACCTGTGCCTAGTCAATATTTGCTGAACGCAGTCGGTGGACCATCCGAAGCAGCCTGTATTGTGTCCTAACATGTATATCTTTAAATTCAACTTGGCACGCGGGTGACACCTCTATCCCCTCTCTTGCTCTCTCTGATCACATAAAAGATCCTCTTTGTAAGAATACACACACTCAAAACAGATGATGTGTCAATGCCATAATTTAAACCATGAATCTGTACTTGCTTAAAGATGAACTTGTTTGGAAGAAAAATGAGGAAAATGCTTGTGCCCGTCCAACAGAGTCCCCGGATAAGTACATCAATTTTGGTTCTTAGCAGATACAGCACATAATAAAAGAAAACTGCTGAGGTCAGCAGCAGCAGAGAAGCCACACTTTCTATTTTCACAAACACAGTTTTGGGGATGGTAATCATATCTATTAGCAAGGGTGACACCACTGTGGGCCTGGCAGAAAAATGAGCTCTCCCACATTGCAAAATGAGCAAAGTGGAGATCGATAAATCATAAAATTAGTTGAGACATCATCTATCTTTCATGGCTTTCCCTTTTTTCCCGCCACGGTCCCTCAGGACACTCATTCGTTTACTGCATTTTATCGTTGGGAAAACACGTCAAGGTTTGGAAGGTGCATTCAGTTAGGGGAGCAGAGGCAATAATGTGTGTCATTAATTAGGCAGGTTTGGGAGGTTCAATCCAAAGTCTGGTCTCAACTGACTTCTATAAATTGAGTTTCAGGACTGCTTCTGCATCTTGTATGACTTCATCAAAAAGGAGTGTTATTGAAATATGCCCTGAGAGGGAGAGAGAGAGAAAGAGGGACATGTCTGCTCACTCTGTAGAAACAATAAATTTAGGGACAAACCAGGTGATAAGCCAGATGCAATCTGAGTTGTCTAAAGATTCTTGCTGTTATCTACATGTGATTGAAATAAGTGTGAGACACAGAGCATGGAGTGCGTAGATATCTCATCTGGTACCTATATTCTTCATGCCAAGGCATAGAGTAAACAGATTTGTTTTCAAAAAATTATTGTAATAAGAACACTTCACATGAGATGTACCCTCTTAACAAATTTTAAGTGCACAATACCTTGTGGATTCTAGGTACATATTGTGCAGCAGAGCTCTAGAACACATTCATCTTGCCTGACTGGAAGTTCATGCCCACTGATGAGTAACTCCTCATTTTCTCCTCCCCACAGCCCCAGGAACCACCATTATACTCTTTTGTTCTACACATTTGACTATTTTACATGACCCCTGTAAGTAAAAATATGCAATATTTGTCTTAGTGTGATTGACATTTAATTTACCAGAAAGTCCTCAAGATTTAATTCTTGTTCTCACATATTGCAGAGTTTTCTTCTTCTCCCTTTTTTTTTTTTTTTTTTTTTTGGAGATGGAGTTTCACTCTTGTTGCCCAGGCTGGAGTGCAATGGCACAATCTCAGCTCACCACAACCTCCGCCTCCTGGGTTCAAGCGATTCTCCTGCGTCAGCCTCCTGAGTAGCTGGGATTACAGGCATGCACCACCATGCCTGGCTAATTTTGTATTTTTAATAGAGGCGGGATTTCTCCATGTTGGTCAAGCCAACTCCTGACCTCAGGTGATCCACCTGCTTTGGCCTCCCAAAGTGCTGGGATTACAGGTGTGAGCCCCTGTGCCCGTCCTGAATTTTCTTCTTTTTAAAGGCTGAATAATATTCCAATGCATGTATATACCACATTTTCTTTACCCATTAATCTGTCATTTAGGTTTTCTCCCCATCTTGCTGTTGTGAATAGTGCTGCAATGAACATGTGAGTGCTAATATTTCTTCCACATTCTGATTTTAATTTTTATGGGTAAAAATCTAGAAGTAGGATTGCTGGATCGTATGCTAGTTCTATTTCAATTTTTTGAGGAACCTCCATACTGTTTCTTAATGGTTGTACCATTTTGCATTGCCAATAATGTGCAAAGGTTTCCATTTTTCTACATCTTCACCAACATTTGTTGTCTTTTGTCTTTTTGACAGTAGCCAATCTGACAGATGTGAGATGATTTCTCACTGGTTTTGATTTGCAATTAATGATATTGATTATTTGTGGTATTGGACATTTTTTCATAAACTTATTGGCTTAACTAACGAGGTGAAAGACTTGTATACTAAAAATTATAAAACCTTGATGAAAGAAATGAAAGAAAGTGGATGGGCGTCGTGGCTCATGCCTGTAATCCCAGCACTTTGGGAGGCCACGGTGGGCGGATCATGAGGTCAGGAGTTTGAGACCATTCTGGCCAATATGGTGAAAACCCATCTCTACTAAAATACAAAAACAATTAGGCATGGTGGTGTGTGCCTGTAGTCCCAGCTATTTGGGAGGCTGAGGCAGGGGAATTGCTTGAACCCGGGAGGTGGAAGTTGCAGTGAGCCAAGATCACGCCACTGCACTCCAGCCTGGTGACAGAGCTAGAGTTTGTCTTAAAAGAAAAGAAATAAATGAAAGAAGGTATAAACAAATGGAAAGACATTCCAAATTCATGGATTGGAAGACTTAGTATTGTTCAAGTGTCCATACTATGCAAAGCAATATGCAGATTTAATGCACTCCTTATCAAAATCCCAAAGGCATTTTTCACAGATATAGAAAAAAAGAGTCTAAAAGTTATATAGAACCACAAAAGACCACAAATAGCCAAAATAACGTTAAGAAAGAAGAACAGTGTTGGAAGCATCATACTTCTGGATTTCAAAATATACTACAAAGCTATAGTAATTAAAACAATATGGTACTGGCATAAAGACAGACATATACAGACATATAGGCCAAAGGAATACAATCAATAGAAAGTCCAGAAGTAAATCTACACATATATGATCAAATGATCTTCAACAAGGGTGCCAAGAATATATAATAGGGGAATGATTGTCTCATTATTTAATAAGTGATCCTGCGAAGACGGGATAACCACATGCAAAAGAATGAAATAGGATCCTTATCTAACACCATACATGAAAATCAACTCAAAATGGGTTAAAGACTTACAAGTAAAACCTGAAACTGTAAAACTCCTAGAAGAAAACACAGGGGAAACACTTCATGATGTTGGTCTTGGCAATGATTTCATGAATATGACACCAAAAGCATGGACGACAACAACAAAAATAAATGATGAGAACTACATAAAACTAAAAAGTGTCTGCACAGAAAATGAAACAACAGTTAAAAGGCATCCCACAAAATGGGAAAAATTATTTGTAGACTATATATATAATAAGGAGTTAATCTCTAAAATATATAAGGAATTTCTACAACTCAATAGCAAAAAAAAAAAATCTGATTAAAAAGTAGGCACAGGACTTTAATAGACATTTCTCTAACGAAGATATTAAGTAGGTTTCTAAAATCGTGATGTGTTTTTCATTTGATGTGTGCATTTAATTGATGCTCATTACTCCACCCCAAGCATCCTGAAATCAAGGAAACAGTACTTATTAGACAGAATGTTTCAGTGATCAATTTCTGCATATTAAAACCACCCCAAAACTTAATGCATTAAGACTAATTTATTATTGCTATGATTCTGGGACAAAACATAACCAACTTTTTATCCCCCTTGCAAGGTATATTTTCTGCAGACCCCCATTCTCAGGAAATGCCATTACCATCCACTCCCTTGCTCAGCTCCTTAAACTTGGAGTCATCCTTGACTTTTTTTTGTCTTTCATGCCCCTCATCTAGTTTATCTGCAGATTACCAAGAAACACCCACAAGCCCCTGTCTTCAGCCCTACCCCCATAATCCAAGCCACCATCCCATCTCCCTTGGACTATTCTGGTAGCCTTTATAATTGGTCCCCTGCTTTACCTCTTGCCTTATTCAGTCTATTCTTCATATAGAAACCAGAATGATATTTAAAATGAATATAATCAGAGGATGTCAACCTCCCCACCACCCAGACCCTACAGCTTATGACTCTCCAGAAGTTACCTGTAGTATTCAGAATAAGACCCTTATAAGACCACTTGCTGTAGTCTACAAAGGCCCTGCCCTCCTCTCCTCCCTTAGTTCATCTGTAGCCACACTGGCCACAGTAGCCTTCTTTCTCCCCTTTAGCATGTATGGACGTTTGCACCCACTTTTTTTTTTTTTCTTTAGAGGGAGTCTTGCTCTGTGGCCCAGGCTGGAGTACAGTGGCTCAATCTCGGCTCACTGCAAGCTCTGCCTCCCGGGTTCACACCATTCTCCTGCCTCAGCCTCCTGAGTAGCTGGGACTACAGGTGCCCGCCACCATGCCCAGCTAATTTTTTTGTATTTTTTAGTAGAGATGAGGTTCCACCGTGTTAGCCAAGATGGTCTTGATCTCCTGACCTCGTGATCCACCCGCCTCGGCCTCCCAAAGTGCTGGGATTACAGGCGTGAGACACCACACCCGACCGCACCTACTGTTTACACTGAAAAAAAATACTAGGCTCTCGTGTTGCAACAGGCCCTGCTTTATGGAGCTTTCAGAGAGGGAAGACAAGTCAACACATGAATAAATGTTAAGAGGTAGTGAGCATTAAGGAGATAAAGTAAAGTATAGAGAATGGAGAGAGGTGGGAGGGGTGACCCTGTTTTGATAGGGTGGTGAGTGAAGGCCTCTCTGAAAAGGTGGCTTTGAGCAAACCCTCAATTAAATGGAGGGGCTGAGCCGTGCAGATATCTGGAAGCAAATGGGGCAGGGGAAGGAGCTGTTTCAAAGGATCCAAGATGGGCAAATACCTGCAGGGCTTAGAAATGGTGGCTATAATCAGAAAATATGTAGCAATAGAAGTCTTGTGGCTAAATACAAAGGTCATGCATTTGAGGCAGCAATGACTTCTTTGTAGGGGATTTATGTGAGGAGGAATTTTTCTTTTTGGGAAAAACCCTGAGGTACATGTACTCAAAGGAAATATTTGTTGACTTGGATGGAAAGGGCCTGTCTTCAGCTTTCGTTCTGCTCTGCCCGGATGCCTCTCAGTGTTAGGCTCAATGCTTGAGGCTTTGCCAAGTTGATTTCCCTGTGAGAGCAGACGCCTAATAGAAGGGCACGGTGCCAGTCTTGTTGATAATGAAATCTTTGCATCCCTGTTGACTCTTCTATAAAGGACAGAAGAGGAACTGCAAGTTCCCATTCTGATCTTTTATTTCTGTTTTGTCACCCTCAAGAAGATCTGTCAGAAAGCTTTTGGGATCTGGACTCAGGTGGACCTGAATTTGAAGCCCACTGTGAATTTTACTGCGGTAGGATTTTGGTGAGAGCTGCTCAAACCTGAACTTGAGGCCAGGCATGGTTGTTCATGACTGTAATCTCAGCACTTTGGGAGGCCGAGACAGAAGGATCATTTGAGCTTAGGAGTTCAAGGCTAGGCTGGGCAATATAGCGAGACCCTGTCTCTAATACAGAATAAACAACTAAAACCCTGAATTTGAGAGGAACACATGGTGACGGTGCTCAGCTTTGGGTTATACATGCCCAGTATTGTGGCTCTTTCTTTTTTTGTTTTCAAATTTTGTGTTATATTTGTCTTTACAGAACATTTACATTGTTCCAAACTAAGGACTAAATTAAAAAGCTATCCTCAGAGAAGGTACAGAGTGAGTAGTTGCCCTGGTTGGAGTAGTGGGAGAGTTGTATCACTAATATTGTTTAGAATTGCCAGTAATAATAAAAATGGATGACCTTTAATTGCTTTTTGTTCATGTCCTAATAGTTACTTATGCATATAAAATTCATATATTTTTAGAAATAACCATGTTGTTTTGGAATAAGTTTAGATTTGCAGAAAAGTTGCAAAAATAGCACAGATAATTCTTGTTGTTACCCTTCATCCAGTTCCCCCTAACGTTAGCATCTTACATCACCATGGTACATTTGTCAAAATAAATTAGTATTATTATAATGCTGTTAACTATAGACTTTACTCAAATTTCATCAGTTTTTCCACCAATGTCCTTTTTTTCCTGGATCCAAAATTTGATTTAGATAACAAATTGCATTTAATAGTTGATTGTATTACTGCTTTTTAAATTCTTTACAGACAAGGCACCTATTGACTGTACCTGGCAGAACAAAGCACTCCCGCACTTCCTCTTTCTTGGTTCTCCCCTCTTCTCGGCCTTAGAGAAGTCCCATTTTCATTCCTATTACCCTTATTCTTCTCTCTCCACCCAAGGAAACTATTTTTTTGTGTGTGTGATTTTAGCTTTCTATTATTTTATTTTGCTAGTATAAGCAAATATATGCTCTAATCCCTTTCGCTTCCTTATAAAAAACAGCATACTCTTTTCTGAAACTTTGCTAATTTCATTTGAATGAACTGGAAACTCCTCCATACTAGGGATGTAGAGCTCCTTCTCCTTCTAGTATGTTTCATAGTACTCTGCTGGGCAGCTATATCATGCTTTATTCAACCATTCCCCTATTGATGGACATTTGGGTTATTTCTACTCATTGGGTGTTATAATACTGTAGCAAATCAGTCGTGGTTTTCTTAGGGAGGAAGATGAGGGTGGGAGGGAGAAAAGTGACATTAATCTGTAAATTATGAATAGTTCTATAAATAATAGAATGGAACTGGAGTGCCTTTTCTCCCTCCCTCCCTCCCTCCCTCCCTCCCTCCCTCCCTCCCTCCCTCCCTTCCTCCCTTCCTCCCTTCCTCCCTTCCTCCCTTCCTCCCTTCCTCCCTTCCTCCCTTCCTCCCTTCCTCCCTTCCTCCCTTCCTTCCTTCCTTCCTTCCTTCCTTCCTTCCTTCCTTCCTTCCTTCCTTCCTTCCTTCCTTCCTTCCTTCCTTCGATAGGGTCTCACTCTGCTCAGGCTGGAGTGCCATGGTGTGATCTCAGTTCACTGCAGCCTCAACTTTCTTGGCTCAAGTTATCCTCCTACCTCAGTCTCCGGAATGCTGGGATTACAGGTGTGTGCCACTATGCTTACAAATTTTCTTTTGTATTATTTGTGGAGATGGGATCTCACCATATTGCCCAGGCTGGTCTTGAACTCCTGGGCTCAAACCGTCCTCCTGCCTCAGCCTCCCAAAGTGCTGGGACTATAAGTGTGAGCCATGGCACCTGGCCTGGAGTGCCTTTTCTATGGAAACTGGGACATCTTTCTTTCTGCCTGAGGGATTATCCCTTTGTGATGACCTTGACTTTGAAGGTAGGTAGGCTTGGAAGCCCCTATTCTTGATGATAATCAAGGGATTCTACAGTTGAGGCTTCAAGACTTGCACTTGCACTTGCTTTATAACAACTGCTGGAGAAAAAATTATGCCAACTCAGGAAATGGACTCCAGTCAATAAGGCCTTCAGTGCAAATATTCTCTTGGAATAATTTATTAACTCCCTGCAGACCTTGTGGTCAGGCACAATTAGCGTCTTCTCCCACAGAGGCTGCGTGCCATTTAGCAGCCTGGGGCTACAGCCTGCAACATGGTATTGAGGAGGCCCAGGGGACATCTGAGAATTGGGGCAGGTGAAGATGAAACTGAACAGACAGCTCAATAAAGTGAACGAGCAAGGGATGTGCAGGTGGACAGGACTGGGTTCAAATCCCTACTGTGCTGAATTTTTTAGCAGGGGTTCTTTGGGGGAGTTTCTTTACCTCTTTAAGTCTCCATTTCTACCTCTGTTAGATGAGGATAAGGATTGTTGTGAGGTTTAAATGAGCTACATTTCTGCCTTTAGAGGGAATACAAGTTGGAAAAGCCTCAAGCATTGAACTTAACACTGACAGGCAGCAGGACAGGGCAAAACAAAAGCTGAGGGCAGGCCTTTTCCATCCAAGTCAACAAATATTTCCCCTGAGCCCGTGTATCTCAGAGTTTTCCCCAAAAGGAAAATATGTAAAGCACTCAGCACCAAGTATCTATTAAACGACAGTAATTAGTTTGGGGAGAAGTTTCAACTCCGTAGGGTACAAGCATGAACCAGTTTTTTTTTTTTTTTTTTTTTTTTTTTCAGTCTTGTTATCAGTTGTGTGTTCAGTCTCTCTACCCCAGTGGGTACCAGGTCCCTTAGCTTTCTGACCACTTTCAGCTGTTAAAAAATTTAGTTTAGTCTGACTTAAATCTCCAATTTCAGATCCAATTAACAGTTCTCTTCCGGCCAGGTGCAGTGGCTCATGCTTGTAATCCCAGCATTTTAGGAGGCTGAGGCAGGTAGATCATCTGAGGTCAGGAGTTTGAGACCAGCCTGGCCAACATAGTGAAACCCTGTCTCTACTAAAAATACAAAATTAGCTGGGCGTGGTGGCAGGCACCTGTAATCCCAGCTACTTGGGAGGCCAAGGCAGGAGAATCACTTGAACCCGGGAGGTGGAGGTTGCAGTGAGCCAAGATCAGGCCATTGCACTCCAGCCTGGGCAAAAAGAACGAAACTCTGTCTCAAAAACAAACAATCAATCAAACAAACAAACAAACGTTATGTCCCTTCCCCATGGCAGGGACCTGAAGAGGCACATGAGAGGGCCATGTTTAGCTCTTTATGCATCTCCCATCCCTCTCTTTGTGTGTAGAGAAGGGAAGGAAAGTGGGCCGGGGAGTTTAGGCTTATTTCTACTTAACTTGGCAAGGTCATAGCTATGGGTGGCATTTCTGACCTTGCTCTGTGTAACACTGGTTTTGCTGCTCAAAACCTTTGCAAATGAGATGGTTCTGGTGTAGGTGGCATGCTTGGTTTCAGTGTCATCTATGCCCCATCTGTCATTTGAGACCCTTAGGGGAAGGCCAGCCCTGCCTCCCTTTGGCCCCTTTCAATCATCTGTGGCCCTAAACCCCTCACTTAGTGGCTCCATTCTACCATGAAATCACAGGCACCTGTGACACACTCTTAGGGCACAGGGAATGAGAGGGGGTTGCCTGCTCCCATCCTTTCCCTACATTAAGCTTTGCTTAGAGTCAACTTTTCCAAGAATGTTCTCGCTCCACCTGAATCAGATGATAGCACTAGAGGGGCTCACGGTTCTGCAGCTCAGGGATAGAGACACTAGCCCTTCCTCCTTGCAATCAGTCCCCATGGTTCCATGGCAGGTGACTATATAATTGACTGGTGACCATGACAGGTGACCATGTAATTTGTTGCTCAAATTTGGACTATTCTGAGTATGAAAGGGAATGGGAAGTTATTAATAGATATGTTAAGACAACAAGTATAAATTGGGATCATGCAGGGCAAAGTGGGGATGTGTGATCACCTCTTTTGGAGCAATTTCTCTTGGGGATCTCTCACCCTAAGCTAGGTACCAACTGTCTGCTGAAGTCATTGATCCAGAACAACGGAAAATTCCTATTTGATGTCCTGTTATAGGAGCAATGGTGACAAAGTAGGTGGTGGTGAGGATTAAATGAGAAAGTATAGTTAAAGTGCTTAGCACATCTGCTAGCACACAGTAGGCGCTCATAGTACAGTAGGTGCTCCTAGGGTCCTGTTACCTCCGTTACCTCCCCTTTCCACCCCACTGAAGCTCTGCTGTGACGGGTCTACTCTCTGAATTCAAAATCAAACGATAAGAGAATTAATTAAGCACCAACTATGTGCCAGGAGCCGTGCTAAGTACTTTATAGGCCTTACCTTTCTCAGTCCTAACAACAATCTTAAAGTAAGTAAATATTATTATGTCCATTGCATAGTTAGAACAACCGAGGCTCAGAGAGGCTAAGCGCTTTCCCAAGGTCACACAGCATATACGTGGCAGAGCTGTGATAGAAACCAGGACTGCTTGACTCCATGGTTCACACCTGACGTGGTTTGGATTTGTGTCCTCGCCTAAATCTCATGTCAAATTGTAATTCCCAATGTTGAAAGAGGGGTCAGGTGGGAGGTGACTGGATCATAGGGGCAGATTTCTCCCTTGCTGTTCTTTGTGATAGTGAGTGAGTTCTCATGAGATCTGGTTGTTTAAAAGTGTGTAGCACTTTCCCCTTCTCTCTCTTCCTCCTGCTCTGGTGATGTGAGACATGCCTGCTTCTCCTTTGCCTTCTGCCATGATTGTGAGTTTCCTGAGGCCTCCCCAGCCATGCTTCCTGTACAGGCTGCAGAATCGTGAGCCAATTAAACCTCTTTTCTTTGTAAATTTTCCAGCTTCAGATATTTCTTCATAGCAGTGCAAGAACTAATACAACCCCTTTAGCAACTCAGCCACATGAGGAGTTGAGAGTATGCAACTCTCACCTCTAACATGAGTGTAGATGGGGCTGAGTCTTTTTTATTTCTGAGCAGACCAGGTAGGGATCCCAGGCTTGTAATTTCACAGAAGGAAGTATGGGAAGGGTCTCTTCAAATTGGAAGTTGAGCCTTGTGCAAGCATGAGACATAAAAAAATCCATTCTGAAGGGGTCTAAGATGACCAGAAAGAACTCAACCATCTCAGGGAGAGTGGATGCCGTGTGGGAGATAAGACCAGGAAATCTGCCACTGCATCATCGGTTTTTGGACCTCTGGCGGATCTGACATAAAGGAAGGCATTTAGAACATCTGAATCTATCAGCTGTCCAATTCAATCGATTGATTGTTCAGTGTTGCCAACATTTTGACTTTAGTTCACAGCATTTCTCTTGAAATGGGTTGGCTATATTCCCAATCAAATATTGATTGACACATTGGCGTGAAGCATCTTTGTGTGCCCAGCTCAGTGGTAGTCACTTGGTGGAAGAATATGATCTGTCATCAAGGAGTTACTACTTAGTTAGGGAGGAATCTTAAGTAACATGGAATAATTTGGTCTATCTTAGCCCCCCAAAAGATTGCTTTCATTTATTTATTTAGCCATGCTTTGGTGTAATTCTTTAATTTCGTTTTGGGAGATGTTTTGGTTACCCATTGTCAATAATGGGGCATAGCAAATCTTCCCCAAACTCTGTGGCATGCAACAATGAACATATATTTAGCTCATGCATCTGCGATTAGGGGGTGGCTGAACCCAGCTGGGCTTGCTTATGCAACTGCAGGTCAGCGGGGGATGTGCTGAGCTAGATTGGGCTCAGCCGTGTGGTTCTGCTGTAGGCTACAGGTCTGTGGGTTAAGTTGAATGAGCTTGACTCCAGATATTTTTTTTTACCCTCTTTGAACCAGAGGGCTAGCCAGGGCATGCTCTTTTCATGGTGATGGGAGAGATTCAGGAATTCACATCCAGCTGCACAAACACATGTAAAGCTCCTACTTGTATCATGCCTATCATCATTTCATTCACCAAAACAAGTCATGTGGCCAAGCTCAAACTTAAGAGGTAGAGAGAAACCATCAAGTTACATGGGAAAGAGAGAGAGAATGAGTTACGGGAGGGGAAAAGAACTCAGAGGAAGTAATAACAACTAGTTGTGAAAGACTGCTGGTGTATTGATGCTGTTGAAAGGGTTGTCCGGCCGGGTGCGGTGGTTCACGCCTATAATCCCGTCACTTTGGGAAGCCGAGGCGGGTGGATCATTTGAGGTCAGGAGTTCAAGACCAGCCTGACCAACATGGTGAAAACCCATCTCTACTAAAAATATAAAAATTAGCCAGGTGTGGTGGCACATGCCTGTGGTCCCAGGTACTTGGGAGGCTGAAGCAGGAGAATTACTTGAACCAGGGAGGCGGAGGTGGCAGTGAGTCGAGATTGCACCACTGCACTCCAGCCTGGGCAACAGAGTAAGACTCTATCTCAAAAAAAAAAGGAAGAAAGGGTTGTCCCCTTCACTCTCACCATGGCCCAGTACCCCACACCTCTCAACTTTAGAGTAGAGAAAGCTGTGCTTCTCTTAAGCAACTGGGACATTTTTTTTATTGCATGGATACCACAAGTCTCATGTTTTTCTCCTTGCTATGGCCAATCAGAAGCCCAGAATCAAATTTCAGCTTATGTCTACCTTATGGCTATAAAAATCATCCTAATAGCTGCTCTCAACCCACCTATAGCTTCATCGTAGCTGCTTCTTCTATGATACCTTCACTGATTTTATCCTGTTGCATTGCATACGTTTTTTTTAGTATCTACACATCTTTTCTGGAATAAAATAGGGTAGAAATGAACACACTTAAATGTCAGATGCAAGCTACAGATAATTCATTCCACTAATATTTACCAAATACTGTGTGTCAGGCTCTGTATGTGGTATCTGGGGTTATGCAGGTGAGTCTTACACATTCCCTGCCTTCGAGGAACTCACATGATAATAGACTATAGCAGAGATTTTCAAGTTCAGCTACATTGATATTTTGGGCCAGATAATTCTTGTTGGGGGCGGTGGGGGCTGTCCTGCGCATTGTAGGATGTTTAGCAGCATTCCTAGCCTCCACCCAGTAGGTGGCAGTAGTGACCCCTCAATGTCATAAAATCTCCAGAATTGCCACATGTCCCCTGAAAAGCACAATCATCCCTGGTTAAATGCAACTGTAGGAGGCTTGGGAGCTCAGAATAGATACGGAACCCAGAAAAGCTTGCCACTTTGATACCTGAGTAGAGGCTGGGAGGTGCGTTGCAGGAGCCAAGAGAAGGAATAGGGAAAGGCCATTTCCGTTACGTGGAGTAGCCAGGGTTGGTGGACCTGCACAGGGTGGGGGCATGAATGTTGAGAGATGAAGCCAGAGATGCAGGCAGAGCCAGGCCTTGTGCCACAGACCTTGCATAAATCTGACTCTGTAGATCAGTATTTCCCTACCTTCAGCATGTCTGAGAAAGGACATTTGTTCAACACGTGAATTCTTGGGAGTCCTTCCAGGGGATTAAATCTAGGAATCTGAATTTAATTTCCTGGAGGGAGTCCCGAGAATTTGCATGTGGAATGAACCTGAATTCATTAATTCCCTGGAAGGGGTCTGCAAGAATCTGAATGTCTCCAACGGGGTCCAGGAATCTGATTTGTTGAGGCCTCTTTGATGATTCTGATACAGAAAGTCCCAGCCTCACCTGAGTCCCTCATCTGGGTTATTTAACTTGAATTTAGAATGTCTCTAGAGGTAATGGCGAGCTACTGAAGCTTCATCTGCAGGGATGACACGGGGTTAGGTTTATAGATGACACCCACCGTGGGTCAGGGCTCTCAGTCTTGGTTTGTACAATGGCATCACCTGAGGAGTCTTGAGCCATGACCTATGTCAGGCTCTCCCTCAGATCAACTGCATCTGAATCTCTGGGGATGGGGCCCTGGAAACAGTATTTTATTTTTGCTGATTCTTACAGGTACTCATATATTCACACACTGGCAGCTTATTCAGTAGCATTTTGTGCCAGGCTCAAAGCACTGGGGAGATAGAAGTGAATGAGCCACAGACTCTGCTCTCATTGAAATTACCTTTACTGTTGTGGTAGACAATAAGCGAATATACATGTATTAAATCAATATATTTATTTATGAAGAAATATATGAAGCCATATTGAACAGTGATGAAGTGATACGAATGGGAGGTTTATTTTTTTAAAAAGGTAACAGTTTTATTCAGATACATAATTCACATTCCATACAATTCACCCATTTGAAGTACACTTTTTTTATGTGTTTAGCGACAGGGTCTCACATTGTCACCCAGGCTGGAGTGCAGTGATGAGATCATGGCTCACTGCCACCTTGAATTCCTAGGCTCAAAGGATCCTCCTCCCTCAGCCTCCCAAGTACCTGATTAAATTTTTTTTTTTTTTAAGAGATGGGATCTAGCTACATTGCCCAGGCTGGTCTTGAACTCCTGGGCTCAAGTGATCCTTCCACCTAAGCCTCCCAAAGTGCTGGGATTACAGGCATGAGCCACCTTACTCAGCCTACAGTCTGAACATTTTCATCACCTCAAAAAGAAACCCCGTAGTCACTACCAGAAACTTCCCATTTCCTCCCATTTCCCCTCCCCCAACCCCTGGCAACCATGAATCTACTTTATGTGTCTATGGATTTGCCTAGTCTTGACATTTCATATAAATGGAATGAAATAACACATGGTTCTTTGTGACTGGCTTCTTCACTTACATGGTTTTAAAGACCCGTCTGTGTATCAACACGTCATTCCTAGACCACATTCTGTTCATCCATTCATCAGTTGATGGACACTTGGGTGGTTTCCACTTTTTGGATATCTGTGAATACTGTTATTATGAACATTTGTATATAAGTTTTTTTTGTGTGGATACAGAAACTGTCAATTCTTTTACATATATTTACCTAGGAGTGGAGTTGCTGGGTCATATGATAACTATGTTTAACCCTTTGAGGAACTAACTGCCAGCCTTGTTTCCCAAGTGGCTGCACCATTTTACATTTCTATGAGCAGTATTATAAGGGTTCCAATTTCTCCATATTTTCATCAACACTTGTTGTTGTTCATCTTTTTAATTATAGCTATCCTTGTGGGTGTGAAGTAGTCTCTCATTGTGGATTGAATTTGCATTTCCCTGATGGCTAATGACATCGAGCATCTTTTTGTGTGCTTGTTGGTGAAAAGTGTGGTATGAAGCTTCTTCAGGTTATTCTAACATGTAGGCAGAGTTGCGAATTCTACTTGTGTTTGGGGAAAGCAGAGATTCTTGTGGGTCAGTAGTTGTTGGGAGAAGCTTCTCGAAGGAAGGTATGTCACCTAGAGGGGTTATACTTGTAGGTGGACCTGCTGAAAGGGTGAGATCCCTCAGGGGCTTATGCAGGGTGGATTGGAGGGAGCAGAGCTGGACAGTTAGAAGGCTTCTTCAGGCATCCAGCTGTGTGAAGTGGAGGGGTCATAAGTGGAGAGAGGAGAGTGGAATTGAAGAGGGCTGGATGGGGCAGACATGAAATTGGGATCAAGCCAACTTCAGGAGGATGAAGTACTGGGGGAAGGGGTGGGCAGAGGGGAGACAGGGAAAGGAAAAATCAGATTTTGAATTTGTTTGACTTCAGTGGCAGAAATGAGAAAGCCACTTTGGGGGAAAAAAAAAAAAAGATGAGGATGGGTCTCCTCATGAGACCTCAAGATGAGGATGAAATGAGGACTAGGATCCGAGAAGAAGCAGGGTCACAAACAGCGTGAGCCCAAGGCACATTCCCTGCTGTTTCTGAACCCGCCTTGGCTGGCCCATAAATTGGGCAGGGGTGACAATCCTGTGTTGTAAAGGGTGTAGAGGGCTTACGCGAGGTAATTAATATAGCCTGGAAGCTATACGATTTGAACTTTGTTCATACATCTAATTAATTATCTGATATTATTATTTACATTTGGCTCTCTTGTCTTACTTATCTTTATAACTGTCTCTCTATTTGCTTAACCTCAGTCCTATAACAGAGCCAGATTTACAGTTTCTTTTCCTTCCCTTTATTAACAGCTGAGCACTCACACTGTGTGCCAGTTGTCGTGTATATGGGTTATGCGATGTTAGATTCCAGCAGCCATGTTTTACAGATGAGCCAAACAAGGTCCCCTCCCCGAGGTTACTCGTCTGTAAACTGAGTCAACTTACGGCGCTGTGGGGGAAGGGGATACATTTACTGACTGCATGCTATAAGCCCGTTTACGTCATTTTCCTTTTTTAATCTTCCAGTCTCCCAGTAAGGTGGGTGTGATTGTCCTCATGTTGCAGAAAGGAAATGAATTGCCCAAGACCCCACAGCTAGTGAAGTGTCAGGGTCCGGTTGCATAACCCATAACTCCCCATTATAGCACATCCCCTCTTCTGAGACCTTCGGGCAACAGGAGAAGAGATGGATCGTGAAGGGAAAGTCTGCAAGGACCTGGAGGCGAATCTCCAGGGCGGGAGTCTGCAGTGCCGCCCTCTGCTCCCAGATGGCGCTCGAGGCTCGGCTTCCAGGACACACCTAGGGCTCCAGGCTGCCTTTGGTAAACAGGCTACTGGTTTTCCGCAAAATGTATTTTAAGGAAAGGAAGAGGTGTTTTGTTTTATTTTGTTGGTTTTGCGGGGTTTGTTTGGTCATTGTTTTGCTTTTGTTTCTGCTTGCAAAGCCAGTCATTACCTCTAAGCTTGCAGTTCGTCCCTGTAGCTTACATCAGTCTAACATCCTAGCAAAACCCTACGGAGGAAAGGGGTAGGTAAGGGGTGAGGGAGGGGACCAGTCGGGTAAGCATTTCAAGAAAAAAAATAAAGTGAAATGGCCCCATTATGGACACCCCGTCTTTCTTGACTGTTTAAGCAAAGTTGGCATGGTTTGTAGATATCAGCAAAATCCCCTACCCTGGGGAGTGGGACCTCCGTCGATGAAAAGAAAGAACATTGTCAGAGGTGCAAAGAATAGTCATTCAATGTCTGACCCCTCATTTGGTGGATTCAGAAAATGGACGGCCAGGTCATGGGTCCAAATTCAGGTCTTTTGGTGCCATTTTACTCACCTCATTCATGTTTTCTCTCCGTTAAAAAAAAAAAAAAAAACAACTGAAAAGTTAGGCCAGGGGTGGTGGCTCACGCCTGTCATCCCAGCACTTTTGGAAGCCGAGGTGGGAGGAGGCCTTGAGGCGAGGAGTTCGAGATCAGCCTGGCTAACATGGCGAAACCCCGTTTCTACTAAAATAAAATAAAGTAAAATAAAATAAAATAAAATAAAAATGTTTCAGTATTTGTTGCCTAGCTGGGGTTTGCATGGGCATGAGTCAGGAAAGCGGGCTGGGTGCACCAAATGGGAGGTACTTTTCCCGCTCCAAGGAGGCCCCAGCACCAGTTGTGGGGAGATGTTATGTGGGGTATTTTTCTTTTCCATCTGTTTTTTTTTAAAAGTGAGAGATCAGGATTTTTCATGTGCAATTTCCTAATGTTTAACAGTTGCCAACTAAGTTTTTATGTTTTTGTATTTTTTTAAAGAACTAAACAGAAAGAAGGTCACTAGGAGCTGTAGAGAGTCCTGTGGGAGCCTCTTGGCGCCTGCTTTTTGTCTGGTTTGGGCAGCACCCTGAGGAGGGGGAAGGGGGTAGGGTGCCAAGATTGGGTATGGCGGGGTGTCAGGTCAGTTTGCAAGGGTCTTAGCCTGCTGGTTGGAGAGGGGGCCTGGCTGGATATTATACTGTTCAAATGAGAAACAGACCTATTCTGAGAAATTGAAAGTGGTGCCATCTTTATTTCCTATCTTCCACTCTGTGATTTTTTTTTTTTTTAAGACAGAGTCTCACTCTGTTGCCCAGGCTGGAGTGCAGTGGCACAATCTCAGCTCATTGCAACCTCTGCTTCCCAGGTTCAAGCGATTCTCCTGCCATAGCCTCCCAAGTAGCTGGAATTACAGGCATGCATGCACCACCACGCCTGGCTAATTTTTTTTTTTTTTTTTTTTTTTTTGAGACGGAGTCTCGCTCTGTCACCCAGGCTGGAGTGCAGTGGCCCGATCTCAGCTCACTGCAAGCTCCGCCTCCTGGGTTTACGCCATTCTCCTGCCTCAGCCTCCCGAGTAGCTGGGACTACTGGCGCCTGCCATGTCGCCCGGCTAGTTTTTTGTATTTTTTTAGTAGAGACGGGGTTTCACCGTGTTAGCCAGGATGGTCTTGATCTCCTGACCTTGTGATCCGCCCGTCTCGGCCTCCCAAAGTGCTGGGATTACAGGCTTGAGCCACTGCGCCCGGCATGGTTTTTTTTTTTTTTTTTTTTTTTTTTTTTTTTAAGTAGAGACAGAGTTTCATCATATTGGTCAGGCTGGTCTCGAACTCTCGAACTCCTGACCTCAGGTGATCTACCCGCCTCGGCCTCCCAAAGCGTTGGGATTACAGGCATGAGCCACCACGCCCAGGCTCTGTGATTATTCTTAAAGTCAAAATGTGGGAATTCTTTTCATGCACATTGTAGATGTGGACACTAAATGTAGTTCCACCTCCCTAAGCTTCTACCCCGCCTTTGTTGTTGTTGTTTGGTTTTGACCACAGAGAGCTTAGGACCCAGTTGGAGTCCAAATGCCTAAAAATTGTGCAGAACTTAACGCCTCACACAGGTTTCTTTCTCCTCGGTCTTTCTTCTTCTTCTTCTTTTTTTAACTTTTATTTCTAGTTCAGGGGTATATGTGCAGGTTTGTTGCACAGGTAAACTTGTGTCATGGGGGTTTGTTGTACAGATTATTTCATCACCCAGGTATTAAACCTAGTACCCATTAGTTATTTTTCCTGATCCTCTTCCTCCTCCCACCCTCCACCCTCTGATAGGTCCCAGTGTGTGTTGTTCCCCTATATATATTCTCATCATGTAGCTTCCACTTCTAAGTGAGAGTATGCAGTATTTGCTTTTCTGTTCCTGTGTTAGTTTGCTAAGGATAATGGTCTCCAGCTCCATCTATGTCCCTGCAAAGGATGTGAGCTTGTTCTTTCTTATGACTGCACAGTATTCCATGGTGTATATATAACACTTTTTTTTTTTTTTTTTAATCCAGTCTATTATTGGTGGGCATTTAGGTTGGGTCTTTATATCTTGTCTCATATATATTTTTCATTTTTCTGACTTTGTCTGTTAATTACACTTTCCAATTTTATTGTGTCGTGTACATTTTTGGAAGCTGCCTCAAGAACATCCAGGAATGAATAAAAATGCTTATGTAGCAGGACATTCTGGCTGACTGATCTGGGGTGGAGATGCTTTGACTATGGACAATACTTCCCTCTCCTCTGCCTGCTTCCATGCTCTGAGGCTTTTATTTTTAACGGAAACAGGGAGATAAAGGAAATGGAAGAGCATCTGCTTTCTATTTGGCTGTCTGTGCCGCGTTTGAGGTCCTATGATTCGAGGGACAGACTGCCAGCTGTTTTTCATGGGACGCTTGGTGACATCCTAAGCAAGGCATGATGACCAGGAGTTCACATTGCCCTAGAGACCAGCACAGTGGCTTCAGGATCTGGGTAGCAATTGATGACCAAACTCTGACTCCAGGACTCTGCAGGGGAAGTTGCTGTTTGCCATTCTCAGGTAGCTCAACAGACTGGAAGCTTTGCGGAGATCTGGAATAATCTGCCTTTTGGAAACAGCAGTGAAGCTTCCCTCAGCTTCTTTGTGAGCAAACGTGTGCCAAGCAGGCTGGAAAGAGCTCTGTGAACTCTGATTGCTAAATGCAGATGGGCACATCACAGAGACCCGTCGTGTTGACCAGAGACCACTTTGAGGGAGCTCATTTCTGCAGACCATCCAGATAAATGGGGGCACACATCACCATCATTTTTGTATGAGAGAAAGTATGAATAGTTTGTCAAGATCTGCCAACATTTAAAACACACAACAATTCCACTTCTTGGAATCTATCCTGTGGAAATATTCACATATGTGCAGAATAATATATGTTCGAGGTGTTCATTGCAGCATGTTTTGTGATAGAGAAAATGTGGGATAATCTAAATGTTCATCAGTTAGAGCGTGGCTAAATTACGATATATCCATACTACTGGGCGCCATGCAGCTGTTAAAAAGATCAGATAAATTTGTACGTGGTAACGTGGAAACATCTCCCAAACACACCAAGTTTACATAAACTATGTGTGTGCATCTATATACGTGTGTGTGTGTCTATCTATCTATCTATCTATCTGTCTCTGACTCTTGAACAATACAGGTTTGAACTGCTTCAAAACCCCTGTGTATACGAAGGGTGACTTTTCCTATCCTCGAGTTCTGCAAGGTTGACTGCAGGTCTCGGGTAGGCACAGATTTTGGTACACTTGGGGGCCCTGGAACCAGTACCCTATGTATACCAAGGGATGATCGTGTATAGTTTATATATATATTGCTATAGCTTATATTCTATATATACTCTATATAACTACATGTATAGTATGTACTATATGCAACTATATATTTACATATTTAATATATATATTTATATATTTAGATGTATTTACACATAGTACATGTTCATTTATATATTTACTAAATATATAAATATAGTATATATTTAGTACTAAATAGGTACTATATGTAACTTTAAATATTTATATATACCAAATATACTAAATTTACTAAATATATATTTGTTACTAATATTTATATTTAGTAAATTTAGTATATACTAAATATAGTATATATAGTATTATATATAGTATATATTATATATACACATATCTATACATATATAGTATATTTCGTGCTAAATATATGTAACTATATATTTATATATATAACATATAATATTGTATATAATATATAATATTTATATAATATATATAATATAATTTATATATAATATATAATATATAATATAATTTTTATTATATAATATATAATATATATTATATATATATAATATATAATAATATATAATATATATTATATATATAATAATATATAATATTATATAATAATATTATATATATATATACTTTTATATATTATATAATATATAATATATTTATATATTATATAATATATGCTATTTATATATAATATTTATATATAATAAAATATATAATATATATTATATATTTTAGTACCTATAAATACTATATATGCCATATATAGTATACATGGTATATTTGGTATATATAGTACCATATATACTATATATACCAAATATACCATGTATAGTTAATGGAATATATATGGTATATATACCAAATATATCATGTATATATAGTTAATATATAGTTAATGGAATGTAATATAAAATATAAATATTTCCGTATTCTATATGGTCATATATAACTACATACACATACATGCAGTTGTGTATTTATACAGCGTGTGTATATGTGTGTGACATTGTGTATGTGAAATAAACATCCCCCTCCCCACAGGAAGGCATCTGCGTTTGTAGACTGGCTGGTGACTAACGGATTATGGAAAGTTACCGCCTGTCGTCAGGGTCGTACTGAAAATGTTTGAGCACTGGGAGGGCATGAACACAGACTCACCAGAGTGGATGCCGGAGCGAGCCCCGCATGCCCTTGCTCAGCCAGGTGTGAAGCCTGGATGATGAGAGGGAGGGGCATGGGAAGTAGCGGGGAAGGTTGCTGTGCTGCTGGCGTGGAAGAGTGTCCCTGTTTTGAACAACGGGTGTGGCCGTACTGAAAGCCCTAGTGAAATATCCATCTTGCCGTTGGCAGTCATATTTCAAAATTCCAGTAAAAATGTGGTGGGCTTTCTATACCCTGATTTGCAAGTGGCAAACTGGGAAGTGGGCTCTACAAATAAAAGGTCTTTGGGAGTTTATCCTGAACCTCGGACTTCCTGCTCTGGGGGGTTGGATCCCAGAACTGGGTCCGACAATGCCAAGCAGTTCTGCTGTTTCGTAATCTTTAAGGGAACTAACCCAATTCGGCAGAAAACGTGGTATAATTAGCCGTTAATAAGCAGGGCCCAGGTTCCCCACGGCCCAAATTGTTTCTGTATTGATCTCTGCCTGTGCACTGTCAGCACTCTGGAAGGATTGAACTTTAAGTGCTTAATTCAGCCCCATTCAACCGATAATTTTGGTTTTGTCCTTCAGACAAAAGCACCCTTGTTTATTCTTCTTTTTTTTCCACCCACAAATAATAAAGTCAATCCATTTCTCCCCATTCTCCTGCCCAAAGCTAGTCTGCCCCTGTAATCAATACATCTGGAAATCTCAATGTATTCCTGAGTGAGGAGCTGGGGGTGCCAGAGGACGGGAAAGGGGGGCTTAATGGAGAAGGTGCCTCCAGAATCTGCCAGCAAACAGATGGCTGCTTCAATCCTATCACGGCCAATTCCCACCTACGTCAAGTCTCTGAGCTTCCGCACCTGGGCAGGTGGTGTTGCACATGGCCTTTCAGGTGTGGTTGACAGAAATACACGTCGAACACTTTCACATTTGCGTTACAGCCTCAAAACCAAACTGCTAAGCTTTCAGCTTTTTAAAGGTTATCAAGCAAACTGCATGGCAGTCATGCTCATTGTAACCTCGTCGCAGGTCACACTCCCTGAGCCTCACCTTATTCATGAGGCTAGAGTTGTGTGAGTGGGAGACATGGATGGAGAGAGACTCAGAGCTGGTCTATTAGGTAAGCTGGTACTAAGTGATATTGACATGCCCGAATCTCAGCCAATCTGCGGACTAGTTACCCGGTTGAAGACGTTAATACTATTCCTGAAGCATACAGATCTGGGTAAGTGTTTGGAGAAAGAGACAATATCATTGAGTACCTACTAGGCGTCAATTTAATTTTATTTTTTAAAATTTTATTTTTTATGAGACAGTGTCATTATGTTGCTCAGGCAGGATTCAAACTGCTGGGCTCAGGCGATCCTCATGCTTTAGCCTCCAGAGTGGCTGGGACTACAAGTACATGCCACAGATCCTGGTTCAATACTTTTTGTAAATAGTCTTTTAAAATTACCACAAGTCTTTTCTTATTCCAGAGATGAGGGAACAAATGGAGATTAAGTGAATTGCCTTCAGGTCACACAGATGATAAATGACAGAGCCACTTTAGGAACTGTGCCTTTCTGAATCCCAAACCCACTGTGTGTGTGTGTGTGTGTGTGTGTGTGTGTGTGTGTGTGTGTGAGAGAGAGAGAGAGAGAGAGAGAGAGAGAGAGAGAGAGAGATCTGTGCTTCATTTATCCCATCCAAAAAACAAGAGAGCAAAAATAATACTTCTTCCTAGGGTGGTTAAAAGGATTAAATGAGCTATGCCTATAAAATGTTTAGTCATATTTAGCACTTAAAATAGTTGATATTGTTATCGTTGTAATTATCCCCGTGGTATGCATTAAACAGTCGTTTTCAGAAATTTCTGGCTTTAGCACAGTTGCCATAACTTTATTTTTTCTTGATTTTTATCCTTAAAACCTGCATGGCATTGAAAATAAATAAGACAGGATCTCTCTGTCCTCAAAGGAATGACCATCTGGTTATGTGGAGGAGGGACAGAGAAAGAGAGAAAGAACAAGTTACAATAGACTGTGTCATATTTATTATAGTGGGAATATATTGGAACAGAGAGGAAAGTAGTAGCCTTATACAGCCTGGGAAGGGAGCTCAGTAATGGCCCATGGGGGGATTTGAACCTATGAAAGATGAGGATAAAGTGTAGCTCGGCAGTCAAGGAAGGGAGAGGGGATTGGAGCAGAAGTAACAGCACCTGCAAAGGTGGGGAGGTTTGAAAGCACCTGGCCCATTTGGGGATGTTGCAAGTAGGTTGATTAAAGTGAAGGGGGCTTGTTGAGAAACCCCTGGGCAGGGGCGGGGGCTCACAGTGGGATTTCCCAGCTGAGGAGCAGAGACTCTATCCTGGAGGTTTTGTGAGTTCTTGAAGGTTTTTAAGCAGAAAAGGGGCAGATTCAGAATTGTGTTTCAGAAGATGGTTTTTGGGCAGGGACTCTACTGGGGAAGAGTGAAAGTAATAAGACCACCTTGAAGGCTGCTGGAGGATTTGGAGGAGACGCCATGAGCCCTGAGGATGAGTAGAAATCAGCTATGAATGGAGAAAAAGGTCTGTTTATAAAGATGGAAGAGCTTTTTTTTTTTTTTTTTCCCCCAAATCTAGAACCCACGATTAAGAATCGGGGACTGATTGGATATGAGAGTAAGGGAGGAAAAAATCTCAGATGATTTCAATTTGGGTTGGTCAGTGGAGCCGGTCGCCAAGACAGGAGACAGGGGAGAAGCATGTTTTAAGAGAAAGTTGGAAACCAAGTGTTTTAGTTCTGGCTGCTTTAACAAAATACTGTGGATCAAATGGCTTAAACAGCAAGCATTTATTTCTCACAGTTCTAGAGACTGGGAAGTCTGAGATCATGGTGCCAGCTGATTTGGTTCTTGGGGAGGGCGCTCTTCCTGAATTGCAGATGATGGTTTTCTCCTGTGTCCTCATGTGGTGAAGAGAGTGTGAGCAAGCTGTCTAGTGCTTTCTTATAAGGGCACTAATCCCATCACAAGGATCCCATCCTCATGGCCTCATCTAAACCTCCTTACCTCCCAAAAGCCCCATCTCCAAATACCATCACATTCTCAAATGTGTTAGTGCTTCAACATATGAATTTTTAGAGATACGGTTTAACCCACGGCATCAAGCTTTGGACATTTTGAGTTTCCAGGATCTTGGCCACCAAAGTGGGGCAGGAGAGCTGGGTATGCAGTGCCCAGCGCTGTGTATAGAGCACGGTAATTGGTGATCAATACATGATTAATGCATATTGATTGAGGGAATGATTTGATGGCTAAAACCATGATGTGGATGAGCTGTTCCAGGCTCATCCCAGTTATGTTTCTAGAAGGAACATGAGCAGGATGCAATGCAGATAGTTTTGGGGGAACATTAACTATCCCAAGGGACCCCCAAATAAGGACTTAAGAGAAGCTTAAAATTCAGAAATTGTAAGCACACAGATCAAGAGAAGATTCAGAGTATGGTGAAGTGTCATTTACTGATGTTGACCTATAAAATTTATAGGCTAGCTAACCTTTCTCCTTTTTAGGATACATAGCCAACATTCATTTAGTACTTGCTGTGTGCTGAGTCCTATGTCAAAGGCTTTACCTGTATTTCTTCACTTCACAGCTGCAACCTAAGGAAAGGGAGACACTATGTTTTTATTCCCTTTCTAGAGATGAAGAAACCGAGGCTTAGAGATATCACTAATTGCTCAAGGTTTTGCCGCTGTTGTGCTGTGGCTCTGGGACTCAAACCCGGGTCCAGCTGACTTTTGAGCTAAGACTATCGCTTTTCTGCCTCCTGAATTTCTAGTCATTTGAAAATCAAGGCTGAGGGTATCAAGCTGCGCGAAAGCTGTTTTGGCTTATAAGACAATCAGGTTGGGAGACTGAGACTACTTGGGAGGAAAAGTAGGGAATACAACTTGCAAGTGTGCAAGCTGCTCCACTGGCCCCGTGTATCTTTGAGTTTTTACAGGTACTCTGTTCGCCATCTGCCTCTCCCCATCTCTTGTGAAATTGAGTTGGTGGCCTTTAAAAAGCTGCCAGCTTTGAGAGAGGGGGGCTCAGTCTCCCCAGTCTTGGCCCAGAGGACTTCTCTCCATCTGGATGAGCATTCAGATCAAGGGTGAGCTAGTCCTAAGGTTAATTGGATGAACCGATCTTTTCTTTTGTTGGCTTGTGGAGGCCAATTAGTAACGTGGATGATTGGATTCAATTAAGTGCCTTCAGTGAACTAGGTTTATAGGGGACAGTGATTGGTTCCCAAATGGGGTGAGGGACCCATCTGGACTAAACATATCATCTTGCCCTGGCTTTGACGGCTCCAAAACCAAATAAATAGCTCCTTTAAGCCATTAAGCAGTCGCAAAGAAGCAGGTCTACCAGCACTCCTGTTCATTGGTTTGTTTTTATTTATATATTCATTTGAGCAGTTTATTTTCCCCAATTTCATCCCTTGTAGTGGAAAAACCACAGTCCGGAGTCAGGCAGACATAGCTGTGACTTCTAACTCTGTGTTTTGCTATATGCATAGAGTTAGGCAATGATCTTAGCGCTTCTGAGCCTTAATTTCCTTGTCTGAAAAATGGGGCCTCTGGGCACAGTGACTCACGCCTGTAATCTTAGCACTTTGGGAGGCTGAGGCGGGAGGACTGCTTGAGCCCAGGAGTTCGAGAGCAGACTGGGCAACATGGTGAAACCCTGTCTCTACAAAAAATAAAAAGATTAACCGGGTGTGGTGGCATGGACCTGTCATCCCAGCTACTTGGGAGGCTGAGAGGCGGGAGGATTGCTTGAGCCTGGGAGGTTGAGGCTGCAGTGAGTTGTGATTGCACTACTGCATTCCAGTCTGGGCAATTAAAAATAAAATGGAGCCAATAGAATTTATCTTGCCATAATGCTTATTGTGGATATGAAATGGAATAACATTAATATTTAAGGTGTTTATTGCTGGGCCTGGTACTGTGAATGTGAATCTCTTTTCCTGTAGAGAATGGAGGCTGTACCCTCTAGATAATTTGTAGCTGGTTTATAGCTGGTTATTTATTTCATTGCCCTAGTGATCTTGGTATTTTCTGACAGATAAGATCTGATATTGAAATGATGCCTATATTGTGTCTCTGTGTTGTAAAAGTAATCGGAAGTTGTCCCAGGAATTCAGGCATCATAACTACTTGCACACCATTGCATGTTAACTGAGTCCAAGCAAATTTTGCTGGAGCCCCATGCATGTACTTCCATATTCTTTATGATACGGAATCACATGAGCTGGATCCTGGTTTTGATCTCAACCTCATTTCCCTGAAGAAAAAAAAAATCATAAGCAGTACAAAATGAGTATTAACGATGAGAGTGACATTCACAGCCACATCTTGATCCTGCAGTTGAGGAAATAACAATCATTGCCGGAGCTTATGCTGCCTATTCTGTGAGTCTCAGATATTTTGGATGCTGGTGACTTCTCACAGGTTGGTGTCCAGGCCACTGCAAGGCTCAATAAGTGTGATGTGATGGGCAGCTCCAAGACTGAAGTAAGAACAAGTTTCAGTAAGATAGTATGAGAAGAGTAGGTTTGAGCATGAATTCTTCAGGATATTTTGCTAGGAACTTGCAATGCCAGAGTAAAAGGTGTAGAAGGAGTATATAGAAATAAGGAATGCCTTGGGCCTGGCACGGTGGCTCAAGCCTGTAATGCCAGCACTTTGGGAGGCCAAGGCAGGCAGATCATGAGGTCAGGAGATCGAGACCATCCTGGCTAACACAGTGAAACTCCATCTCTACTAAAAATACAAAAAATTAGCCAGGAGTGGTGGTGGGCACCTGTAGTCCCAGCTACTCGGGAGGCTGAGGCAGGAGAATGGCTGAACCCGGGAGGCGGAGCTTGCAATGAGCTGAGATTGTGCCACTGCACTCCAGCCTGGGTGACAGAGCGAGACTCCGTCTCAAAAAACAAACAAAGCAAAACAACAAAACCACAAAGAAATAAGGCATTCTCTGTTGCTGAAATATAAAATTAAAATGTAATGGATCAGAGTAGAGAAATGCAGAGTTGCTGTAATAACAGCAGCAAAAGCAACTTATAATGATAAATGTATGCTATGTGTCAGGTGTTTTTCTTGGCTGGAGAATTCGTCTAAGTTTCTGAATATATTCTAATGAAGGGGGGTTAGACAATAAAAAAGTGTATATTATTTTGCATATTAGGAAATGATAGTTGCCAGTGTGAAAATATAGGAAGGAAAGAGGATAGAGAGTGTGGGGAGCGGGGTGGATGTTATAATTTCAAGTAGGTAATTATGGAAGGTTTCAATGAGTTAATATAATAGCACTGGAACAAGACATGCTCTCCTGTTCTGAGAAGTGTTCTAGGAAGAGAGAACCCCAAAGTGACTAGGCACGAAGGCATGAGCATTCCTGGAATGATCAAATAAGAACAAAAAAGGTCAATGCAGCAAATTCAGGTAAGAATAGGGTTGTGAGAAATGAAGCCAGAGAGTTACAAGACAGATGGTTCCTGGGACAACCAGCTTGAATTTATCCAGTTGGAGGGTTTCTTATCATGTTCATCCTTCTCATTCTTATGACTGTTTTCCTTGCTCTAACATTTTCCTGGGCACTTTGACAAGTATAGTAACTGCAGGATCTTCTCAATCCTCACAACTACCTTTTGAGGCAAATGGTATATTATTCCCATTGCACATAGAAGCCATCCAAGGCTCAGAGAGGTTAAGTAACTTTATAAGGCCACACAGCATAGGGGCAAAGATCCAGTGCCTTTTCTGTCAGGCTATCTTGCTTCCATTTTCAAAGCAGTTTTTATTTGTGTCGCACCTTCTATCCTTTGCTCACAGCCTTGTCAATAAGGGCCTCCAGACAGCTCTTATTAGTCCTATTAATTGCTTCTTCCTAATTCCTGGGAATGGAATTGAATGGTAAAAATTGAATGGGTAGACACAATTTCTGAGCCTCTTTTCTGTGGAGCCATGTTTGTGTCCCCCACATAAATTCATATGTTGAAACCCTAACCTCCAATGGGATGATATCTCCTTGGGATGATATTAGGTGGGGCCTTTGGGAGATAATTAAATCACGAGGGTGGAGCCTTTATGAATGGGATTAGTGTTCCTATAAGAAGAGAAAGAGGCTGGTGCTGTCTCCCTCTCTGCCAAGTGAGGACACAGCAAGAAAGTCGCTGTCTACAAACCATAAAATGAACCCTCACTGGAACCTTCCATGTTGGCACCCTGATCTTGGACTTCCAGCTTCCAAAACTCCGAGAAAGAAACTTGTGTTGTTTAAGCCCCAGGCTATGGTATTTTGTTGTAGGAGCCTGAACTGATGAAGGCAGTTGTGCACTTTCTTTTGCACAGTATTTCCTTCTTGGGTTGTGTCCAGGGACCTTGTTCATGACACTGACCTTCCACATGTGCTTGGTGATTCTTGTGAAATCCTTTTCCATAACCCAGTTCTCCCATCAATATCACTCCCTCCCTCTCTCTCTTTTTGATCATTGCCATCTAGTTATTAATTTTTGTTTTCATGTTTCTCCTCTCTCCCCTGGTAGTATACAGAGACCAGGCTTGGCAAGTCTTTATTGCTGCATATGGAAGGTTTTTTCTCATCTTTAAAAAAGCTACTGTGGTTGGAATTTTCATTGCACAACCGTTTCTGGCTTGTTCTCCTTCTGGGTGGAGAATTGCACTTTTCTGCCCCTTTGCCTTGGGTTGTGCCATGCGAGCGGAAGTGGCACATGTGACTTCTGGGTGGCAGCATTTAGTTACTGGGGTGAGATCCTCTAGGGCTTTTTTTTCCCCCCACGAATGAGGCAAGGTCTGAAACATCTGTTGAGATGGAGGCTCATGAGCTGGAAGCAGACTGGAGAACTGAGCCAGCACACAAAGGAGGGTAGCTGCCTGTCCAGAAAGCTGCCAAGGCTGGAAGAAATAGCTTGATCATGTCACATGACCATGATTTTGATTTCTCTCTCTGTGTGTGTGTGTGTGTGTGTGTGTGTGTGTGTGTGTTTTGTTACTGTAGCATTACCTAGCCTATACAGACTGATGCTGCTTTATTCATCAACTCTAGGTTTGAAGTCGGGCAATGCCTTGCTTTTTTACTCAGCAGCCTAATGTGAAGTTAGAACTGGGGGTTTGCAGGCAGATAGACTTACCTTTTATGACCTTGGGCAAGTTACTTTCTCCATTTTCTGGCTTTGTTTTCTGTCATGGAAGTAACTGAAACCCACCTCCCAGGGTTGTTGTGACCATTAAATGTAGTAACACATGTAAAGTAGGCGGCACACTGTAGGTTTTTAATGGGTGCTTTTTTTCTTTCTTCCTTTCTTGCACCGTCATTAACTCTCGGATTATGTGCCCATTTTTTTTTTTTTCTTCTAAGGATTCCACTTTTCTCATTAAATAGTGTTTCCTCGTTGCCAGGATTTAGTGGCAAGTAACCATTTCCTCTTTCGCTCCCTCTGTCTTCTGAAAGATGAAATCGTCAGCAAGGCAAGGCGAGGATTTATCAGAAGAGACGCGCAACAGATGTCCAGAGAGCATAAATCCCCGCTGCTGCTCCGTGTCGCCTCTGTGCCAGCTTTGTAATCTGCATTAGGGAAACATGGTCTGGTTGATTGCTCTGTAATAGACTCTTACAACATTAACACTTGTTTCCCTATCTTCTAGTTCTCTAAGATATTTGTTTTCATTTTCAATTTTGATTCAATTCAGTTAGATGCTTGTTTTGACTTGGGCACAGGGCTGGGCATAGAGGATACAAAGGTGGATTCAGGTATAACCCCTGCCTGCAGGAAAGCCACTCGAGTGAGGGAGACTGATATATCAGCCAAACTAAACAACTAACCCAGAGATCCAAATCCCAGACATTGCAATAATTATAAAAATGTAAGCATGTACATGCTATGGACTAAGAGGAACATGTGAATTCCATTGGGTCCAGAAGTGGGAGAGGGATGAAGAAGACTTCTATTTAAAAGGTCGTATTTCATCAGGGTTTTGATGGATGAACAGGAGTTCACTCAGTGGTTTGTGGGGGAACAACATTTGGGAAAAAGGCACAGCATTGCAAAGGCATAGTTACATGGAACCAGAGACATAGTTCTGGGCAACAGAAGCGATTTGATGTTTAACAGCAGAAAATGCAAAGTGGGAAGCAGCAAGAGATAAAGAAGAAGGTTTTGTCCAGGCAGGCAAGGGGGAAAGGACATATTCTATTTTTTAAAAAATAATAGAGACGAGACCTCACTGTGCTGCCCAGGCTGGTCTTGAACTCCTGGGTTCAAGTGATCTTCCTGCCTTGGCCTCCCAAAGTGCTGGGATTACAGGCATGAGGCACTGCTCCCAGCCAGAAAAGGACATATTCTTGAGGTTGTGGGTATTTCTTAGACCTACTTCTCTTTGAGATTTACTCTATGTTGCTTTACACTGGCCACAAACTCCAGTTGACACGGGTATGTTTGTTGTCTTGCCTGATAATGTTGAGTATTCAGCACTCCTAGATCCGGATGGGGCGAAGAACTCCATGGAAAGAGCATGGAGTCAGGATAAAGACACTCAGGCTTCAATCCTGGCTTTCTGCTTTATTAACCCCATGTTTTTAAGCAAGTACCTGAGGGTCTCCATTACCTCCTCTACAGAATGAGGAATATCATTCCTGCCTCATTGAGCACTTATGAAGATTAATAATTAAATAAATATTTAAAATACTCAGCCCGGAACTTGGCATCCATTGGGTACGCTTCACATCTTCCAGTTGGAGAAATCAGTTATCAGTGTTTGGGGATTGCATTAAGCTCATAAAGTAATGGCTGGAAATTATTAAGATTGATTTTTGAAAATACAATCATGCTTTTATTTTCTTTTTGAAAACAGACCTTTACTGCTTCTCACAGCAAAACTTTCAGTGCCCTCCAAGGAGAAAAATAAACTTACAAAAGAAAAAAAAAAAAGAAACTTAAAAGCAATATGTCACTTCTGGGGTATCAAGCCTCAAAGGTCTTACCTCAAGATTATTTTGATAAATCCATTTACATTTTTTAGTCCCCCCTCCCCTCCAAATGTCACGTGTAAGAACACACAGATATTTTGACATCTCCACTGTGATATTTATTTTAAGCCATCAGTGGAGTTTTAAATATCTTGGAAGTGAACTCTGGCCTCTGTGGAAGGCAAGCTAATTATTTCCCAAACTGTTTCATAAAGCCAGAACCTGGCATTTATTTCCTGGCAGCTTAGAAAGGAAACATGAAGCTGCTGGCTTTTTAAGGAAGGGGATGTGCAGTGAAACAAGAGCCCAGAAATTTGGGAACCCAAAGCCATCTTGGCTGCTATATTTTAAAAGGAAGCCCTGGTGTCCCTGGAGAGCAACTGGGACCATAGTTTCACACAAGTGGTTTTGCAGATGACCCTAGCGAAACAAAAGCAGTGGCGATGAGTGGAACAAAGGTTTATTGTCACAGATGTCAAGGACGGACAAAGGTCTTGTGTGATTATGTCACCGTACAACATGTCTACAAAGTAGAGATTTTTTTTAGTCCCCTTTTATTAGGTGTGGAAAGTGAGTCTTGGAGACGTTAAGTCTCTTGTCCAAGGTCATACGGCCTGGTGGTTGAGAGCTGTTGTTTGCCTGACACCAGAGGGTCTGATCTTAACCACTTTGCTGCCTTAGTATCTTCATGCTGTGTGTCCTTGGGCAGCTCACCTAACCTCTCTGAACGTCTCAGTTTCTCCTTCCACTAAATGGGAATGACAATACCTACTACTGACCTCAAGTTATTTTGATCAGAAATTCTTCCAGAGGTGGAAGCACTTAGAAAAAATAAGTGAAAGCAGAACATCGTAATTAACTTGGTTTTGAGTAATGGTGTCTTCTATTTCTTACTGTGACAACCTCCCTAGCTCTATACAATCCCTTACCTGGCTGTCAGTTTTCTGTTGTAGATGGTACCACCTTGGGCCACATACGCATTCTTTCCTCTCTTTTGTCTTTAGCCATTTCCCCATCTCAGGCTTTTGTTTTCTCCCCAGTCATCTCACTTACAGAGTTGCCTAACTTCTGAAGCTCTCGCTGATTTTTCTCCAGAGAGTTTTATGGTGGAGAGGAGCACCAGGGTGTATGGAATTCATAGAAGAAAGTCCACTGAGTAGCGTGGGTTTAGAGGGGCTTTCTGGAGGATCTAACTCTTGCAAGATGAAGACGATGTAGGTTGAAGCAGAGAGGAGAGAGGAAAGGGCATTGCAGACTTGTGCAAAGGCTTGGTACGTTTTGGGATACATGAGTATTTGTGCAAGATAGGGTGAATGTGGGTGGAGGGTTGGTATGGTTTGTTAAATATTGAATGAATGCTTTTCCCCTTGTTTCCTTAGCTAACTTAGTCTCAGGAGAACAAAGACTGTACCTTAATTTCATACCCCTCACAGTGCCCAATCTAGGGATGGACACAGAGCCAGCCCCAGGAAGTACTCAGGTTATTGATTTATTAACACTCATGCTGATGAGTTGGATTTTATTGGGCGAAATAGGCAACACAACAATGCAGAAAGGCTATAGAATTTGGAGACAGATCTTATGCAAGCCACTTAGTCTCTCTGAGCCTCAGTTTCTTCATCTGTGAGATGGGGCTAATACATACATACCTCATAGAATTGTTGTGAAAATGAAACGAGACATGATATTTGTGAAGGGATGCATCAAGCAGACTCAATACGTGCTAGTTCTTGTTTTTGCCGACTGCCTGCTATCATCTGAATATTTGTCCCCCTAAAGCTCATGTTGAAGTTTGATCCCAATGTTGGAGGTGGGGGACTCATGGGAGGGGTTTGGGTCATGGAGGCAGATCCCTCATGAATGGCTTGGTGCCATCCTCATGTTTATAAGTGAGTTACTGCTGTATTACTTCCTATAAGAGCTGATGGTTAAAAAGGCTTGATACCTCCCCCTCTTTCTCTTGCTTTCCCTCTTGCCATGTGATCTTTGCACGTGCTGGCTCCCCTTCACCTTCCACCCTGAGTGGAAGCAGCCTGAGGCCTTCACCAGACGCAGATATTGGCACCATGTTTCATGGACAGCCTGAAGAACCGGGAGCTAAATAAACCTTTGTTTGTTTATAAATTACCCAACCTCAGGTATTTGTTTATAGTGATGCAAGACAGACTAAGACACTGCCCTCTGTGTTAATCCCAACTGCTTCTTGGAGGTTCCAACTTTGTTGATGGCAGCCAGGAATAGGTGAATAGGTGAGTTATCTAAGTAGACAATTGCCCAAATTGGCTTCAGCTCAAGCTAACTCACTACAGCTACCACACCAGAAGTTGCTCTACCCTCTCCTGTCCTGGAGATCGAAATTTGCTCCCATAACAAATGAAATAGAGGAGGACATAGGGGTGCAGGAAACATTTTGTTTATTTACACTCACCTCTGCCAAAGGCAGGAGGAGGCTTGTAGAACATGGGAAATGTCCAGGCTCAATGCAATCCGTTTCATCTGTAGTCATTGACCTTCCTCTGATATGTCACCCTTCACCAGTTACAGTGTATACCCCACAGCTGCAGGGATCTTTGTTTTGTTTGTATTCCAAGCCTAGAACAGTACCAGACAAAGAGTAAGGGTTCTGTAATTTTGTGGAAAGAACAAATGCACAAATCCCACCAAGCCTCTGTCCTTTATTTGCTTCTAGATGGAATTGGCTAGATCATGTGTCATCCTATCCTGTCACCACTTTCTTCCTTTGCATTTGCTTGTTTTTCTGATAAAATTATCAGTGTGGAGGGTGGAATGTAGCCTAGGCAACAAGAGTGGGGTTCCTACAGGGAGGTCTTATTTACTCTCTGCTTTGGTCAAACTTGAAGTGGGTTCTTGGCTCATCTTGGTCTTGTGGGCTCAAGACTGTTCATGCTGGTTGACGTTTGGTCAGCTTGTTCCCAATGTGCCTTTGATTCACTGACTTGGCACACTTTGAAGCTACTGTAAATAGATTTTACAGTGGTAAAATAAATAAATTTCTTTTTAAAATAGATTTAAAAAAGATTTTAGTAAATAGATTTCTCTCCCTCTAATAAAGGATCAATATAGCTTTACTGTTAATATTATTGATAGTCCCTTCCTCCTTTCCATGCCAAAAAACTGGGCCGAACTGAAACTGGCCCAATTGTCCCATAGAACTGATGTTTGTGATTTCTTTTGAATAAACATAGAAATTAGCCATCCCAGTCCTGAAACTTGCAAAAGCTACATTTCTCTTATCTGAGTTCCTTTCTCAGGTCTGCAACCATCAGGCTTCCCAGATAAAATCAAGGAACTGAAACTCACCAGATCCTGAATCTGGACAAAGAAAGCACCAGATCCTTCACCCATCATGACTGCCTAAGCAACCACCTGCTTCCTGTTGACCAACTCCTCTTCCTTTCCTTTCCCTAATTCCTGTTTTCCTACAAATGGTTACATTTCTTCCCTGATATAAAAATACCTAATTTTAGTCAGCTAGGGGAATGGATTTGAGACTGATCTCCCATCTTCTTGGCCGCAGGACCCAATTAAAGCCATCTTCCCTGGCAATACTCATTGTCTCAGTGATTGGCTTTCTGTGCAGCGAGCAGTAGAACCTACACTGAGCCTCTGGTGTTTCAGTAACAAGATCACCAGGTGTTATGAAGCACCTGTATGCATTGGGAAGTCATTGCCCATTTCCTTCCCTCTTAGGCATCATGGATGTCTTCAGATACCCAAGTGCAATCTACTGAACAGATCCACATATCTAACTGTGCCTGGGTCTTGAAAGTTCACCTGGCTGATGTTTCAAAAGGCATTTGAAAAGATGGTAGCTAGACTCCTCTTGAAGCTTCATTTCCATTTTGATTTTCTTATTCAACAAAATGTGACATTTTCTTGAAAGAGAGACTCCAATTTAGGGGCCAAGAGGTGGGTCAGCTTCACCAAGATAAGAGTAATTACTGGCAGAAAAAAAAGAAAAGAATTTCAGATAGAATTAGTAGATGCAGCCTGTCTGCTTGAGCTTTGCTACTAATTACCAGACTGCTATCCTTCATTCGGAGGGAAGAACTCTACTCCAGCTGATCTTCAATTTAAAATATGAGGTTGGTGGTCAAACACAAGCTTCACCCAAAACAATGACGTCAGAAGAAATGGCTCCGATGAACGAAGGTAGCTGTGATGGAGCTTAATAAAATGAGAGTTTCAAGGATGTGGTATTTCTGTTTTCATTTCACAATCAATAAAGTCATGAATGAGAGACAAATATGCTGGTTACATTACTTTAAAATACCTTGGCAAAAATATAATTTCTTATCGATTAGTTTCCCATCCAAGGCAGGGCCTGTAGATAAAAGAAAATTGACTGCTGAAAATTCTAAAATAAAGAAAGTAATTGAGGGAAGATGTTTAAATTTTTAAGAGGAAGAAAAAGTATAATCAATGTACCCAAATATGTCACTTGTACAAATACTGCTGGAACTGAGAGCTAAGCTATTCTTGATCTGATTGACTTACTTTCATTGACACTAATATTTAAAAAATGTAAAATCAACAGACTGGCTTTAGAAAGTAAAGCCCGTAGAAAGATGTTCCAGGTACCACGGAAAGTAAAAGCATGTAGGAGTGAGAATTATTCCTGGAAATTGGGTAGGGAATTATTTGAGAGGTTACTGTATGCTGGTGACTTTTGGTTGTAGGCAATAGAAACCTGAAAACTGGTTTAAACCAGTGGTTTTCAATAGGAGGCAATTTTGCCCCTTGGGACAGTTGGCAATGATTACAGCTGTGTTTGGTGGCCATGACTTGGGGGTGAGAATGGCTCTAGAGGCCAGGAACATTGCTAAACATCCTGCAATGCACAAGCCAGCCCCCGTCCAGTCAAACGCTATCAATAGTGCTGAGGTTCAGGAACTCTTGCTTAAACAGAAAAAGTGGAATTTATTGACTCACAACTGAAAAATCCAGGATGAATCCAGGTGTTCAAAGTGACAGCAGAAGTGGCTTTTTCTCTCAGACCTCCTCCTTTCCTTGTAAGCTTTATTTTTGGGGAGATTTTTTCCCCTTGTAGTCCCAACACAGGCTTCAGCAGCTCAAGGCTGCTGCCAGGTTAGGGGCTGTAGTGAAAGAAGAGCTTATCTTTCTCCTTGCTTCTCCCCAGGAATTCTGAGATATACTCTCATCTTTTTTTTCACCTTTTAAGTTCAGGGGTACACGTGCAGGATGTGCAGGTTTGTTACATAGGTGGTTTGCTGTACAGATCATCCCATCACCTAGGTATTAAGCCCAACATCCCTTAGCTATTCTTCTTGATTCTCTCTGTTCCCCACCACTCTGACTGACAGGCCCCAGTGGGCGTTGTTCCCCCCAGGTATCCATGTGTTCTCATTGTTCAGCTCCTGCTTATAAGTGAGAAAATGCAGTGTCTGGTATTCTGTTCCTACATTAGTTTGCTGAGGATGGTGGCTTTCAGCTCCATTCATGTCCCTGCAAAGAATGTGATCTCATCCCTTTTTATGGCTGCCTAGTATTTCATGGTGTATATGTACCACATTTTCTTTATCCAGTCTATCATTGATGGGCATTTAGGTGGATTCCATGTCTTTGCTATTGTGAATAGTGCTGCAGTGAACATACGAGTGCATGTATCTTTATAATATAATGATTTATATTCCTTTGGGTATATACCCAGTAATGGGATTGCTGGGTCTAATGGTATTTCTGCCTCTAGGTCTTTGAGGAATCACCACACTGTCTTCCACACTGGTGGAACTAATTTACACTCCCAGATTGAGTCTCACTTAACTAAATTGTCACATGATCGTCCCTGAACCACTCCTTGTGAGGATGGAATATTCTGATTGACTAGGCTTGGGACACACATCCATCCTTGACTCTGGGGGCAGAGGTGTTGAGTTGGTACCATTTACACCAGTGTGCTGGTGGACTGAGCGGGCAGGAAGGTGTTTCTCCAAAGGGAAAAATGAGGTGCTGTATTCAGAATTAGAGTAGATGCTGAGCAGTCAAAAATCAGATGTTCACTACATTTGTTTTCTGCAAAAATTCTGAGGAGTGGTGGTATGGGGGCCACTAGGACCCCTCTACTCCATCTCTCTCTCTTCCCCTGTCATCCAAGAAACCTTCAAAAATACACCTATTATAGTTTCTCTCTCTCCTAACACTCATGTTGTTACATTGTAATAAACATACTTATCTGCCTATCCACCTGTTCCCTTAGGCTTTTCAAGACCTAAACACAAGGATTATGTCTAATTCATCTTTGTGTTTCCAACGCCTTGCATAGAGTAGAGCACCTAGTAGATTAAAGTGAAACTCTTCTTTTTCAGTAGAATGCCAATTTGATCCCTTTAGACTATTGATCATGCATTAATCAAATGTTTATTGTGCAGCTACTAAGTGTCCCCCACTCAAACCCTGGGGGAATAAGCAAGAAACAGGGAGGCAAGTGTGGAGTGTCGTGTCACATATGGTGACATAGAAGTGATCCAAAGTGAGTTACACAATGCAAAGGGAAGTCCTGAGAGCTATGGAAATCACAGCAAGGATCCACCTTGGAGTGGGAGTCTTTAGAAGTGATGCTCAAAGGGAGCAGCCTGAAAGATAAGTGAGATTTAGTTTTACAAAAAGACTGGGTGGAAGAGCTTTCTATGCAAAGGGAACAGCCTGTGTGAAGGCCTTGAGATGGTGGTGGGGCCCTCGATCCTGGTGTTATGACCTGTTAGCTTGATAGGGTTACATTTTAGGTCTGATTTAAGGAAGGGTGGCCTCAGCTCTCCACTTCGATGGACCTCTGAGACAGTGATAATTCAATTGCAAGGAACAGAAACCCATTCAAAGAAATTAAAGTGAATAGGAAGTTTTACTGTCTGGACACAGAAGGCTCTCTAGAAATCCAATGTATGCAGCTGGACCTCATGGGACCTGGAATGTTTTTAATCAGCTGCTTTCTCCATTTCACTCTCTGGAGCTTACCTCTGCTCATCTGCTCCATTCTCCTCTCTGCAGCCTGGCGCCTGCCATTGTAATCTCAGGGTTTGCTGTTTCCCAGTTTCTACTTGCCCAGGGCCCTGGGACTTCTTCTTGACCTTACAGCTCCAACTTCTAATGCGCTCTGATCAATTGCGCCTCTATCTGAATGTAAGAGTTTCCCAAGTGTAGGAATATGATAGATCCAGGTAGTAGGAGGTGTACACTCTGGTCCAATCAGATGTGGCCAGGTGACGGTGTCCTGTGGGTGCTTCTGCTGTGTATGGGCTAGAGAGCATCTCAGAGAAGTTATGCAGGCAGGGAAGCGCCTCTCTTGTTCTTGGTGGAGCTCTCTGGAGTGGTATGGCTAAACACCGAAGAAGATGATGAGGATGTTGCTGCTGTGTTCAGAAGGGTCCAGCCTTCTTGTAATACTTGTATACTTGTTATCCTGTTTAGCACTCATGATCATCCAGTGAAGGGTTAACACTATTCTCTTCTACAGAGGAGACAACTGAGATACAGAAAGGCGGACAAACTTTGCTTCAACTGTTATTTTTATGAAATGTTAATTGTCTCACATATCTGGATTCCAACCTGAGGGAAAATGTCACCCCAGATAATAGCCTGGAGCTTCATAGCCAAGGTAATTATCACTCCTGTCTCCTTCTCACTTAACATACTCCAGCCACACAGGTATTCTTCTGGTTTCCTAAATACATAGCCTTTGCATGTGTTGTTTTCTCTGCCAGAAATGCTCTTCCCTCCCATTCTTTACTAGGTTAACTTTTCCTCATCCTTCAGGTTTTAGTGTAGACATGATTTCCTCAGGAAGATTTTTTCTGACTCCCTGAATAGAATCAGTTTCACCCTCTTTACTCTGGCTTATGGGACTCTGATCTTTTCTCTTAACAGTTTATCAGAATTTGTAATCTTACAAGTTTTGCACAATTATCCTGCCTAGACAGTTAACTCCTTGAAGGAGAGCAATCACATCTGCCAGGCAACTAGTATGTGCTCAATAAATAGTGATTAGATTGGCCAGGTGTGGTGGCTTACACCTGTAATTGCAGCATTTTGGGAGGCGGAGGTGCATGGATTGTTTGAGGTCAGGAGTTCAAGACCAACCTGGGCAGATGGACAAACCCTGTCTCTTCCAAAAATACAAAAAATTAACTGAACGTGGTGTTGTGTGCCTGTGGTCCCAGCTACTCAGGAGGCTGAGGCAGGAGGATTGCTTGAGCCAGGGAGGTGGAGGCTGCAGTGAGCTGATATCACACCACTTCACTCCAGCCTGGGCAATAGAACGAGACCCCATTTCAAAAAAAAAAAAAAATAGTGGTTAGATAAATACTGTAAATATAATTATCCAGGGAGAGGATCCTTTGCCAATTTTGTTTGGATACAGTAAAAGCTTAAACTACTGCTTAAAATGATTCATTCTTTCTGTGGAGGTAGGGGAATGCCTTAAATAGAGATAACTGATGTTTAATAAGGTTGCTAAATGAAAGATGCCCAAAAAGCCCTCACATTTAAGTTAGGAAGGTCATTTGGCTGCTTCCAGGTTTTTTCTTCTGTTCTTTTAGGATGATTCAGAGGGCCAATCTATAGCAAAATTTTAGGAAAGTGAAGGAAAACTAGTGTTTATTGAGAAGCTACTAATGATCAGGCAGCATATCAGGTGCTTTGTAAACACCATCTCATTTAATTCTCTTGACAGCCCTGCATCATGTGGGTGATGCCCTTTGTGCATGGGCTCCTTCAGTTTCCATTCCAGCCTCTGTCAACTGTGTCATTCTGTACTGCAGAGGCTGGGCTGCTAAAAGGTCAATGTACCGGACTCTCTTGCAGCTAGGATTCTGGCTATGACTCAGGTTCTGCAAATCAGATGCTCTTCTGTGAGTCTTGAATTTATAACTGAGTTAGGAGGGGAAAATGGCATAATGCCATTCACTTTGCTCCTGTGGATCTCTGCAGAGTCTGGGTAGTTCTGCAGCCATTAACTTCCTGATTTGGTGACTTCTCACTGTGCTGGTAGCAGTTTTTCCCCATCATAGCAGAGGCAGAGTGATTTGGGGGACCAGGGAATTGTTCTTGGAAGCTCCAACTCTTTGGGCCCTACCAGTGGTTTTCTAAGTCAGCTTACGTCTGGTAATCACTTCCCTTCTCTGTAAAGTAGCTGGAGTGGTTTCCATTGTCTGCAACTGAACACTCATTTAAAAAGTAGGCTTTCAGGTGTATTTTCCCCTCACTTTGAGAATCTGAGGTCAGAGGATCAGAGAGTTCAAATCAACTTGACACAGGCTTCACAGCAGGGAAGTGATAGAGAATTTGAAACCAGACTGACTTTTTCCATTTGTCTATCTTCAGCACTGCCACCAAGTTCTCTTTTCTGTGGCCCTTTTCTCTCTTTCTTTCCTTCAATATCCTTCCTCCATGACACATTTTGTTTCAAACAGATAGGATCTGACAGTCAAATTAATTCAAAGGGCTTAGGCTCTTGGTGTAACCCTACCTGGGCACATGTCTTTAAGAGGACTGTGGTGAAGGGAAGATGGTAAGCTCTAAGGCATGAGTTCCAGGCACCGTGACACCTGCTTGAAGAGGAGGTTAAGAGGTTCATGGAGAAAGCTGAGATGGGATAGAGTGGAAGGAAGGTCAGGAAAAATCACTTGGGTTCTCAATTTGTAATTGTCCTGGCCTGATTTCTTGTGCTAATCTTGCCAATTTGCTGAGAGAGGCTTGCTGCAGGTGGAAAGCTTCCTAAAGCCTTGGATCCAGGTTTTTAAGCTGGTTGGAGCTCACTCCTCTTCTGACCCATCCCCAAGAGCTCTCCTGTCAGATTTTAGACATGCCAGCTAATTCCTTTCTATAGATTCGCCTGGCTTTATTAGGAGTAATGGTATCAAGGGTATTTTTCTTTACGGACATTATAATTAGTAATTGTTTTGAAGGGCAATTGCTGTTAAACTACTTATTTTTTCTTTTCCTGGAGGACAGGACAATTTCCAAGACTGATTATTTCACAATTGAAATTCCATGTCTCCCAGAGGTACATTTTTATAGCAATTGGTGGAAGTCAAATCCTCTCTTTTTATTTTTTTCCCCATTGCACATTCATATGCAGACACACAAAAAAACATTTCTGGGAAAGGAAGCAGAAAGATGAAGCCTCCACTGAGTGTTCGACAGCTTTTATAGACGGTTCCCTGGCTCTCTGGCTAATGCGATAGATGATAAATGCTCCCGAGATACCATTTCAGTCAATTAATTAGTTAATGTTTAAAGATGGAAAGTGTCATGTAGATAGAGAACATTATGACTCTCTTAATAAAAATGACTTAAAGTAAGAAAAAATAGGGATGAAGAGAGAGTACAAGTTTTGCCTTTGAAGTATAATTTCTCTCTTTGATTCTTGTAGCCACCCATGGGGTTGTAAGCACCTCCATATTGTTGGGTCACCTCTATAAAGCTTTTTCTTCTGGTTGGACATTTTCAGCACAGTACATGTGGTGAGCTAATAGATTATTTTCTTTTAAATAGAACGGGGGTAGTGTCTTAGCCCATTTGGACTGCTACAACAAAATACCATAAACTGGGTAGCTTATAAACAACAGGAATTTATTTCTCATGTTTTGAGGTCTGGGAAGTTCAAGATCAAGGTGTCTGCAGATTCAGTGTCTGCTGAGGACCTGCTTCCTAGTTCATACATGGCTGACTTTTCACTATAATCTCACTTGATAGGAAGGATGAAGATCTCTCTGGGATCTCTTTTATAAAGTCACTAATCCCATTCATGAGGGCTCCTGTCTTATGACCAAATCACCTCCTAAAGGCCTCACCTCCTAATATCATCACCTTGGGGATTAGGATTTTAAAAGATGAATTTTGGGAAGGGACACAAACACTCAAACCATAGCAGGTAGGCATGTCCAGAGCTAGCTTGTTGTTTGGGGCTTTGAAATTGTGTTGAGCAATTCCCTAAATCAGCCATGCTCAGAGATGACTGGAAGGTGGGGAGTGGATATAGTAGATACAGACTTTTATAGGGGGTATCGCCAAGGATCAAGATCCAAAAAGTAAAACCCAGTACTTTATTGCGAGGCTTTTGAGCTTTGAACTGAAGACAAGAATTACAGCAACGAATGAGATGCCCAACGGAAATGAAGATGGGAGTACACGCAAAGGTATCAGTAAAAGAAGAGGGTTCTAGAAAAATGGCCACCAGCACAGTTGTAGGGCCCACTTCTCACAATGTTGCAACACTGGCTTCCATGCTGGCGGGAAGGTCACCTTGGTGAGAAGGTTTGGGGTGAGGACAGACATCCCTCACCAAATATAGGGCTTATCAAATTCCTGCATTCCAACCATCCTAGATAGACAGATGCCTGTCTCACCCATTCTATTGCTGGGACCTTCTCTGCCCATTGAGAGGATCCCAAAGAAACAGGTGCATCAGAAATAGTGGCTTCCTAAAGTTCCATTCTATTCTGATATTTGACAAACTGGCAAGGTTTGATGCAGAAGATGCATCCCTGCTATGTCATACGCACAACTGTGGGCTGACAAAAGACTTTTTTTCCTTGTCACAGCTGCCCAGACATTTTTCATTAACAGAAGTTAGAAAACAATTGATTAAGGTGTAATCTCCCGTCTTCCCACACAGTGTCTAGGAGTGATGGAGAATGCACGCACTGGAGTTAGACAGTTCCATGGTTGTAAGCTTTGCTCTAGCACCTTCTAGCTGTGCTAACTTGTGAAATTTCCTAATCTGCTTGGAACCTCAACTTCCTTATCTGCTAACGGGGATAATAACAATATTTATCTTGGCAGGATTCAGAGAGAAAGTTATTTATTCATCCACTCCAGAAATGTTTTGAGCTTCTATTACACAGCAGGCATGTGCATGCTGGCATGTTGGTTTCACAATAGTGAGTAAGACAGGAACACCCTTTGCTTTCCTGAAGCTTATATATTCATGGAGAGGCAGGCAATAACCGAGTTAATTTAAAATGGTGATATGTTATGGAGAAAATACAATAAAGGAACAAGATAAAAAAATTGCTCAGCATGGGAGGTGGACAGCTTAGTTTGGGATTACCTTTTGGAGGTGACCTTGAATTAAAGAATGAGGAATGACAAGGAGTGAGCCATGCACATATCTGGGGAACAGCATTCTCAGTAGAGAGACCAGCAAGTGCAAAGGCCCTGGGGTAGGAAGAGCTTGGCATGCTCTAGAAAATAAAAAGGGCCAGTGTGGGTATAGCATATTAAGTGATGTGGGGGCATGGTCAGAGGTGTAATGAAAAAGGCAGGCAGGGTCCAGATCATGCAGGGCCTCAGGCTATGATTAGGTGTAAAAAATGCATTCTCAATTTAGTGCCTGGCATAGTCAGTGCTCAATAATTGAATATTTCCTGTCTTTGCAATTCCTTTCCCTTCAAACAGAGTTGAAACTTGGCTAGGTTATTGAGTTACCATTCTGGCGGCTCCTTCCTCCCCTGGAACTGAAAGGATCTGTTAGTTGCATAACAAGGAAGGTTTTTCTTTTTGCACAATGCCATAGACCTTGAAAAGCTTCCAAGTAGGAGTTTCATGTCTCAGAGGGAGAAAAGGATGAGCTGCCTAGGAGACTATGAGTACTCATTGAGTAGACAGGAGACTTCAGTTTAATAAGCTTGAGCTTAGATGTCTGTGAGAGTCTCTGTCATATAAATAAGAATATGCTACAATTTATATGAGCTGGACTTTAGGATCTGGAACACTTGAAAAACCAGAACACACATTTTTTATACTTTGCTTCTGGGAGAAGGGCAAAGACAGGAATACAAGTGATAGCAGATAGTGTTTTAAATAAAAATTCCACATGCCAAAGATCTCTGCTGATTCAGTCTAATTTCTAACACTCTCTTTAGTCCCAGAATATACAATTCTTAGGTCTGCAAGAATGCTTATCTTTCCAAGAGAGACTCAATTTCTTTGGGGGAATTTATTGACAGTGGGTAGCAATGTGGGCTAACCTATTGATTCTTTTTTTCAGTTAACAAGGGAGGAAATAAATGGGATTTTCAGTCTCATTCCTCTGCTAACCAGGGGGAAAAGAACCTTCCGCCCATGTGCACTGAGTCCTGGTTAATCAAGTTTTTGCTGTGGTTGGCAGACAAAAGCTGAGCAGATTTTTTTCCAAGTGTGGTGCAAAGTAGGGCTGGATTTTGCTGTAATTTTGTCATTAGGCCCCAAAGAAGAAATGACATTAATCAGAGATAATTTTCCTGGGCCTCCCAGAGGGGTATGAAAGGCAGAGTGAACTCTCTGTTGCTCTGAAGTGGCAGAGAGTGACCGTCCGACAGATGAATTGAACAGATGGGAGGAAGTGTCAATGTACAATTGATAAGCACCCTGGTGATGGAAAAGAAGAAACTGCTTAGAAAATGATGTGGGGGATGCATGAAGTAGAGATTTTGCTGAATATTGAAGTCCTCCCTTACCCTTGATTTGGCATCTGGAGAATAATGGTGTATAGGGAGGCACTTGGCCAAAATCTTATGTGGAAAACAATTAACAAATCAATTACTTTAATAGACATTTATTAAGCATCTACTATATGATACTATGCTTAGATGATGAATAAAGAAATATATCAGATCTTTTCTCTCTGAAAACTCTGCCTTCAAGGTGATCAGTAGGGGAGAAAAAGACAGGGAGGCTGGGTTTATTAATTATTAAATTCAAGGTGATAAAGACCATGACAGAGGTGACAAACACGCTCTGGTCTGGGAGCTCAGGAATAGCTTTCAGGAGGAGATATCTAGGATGTAATATTTTCTAATTATAGAAATAGTACACATTGTCTTATGTTGGGATCTCGTATTAGTTATATATTGCTACATACCAGGTGACCCCATCACTTAGCAGGTTGACCCACATTTATTATCTTACAGTTGTGGGCCAGGAATCTGGATGTGAGTTAGCTAGGTCCTCTGCTTCATGGTTTTGCACAAGGCTGTAATCAAATGTTGGTGCAAGGTTGTGGTCTCACATGAAAGTCTGACTGGAGAAGTATCCATTTCCAAGCTCACTCAGTAGTTATTGGCAGCATTGAGCTCTTCATTGGCTGTTGACTAGAAATGACCTTCATTTCTTTGCCATGTAGGTCTCTTCAATGTGGCAGCTTGCATTATCAAAGCATGCAAGGAGAGAAGACAATCTGGAGAGTCTGGTAGCAAGATGGAAGTCAGTCTCTTCTATCCCAATCATGGAAGTGACACTCATCACCTTTGAATTTAGAAACATGTCACACTCATGGTGAGGGGATTGTATAAGGACATTAATACAAGGTGCTGGAGATCATTGGAGACCACACCAAAAGCTGTCTATCAAAGGTCCTAGAAGCAGATCCTGAAATGAGGGGTCATTTTAAACCAATTTAATAGGAAGTGTTTCCAAGAAAAACCCAAGCAAGTATGTGATAGCAAACAAAGTCTAGCAGAAGGTAACGTTGGCTCAATCTGCATGGGAGATCTGGAGGCAGCATATTTTGAAATAATTCCCATTAAGAAGCAAGGGAGGTGAAGTATTTAAGCTAGTCCACCTGTCAATCATTGGCTAAGGGCTGCTCTTAGGCAACATAAATTCCCAGTGCATTCAGAGAAAGTGGATTCCAATATTTTGAGGCTGTGGGGAGTGAAAGCACATGGGAAACTGGTGTGCACAAAATCATCAAGGGATCTGAGGGGATGTGGGAGGGCACTGATAGCATCTGCTGCTCAGGTTCATTGTGAAACATTGTGATGATATGGACAAGTATAAAGAAATAGGTAATTCTGCAGGAATGACTGCAACTAGAAGCTAGTCTTAAAGGTTGGGCAGGAATACATCCAGGAAAGGAGATGGAGAGTAACCTAGACAGAGGAGAACATCAGGGAGGGATATTTGAAGGGGTGTGAGCATAGCACCTTTCAGTAAATCTAAGTAATTAAAAATAGAGTCTAAGTAAAGCATAGAGATCTATGAGCCACAGATGAGCATTTTTCACACAGTGTTTAAGCATTTTTAAGCTAACATTGAAAAATGGCAAGTTCTACAAAAAAAAAATTTGAATTTCGTGATTCTTTTGAAAACTCAGAAGAACTTGCAATGCTGAGTCTGCATTTCTGCTGGGAAGAGGGGCTGGACCTGTGAAGTTGCTCATTTGTTGAGTTGGGTCATGTCCTTGTGGTTTTGTCCTGGCCCAGCACACTCCACTGAGTCCCTATATGGCTTTGAGATTGAAACCTTGGGTCTGAGTGTGTCTGGGGTTCTGTAAGTTGCAGCTGGCAAGAGCTATATTATTAAAGACCTCAAACATCAAGCTGAGGACTAGGAATGTGTTGTAGGGAGATGGGGAGCCATTGAAGGTTTTAAGTATCTGTATGACATCATGAGATTTGTTCTCTAGAAAGTCCATGTCATTTGGCCCCACTGATGCCCCAAATCAGATCTGGGGATCAGCTATTGTTTAAATCAAACTTTATAAATAATTCTCAGCCAGACACCGTGGCTCACACATGTAATCCCAGCACTTCGGGAATCTGAGACAGGAGGATGGCCTGAGCCCAGGAGTTTGAGACCAGCATGGGCAACATGGTGAGACCCCCATCTCTACAAAAAAAAAGAAAAAAAAATCCTGGAATGTTTAGAATTAGGTTAGTTATAATCCTTGCTCATGACATACTGTCATTTTTTCTCTGAGAATGGATCTTTTAGTTTAATTGATTAAAAATTTAATAATATAATAAATACCCCGATCTCTTCATTCAGCCAGGAGCAATCACATTGACAATGACACACATCTATTCCTATCTCACTGTGTAGCGGGTTTCTGCTGTCTTAGCTTACTCATCAACCATTCTCCCTTGTAGTAACCTAGTGAAAATTAGAGGAGCTTAGATATCATCTAGGACAGCCATTTTAAAAAGACTCTCCCTTTTAAAGAATTTCTCTAACCAGTGATGGGAAATTCACAACTCCAGCAAGCAGCCAGTTCGATGATAGCTGTTAGAAAGTTGGGCCTGCCTGTGACGCCTGCCCACTGTTTCCAGCTGGGCTGTCTGTTAATTTCCTTCCATTTACCTGGAACCTGGTAAACATAATCTTCATTCAACCTGTATCAAGCACCTGCCTTGTATAAGGCACTGCAGGGAATACAAAGGTGGTTAAGACAAGTTTTTTCTGCCCCTGTGGAGTTCATAGTTTAGCAAGGAGATAAGACAAATACACAAATAATTATAATACAATGTCAAGAGTGCTGTGTACTATAAGAGAGGAACAAGCAAAGTGTTATTGAAATTTAGAGAGAGAGAGAAAGAGGCAGAGATTAATTCCAGGTAGAGGAAGTTGGAAAAGCTGCGTACAAGAGGTAGCATTTGAGCTGTGCCTTGCTGGGAGGTGAAGGTGATGGTTTTACAGACTGGGGAGAGGGAACAGGAGAGTGCCATCCGGACAGAAGAAAAAACATGGACAAAGACGTGGAGGTGGGAGAGTTCAGGGCTGGTGACCCCCAGGGATTGTGACCATAGATCCTCATTGACCAGGAGTCTCACTTTGGAAGTCAAAGGCTAAAGCAGATGCCAGGGTCCTGGGGCCACAGCCTCTCACAGTATGAATTGTTTACCTGCCAGTATTCAGCGTTGCTAATTCTTCCTCATCCTCCTCCTCCGGGAAGCCTTTGATACTTCCCCAGGTTGGTTTAGGCGCCTCCCTGTATACTCTTTAATTTCCCTGGGCTTACGTTTGTCATAGGCTTTAGCTCTGTCCTGTCTTGGTCATGGCTCTAATATGATTGTGCATTGGCCTCCCCCCCAAGACATGAGCAACTGAGGGCTGGGATCCCGACTTCTACACCACTGCCTCCCCAGTGCTTAGCGTGGTGCCCAGCATATGGTAGGTCTTCAGTATACAGTTACTAAGTGGATTGAATGCTATTTTGGTCCTATTGCTACCTACCTCTGTCCCTCATTATCCTGCCCATTAAACTTAAAATATGTATTTAGCTCTCTCTACTTTTTTCTCAGCTATCATTCAAGGTCTTGACTTTGCCTTTTTGTAGTATATATTTTCATTTTATGTATTACCTATGGAATCAGATTCAAGCTCTCATTCTGGCCCAACCTGCAAAGATACAATCTGGATAAAGCCCATTTCTTCAGCCAACCTGGTCTGCTTTGAGCCCCGATATACCACCCCTTAGGCATTTTTCAATTCGACAGTTATTTATGGAGTGCCTACCCCGTTCCAGGAACACACAATGAGGGCAGTGTTAGGATGCCCCTGGGTTAACTCACAATTGGCTGTATCCCTGAGTCTCACTAGAAAAACTCAGAGGCTGGAGAAAATGGCAAGTTCCCACGGAGGAGAGAGGTCTGATGTGTCAGCCAGATTAATTCCTCCAGTGCCACTATTAGATGAGTGCTTGGGTCCATCAAGCAAGTCCTATGGCGGCTACCTCTTCCGATACTCATCGGGAATCTATCTGGGCTCTTTCAGGGGGAACGGGAGATTGTAATTCTGAAGTGGAACAGAAAGAAATGTAATTGGATCAATGGGCTGTTAATGATGCTATTGAAGAGTGCTCTGCCAGAGCTGTGTTGTGAATGAGGCCGGCCATAGAGAGCCCGGCCACGGCCACGTGCGAGCTTGACTTTGACACAAAGCCTTCTGCAGACTGTGTTTTTTTTTTTTTTTTTTTTGTATGTGTGATCTCATATAATTCATTATAATTTTCCCTGGCTGGAGACAGTGTTTTAGTGGGGTCAGGTAAGGCCTGCCAGGCGTTTGGCTATGTGTCTGGGGATGGGAAGAAAGATTTGCATATATATTTGTGCTTTATAGGGTGGTTGCAAGCATCAGATGACCTCCCTGTTCGTAGCTGAGTTGTTTCTGATGGGCAGAAATGGGAAGCAAAGTGAGTGCTCATCCACAGGCGGATGGCTGACTAAGCAATGGCGTTTCCACCCATGGACTGGTATGTGCCCATTAAGGACAGTGAAGGCGAGTGATATCAGGTGAATTGGGGGCTTTCTTTCCTTTTACTTTTTTCTTTTAGTTTAATGGGATATACGTGCAGGTTTGTTACATGATGCTGAGGTTCGGGCTTCTGATGATCTCGTTGCCCAAGTAGCAAACTTGATACTCAATAGGTAATATTTCAGCCCTTGCCTCTTCCTTCACTTCCCCCTTTTGGAATCCTCAGTGTCTCTCATTCCCATCCTTCTGTCTGTGTGTACCTATAGCTCCCGCGTATCAGTGAGAACGTGCAGTATTTGGTTTTCTCTGTCTGCATTAATTTGCTTAGTATAACAGCCTCCAGCTGCATCCATAGTGCTGTAAAGAACATCATTTTATTCTTTTTTTTTGTGGCTGTCTAGGATTCTGTGGTATATATGTACCATATTTTCTTTATCCAGCGCACCACTGGTGGACAGCTGGGTTGATTCCGGGTCTTGGCTACTGTGAATAGCACTGCTATAAAGATATGAGTGCAGGTGTCTTTTTGGTAGAATGGCTTATTTTCCTTTGGGTACATGTCAGTGATGGGCTTGCTGGGTCCAGTGGAAGTTCCATTTTTAGTTCTTTGAGAAATCAACTTGGAGGGCTTGCAACAAGGAATTGTTGAATGAGGAAAGCTACATGGGAAGAGTGGGTAGAATAGGATCCGATGTCTATAAAACAATGACTGCCCACACTTATGTGTGTCTATATGTCGGTCTAGAATTAAACGAGGATGGACACTATATAGAAGACCACTGACTGGACAGTCAGTACAGGTTTTTCTGGTGGGGCGGGTGGTGGAGCAGGTGGGGAGACGGCAATGAGGGTGAGAATAGAGGGGGCGGGGCAACTGAGCCAAAATTGGTAGCAAAAAAAGTTGGCTCTCTCTCTCTCCCTGTCTCCTCCTCTCTCTCTGTTTCTGCCTCTTTCTCTCCCTGCTTGTCTGTCTCTTTTTCTCATACATACACACACACACACACAAAGGAATGCTCACTTTTTATGCATTTATGTAAAATTTATATATACATGGATATATATGTAAGGCTAAATAACTGGAAAAAGGAATAAACAAAAGAATCAAGGGACATCTTAACATTTCACTTATAATTGACATACATAATTGTATGTGTTTATAAGTATAGTGTAATATTTTGATATGTATAAACATTGTATAATGATCAAATAGAGTAGTCAGCATGTCCATCATTTCAAACCTTTACCGTTTCTTTGTGGTGATAATTGTCAAGCTCCTCTTCTCTGTCTTGAAATAAGCAATGTATGGTCATCAGCTCCAGTCACCCTACAGTGTAATAGAACACAGGAACTTATTCTTCCTGACTCATTTTGTACCCCTTGGCCGACCTCTCCCCATTGCTCCTTCTCTCTCCCTTCTCCTGCCTCTAGTAACCATCAAGTGACATTACTTATTTTTACTCACAAAACATGTATCAATGGCATACTCTGTGCCAGGCATTTTGCTTGGTGTGGGCAATACAGAGATAAGATCCAGGACCTATCCCTTAGAAAGTATTTTGTAATCTATATAAAAAAAAACTAGTGGGGTGCAGTGGCTCACGCCTCTAATCCCAGCACTTTGCGAGGCCGAGGTGGGTGGATCACTTGAGGCCAGGAGTTCGAGACCATCCTGGCCAACATGGCTAAACCCCATCTCTACTAAAAATGCAAAAAAATTAGCCAAGTATGGTGGCACGTGCCTGTAATCCTAGCTACTGGGGAGGCTGAGGCATGAGCATCACTTGAATCTGGGAGGCGGAGGCTGCAGTGAGCCAAGATCATGCCACTGTACTCTACCCTGGGTGAGAGAGTGAGACCCTGTTTCAAAAAACCAAAAAAAAAAAAAAAAAAGAAAGAAAACTACAAACTAGAGTTGTTTCCAATCCTGGCTGCACATCAGTCACCACTGAAGACTGGAGCTTTTAAAACAATGCTAATGGCCAGGGCCCTACCCTAGACTAATTAAATCAGAATCTGGAGTGTAGGGACCTGAAGTTTCAAAGATCTTACCGTAATGTAAAGATTGACAATGGTTGAGAGTGATTGTCTTAGAACCTGAATTCTAATAGTGTAAGAATACTAATTCTATTACTGTATTATCTCAGACTCAAATATCTGTTAACAACTTTAGGCTAGCCTTTGGCACAGATGGCTTTCTATTTAATAAAATGCAAAAGCAGTTTTGGCCATGTGGAAGCAGTACCTAAATGCCTGTGTGGTCCCGTCATTCCCAGGGTGCTGAGCTACAAGGGCGACCAGGGAGAATGCTAAAGGTTGATGGTTCAGGGTGGTTTGATCTCATGGCCCCTCCCTGTGTTCTCTCAAGGCTGCTCCCTGCCATCTGCTGAAGGTTGGCCGTTTGGTTTGGTGGCATTCAGGTAAAAGCAGCACCTCCCTGGACTGCTCTCTTATGTGGTTGAAGCAGTGTGGTTCTGAAATTAACTGGAGGATTTACCTCCTCTGAGATGTTGGCACTTCCTAATGAATTGTTTTCCCACTTTAAAATACACACTCATGTCATTTAAGGAAACTCAACAGGTGAAGCCCAGTAATTAAGGATCTCTGCAGGAAGGGGAAACGGAAAGCAGCAGCTGGATCTCTTCTTAACAGCACCATTAATCAGCACCACCTGTGCAAGGAAAGCCAGACACCAATTGCTATGCAAGCCCAGAGGGCCAGGCTAATGTCCCAGTCAGGATGGTCACTGTCCCGCTTTTCAGGGTTGTGGAAGAGAAGGTTCAGGTCCCCAGCTGTGGTCAGGCAATTGGTATCTGGCTTTCCCTGTGCAGGTGGTGAGGCAAGCGAGGTGCTTAGGACGCAAATTAAAGCTGCATTCACTCTGCACTTGCCTGAACTTGCATTCTAGGTACCCTGCTCTTAAGGAAGCACCCATTCTCAGGGTCATGCTTGTGCCGAGTCAGCCCCTGAGAGTGAGTGCCACCTTAAGTGTTGCACTTTCTTGCCTGGTCATAGTTCAAGCATGGGCAAGGCATGTTGGTTTGGGGACAGACTGTTTGAATCTTCACTTTCCCACTTTCTAGTTCAGTGATTTAAAGCTAGTGATAATGTTTCTCTCTGAGCCTCAATTTCTTCATCTGGAAGATGAAGAAATGAATGTAGCATATCATATGCTGAGGGGCAGGTTTAATAGTTGACATTACTATTATTTAATAGAAAAATTCTATTTTAAAAGTTGGCTGCTATTTGAATTAGTTGACCTAGGAGGATCATGAGGAATCCTTCTGAGACAACTGCATATTTTCTTTTCCCAGAAAAAAATACTTTAATTGGTGTGGTTTGCTTATTTGCAGGGAGATTTCCCCTGGGGTACAGTAGAGATGAGAAAAGCTTAGATTAAGAAAAGTTGCATTGGGAAGCATGACAGAAAATATAGTAATTTGAGGTCTTCTCCCAGCTCAGGGAAAGAGGGTCTTGGGTGTATTAACCATTGCAAAAAATTAAAAGGAAATAGAGAAGAGACTTGGTAGAGGACCCCCCACCCCTCCAAGAATGACAGCAGTTGGGCTTTAAGAAAAGGCTAGGGAATATAGGATTAAAGAGACTTAGCAGAGGATCCTCCCCAACATGACAGCAGTTGGGCTTTGAGGAAAGGATAGGGAATGCGGAATTCCCTACGACAGGGGTGAGTGAAGAACTTCAAGGCAGAGATGACTAAACTTTGTGGAAGTCATTGCTTATTGCATGCTGTAATCCCTGTCCATTTCTTGAGACCTTCGGTAAAGTCAGCTGCATGAAACAGCTCTGTCTTAGAGATCCTTGGGAGAAAGGAAGGAAGAGACAGGTTCCATCATGAGTTACAGCAGGATGGATAGGGGCCTTCGACAGAGCTTACTACAGAGAGGTAAGAAATTCTTCAGGAGTGGGAATTCAGGCTGAGGTGTGAGTTTGAGCAGGAAACCCTTGAAAACTGGGCCAAACCAAGTTGGAATGAGCAATTTCATATGTGTATCCCAAGCACTTAGGATAACGTCTGGTGTATAGTAGGTGCTTTGTAATTATCGGTGGAATTATTGATGTTAACAGTTGGCCAAGAGGGATTAGTGAGCAGGAATTTCAGGCAGGCAATTTTCAGCCTAATGTAATGTAAGCTGCTTGGAGAAGTAATGACCTCCCTGTCACTAAATAGGTGGAGTGCATGAAAGGCTAGACTAGCTGAATTCAAGCTTGTCTGGGCTAGACAGCTTCTAAACTCATCTGTCAGGTGGATGTACACTGGTTCAGTCCATGTTTTTAAGACTGGATGGGCCTGAGTTAAAAGACTGTCTCCTGCAACTAGCTGTGTGACATTGAGCAAGTCACCTAATTCCTCTGAGCGTCAGACTCCCATTTGTAAAATCAGGATGGTGGGAGTGCCTACCCCGTGGAGATGCCTGATGCCTGGAGGGTTAAAAGAGAAGATGTATGTAATGTATATAAATGGCTTAGAGCAGTTCCTGCCTGCCAGTAAGTGTACCCTTAAGAACACATAACAACTCTGAGATTGTACAGCTCTGTTACTCTCATTTCTAAGGCTGGGGCTGGTGAAGTATCTTCCCACAAGTCTGAGAATACATAAATGGAGCATAAGTTTTCTGACTCCCATCCTACTCCTCATCTGCTTAGCTGGAGTGAGTCTGCTACACACAGAGGAGTGGATTGGCCTGCTAGGGCTGGGTGAGGGGCAGGCATTTCTCAGAAGACCCAACCTCCTGAAGGCCTGATGACAACAGAGGTACTGTCCAGTGAAGTCATAAACAATCAATAGTCTAGATTTTGTGAGTTATTGGAAGGTCATCAGAGGAGAAACAGTGGTCACAAGGAGTTGGGTTTGTCCTCACTGGAAGGAGAATCTTTAGTGAGGGGACATTAGTTTGTTTCTTAAACAAGGATGGATACACAAGGGCAGACCATCACCTTATGCTATGGTGGAGGAATACTTTTGTCTGGAGATATTTCATCAAGCAGTGGCTGAAAAGCTTGCTTATTGTGAGCCACTAGGCTGTGTGTGCATATAGTAGAAGCTCCATAAGTACTTGTTTAATGAATGGATAATTTCCACTACTAATTGCTTCACCTATCTTCTTGACAACCATAAGGCGTAGGAAAAGACTTGTAGCTACCATCTGTATTAGTTATTTATTCCTGCATAACAAATTATCGAAAGTTTAGTGGCTTAACACAACCACATTGTTGGTTTACTTAACAATTCTGTGAGTCAACAATTTGGGCTGAGCTCAGGTGAGTGGTTCTTCTGTTAGTCTTTCCTGGGGCTATTCCTGTTCTGCACTCATCTGGGGACTCCATTAGAGACAGATTGTCTACGATGACTTCACTCCCAATTCTGGCATTTGGGGCTCTCTGTTGGCTAGAACTTACTCCACGTGGTTTCTCACCCTTGAGGAGCCTAGCCCAGACTCCCCATATGTCAGTCTCAGGGTAACATTTCAAGAGGGATAAGGTAGACGTTTCTGGCCTGTTGCAGTGTAGGCTATGAGTTACCATAACATCACTTCTTTGAGATTTTCTTGGTCAAGGCAAATCACATGACAAGGTAAGACTCAAGAGGGTAGAGAAATTGGTTCTACTTACTATTTAGTGGAAAGGACAGCAAAGTGACATCACAAAGAGGTATGCATATAGGGATGGAAGGAATATGTGACCAACTTTAGTAATCACTGTAATTCTGAATTGACTCACAAACACTATCAAGACAGATCATTGTCATACCCTAGTTCAAAAAGCAGTCCTTGCAGCAATACAGTACAGATAGAAGTACAGAGAATGTGATTCTACCAAAAATGACGTATTTACATGACCAGTGATGGGTGAGACCTATGAAAAATCCCCAGAGATTCTCAAGAACTCATAATTTACATTTCCATATTTAGGTAGAATACCAATCTCCTGCTGTCTTTGACTTCACCTATTATATTCCCAGGTATGTGTATCTAAACCCAAGTTGGTCTCACATTTTTGCCTACTTCAGAGTCAATATGCAACATGCCCTCCTACCTTTTTGTGTTACCACATTATTATAACATAAGGGGTAGTTTTGTCTCCTGGTTATCTTGAGCCCAAGCAGGTCCTTCTTGGTGGTAGCCTATTGGTTTCTTCCAAGTGTGCCCATGACATGCTATTTTTCTCCAATCTAAATCTTGCAAGGATCTAAGTATTCATATGTCATCATCTCCTTTACATACTTCTTGGTGTTAAATCAACTTTTATAATTTTCCCTTGTCCTAGTATTTTTGGGATATGCCTGTCTTTTCTCAAGTAGTTAGGTCTGTCTATTTAAAAAGTAGTATTGAACCCGAACACTCTCATCTCCTTTAGGTCTTCATTCAAAAGTCCCTTTTCTGGTGAGTCCTTTCCTGACCCTATTCTTTAAGAATTGGAACTTTTGCCAGCTGGTCCCAAGCCCCTTTACTTGATGTTTCTCTCCCCATAGCACTTAACACCATCTATAATTCTATATATTATTTTTATTTTTTATAGTCTCTGTCTCTCTCTCCCTCCCTCGCTCTCTGGAATGTAAGCTCTGGGAAGGTAGTGGATGTTTGTTTGTTTTGGTTACTGTTATACTCTCAACAGCTAGAATAGTGCCTGACCTAAAGTAGATAATAAATACTTGTAGCAAAAATAGATAATTACCTCTCTCTCTCTGATGATGTCTCTATTTGTCTGTATCTAGTTCTGTCTATATCTGTCTATCTCCATCAACACATCTATCCATCTGTTTTTCCATCCATCCATCCATCTGTCCATCCATCCATCCATCCGTCCATCTATCCATCCATCCATCCATCCATCCATCCATCCATCCATCTGTCCATCCATTAATCCATCGACCTACCCACCACTCACTCAACCATCCATCATGCTAGTGAACCTACCTGGTTAACACTGTTGCATGTTTTAAATAATAGAAGAACTGAAAACTAGGAGCATATCAATTAATATCAGAGAGTTTCTATGGATCCTCAGGCTCCTTGCTGTGACTGAGCATCCGTCTTTGAGGCAAGGGAAGTCTGTGGTGAAAATGAAGGCAATTCTTCAGTGAAACAGAGACCAGGTCTTGCTACATCTGAGGGACATCTTTAGGGAGCAAAAGCTCTTTCATGCCTGAAACTTTAAAAAATTGAAATTGCACATATTAAAGAATTTCTCTTTTTAATCTCAGAAGCTTTGGTGGCAGTGGGCTGGGAGGACCTTTGCAGTAGGGTGAGAATCATTCCATCTTTATTTTATTCTTGAGACTTGTGAGTTTTTCTCTGCCCCTGTGTACTTTGGGGGTCTTCTCTGTTTTTAAGCATTTGCTGAGAAATTTTTTTTTTTTTTTTTTTTTTTTGGGTGACTTTTGGTTGTTAAGTCAGGCCAAAGGTGAGAGAAAATATACATTCATGTCAGTTTTCTGGGACTAGTTTTGTTTTAATAACAAGGAAATTTGAGGAATCCACTTTGTCTCCCTGTCACTGGTGGCCAGTATCTGCCTCATGGGGTAGAGGTGAGAGCAAAGTTTCCCTGTGTCTGCATTCCTGAGAGAATCATTAGAAACAGAATGCTCAAACCATTGTTTTGTTCGGCTCATATAGTATTGATTTTATTTTGCTTCCATCCATCCACCTGTCCTTTCATCCATCCATACATTCGTCTATCCATCCATTCGTCCATCGGCCTACCCACCCACTCATTTATCCATCCATCTTGCTAGTGAGCCTGCTTGGTTAACGCTGTTGCATGACTTAAACAATAGAAGAATGGAAAACCAGAAGCAGATCCTGGTTTTTAAAAATGTACTTTATTTTATTTTTTTGAATCACAGACTCATGACACATCCACCTGGGTCTGTGCAAGGCCCCAGAGCAAGGGAGAATTAACATAGCTGGCATGAGATTGCCATCTTTAGAAAGGCTTGTTTTCAGGCTTGGCTCTTCACTGGCATCTGGGAACTCGGCTTTTGCATTGTTCTTTAACTATGTAAAACACTGTTTTGCCTGCTTAGTGCACGGAATACCTGCTTCCTTTCTGGGAGCCTGGAATTTCAATAGTTGTATCTAGTTTTTGTGCTTATGTGACTAGCTCTCAATAAAACAGCCAAACTTTGAGCCTAAATGTGGACTTCTCTAGGCAGAAACACTGCAAAGGTGTTGCTAAAAGAACATATTCACTGTGATCCCTAGGGCTAGAGAGAGGTGAGGAGAACACCGGGAGTCTGTGCATGGATTCTTCCAGACTCCACCTGCTGTGTGTCCCTTGCTGATCGTGTAATAAACCATAGCTGTGAGTACCATGGCTTCTCAGTCCTGTAAGTCTTCCTAGTTGCATTATCAAATGTGTCTCTCACTGATTTGTCTCTAGGTTCATTTCCTTTCATCCCCATCACCTCACTCCAGTTACTTACGTTTCCTACCCTTCATAGGCCACCGTGTGTACTTAATGTATATCTTTTGTTTGTGTGTATTTTTGAAGAATATATATTTTGTGTGCATATGTGTTTATTCCTAATATAGTTCTTTATTAATTGTGGAATATGACTCCAAATCAATATCTCATTTATTTTATACTTTAAATACATATAGTAAAGTTGACTCTTTTTTTGATGCATAGTTCTATGAATTTTAATACATATATAGATTCATGTAAGCACTATGACGACAATCAAGATACTGAACACTTTCATCATCCGAAAGAAGTCCTTCATATTATTCCTTATAGTTGCACGCTTCCCCCACCCATAGCCCCTGGCAAACACTGATCTGTCTCCATCATTATGCTTTTGTCTTTTCAAGAAAGTCATGTCGTGGACTGAATGTCCGTGTCCTCCTGCAAATTTCCATGCTGAAATATAATCCCCAATATGATGCTATTTAGAAGTGAGGCTTTTGGGAGATAATTAGATCATGAGGGTGAAGCCCTCATGAGTGGGATTAGTGCCCTTAGAAAAGGGACCCCAGAGAGGTCTCTCATGCTCTTTCTACCACTTGAAGATATAATGGGAAGTTGGCCCTTGGAGGAGGTCCCTCAATCTAGAGGAAGGCCCTCACCATACTGGCCCTGACCATGCTGGCACCCTGATCTTGAACTTCTAGCCTCCACAACTGTGTGAAATAAATTTCTGTTGCTTATAAGCCACCAAGTTTATGGTATTTTATTATATAGCAACCTGAATGGACTAAGATAATAACCTTTTGAGGCCGACTTATTTCACTCTGGATAATGCCTGTGAGATTCATTCTGGTTATTATGTATCCGGAGTTTGTTTGTTGTTTAATTGCCGAATAGTATTCTATGGTGTGGATGTTTGCTTATGTACTTCCTCTTTGGGGAATATTTGGATTTTCTCCAGTTTTTGGTAATTCTGAATAGAGCTTCTATACATTTGTATATCTGTATATAGGTTGATATACAGATATAAGTTTATAGGTTTGTTTCCTTCCTTCCTTCCTTCCTTCCTTCCTTCCTTCCTTCCTTCCTTCCTTCCTTCCTTCCCTCCCTCCCTCCCTCCCTCCCTCCCTCCCTCCCTCCCTCCTTCCTTCCTTCCTTCCTTCCTTCCTTCCTTCCTTCCTTCCTTCCTTCCTTCCTTCCTTCCTTCCTTATTTCCTTACCTCCCTCCCTCCCTCCCTCTTTTTGCTTTCCTTTCCCCTTTCCTTTCCTTTCCTTTCCTTTCCTTTCCTTTCCTTTCCTTTCCTTTCCTTTCCTTTCCCTTCCTTTCCTTTCCTTTCCTTTCCCCTTTCCTTTCCCCTTTCTTTTCCCTTTTCCTTTCCCCTTTCCTTTCCTTTCCTTTTCCTCCCTTCCTCCCTTCTCCTTTTCTTTTCTTTTTGATGGATTCAGCTCTGTCACCCAGGCTGGAGTGCAGTGGCACCATCTTGGCTCACTGCAACCTCCACCTCCCAAGTTCAAGCGATTCTCCTGCCTCAGGATCCTGAGTAGCTGGGATTACAGACACCCACCACCACGCTCGGCTAATTTTTGTAATTTTAGTAGAGACAAGGTTTCACCATGTTGGCCAGGCTGGTCTTGAGCTCCTGACCTCAGGTGATCTGGCTGCCTTAGCCTCCCAAAGTTCTAGGATTACAGGCATGAGCCACCCGCACCCGGCCCTGCATATGGGTTTTTGTACAAACATGTTTTTATTTCTTTAGGGTACTCAGGGGTGGGATTACAGGGTCACATTATAAGTGTATATTTAACTTTATAAAAAAACTGCCAAACTATTTTCTAGAGGGACTTTGTCATTTTGCTTTCCTACTGGCAGTATATGAAAATTCCTAATTACTCTGCATGCTTGCCAGTGCTTGGTATTGTCAATTGAATCCATATCTTTTGAAAGTCCTCCATCCTAAGTTTTATTCGCAGTTAAGGTATAATTAACATAAAGAACACAGACCTTACGTGGACTGCTTGATATTTTCTTACATACGTATAGATCCTGTGTAATCACCACCTAGATGAACATATAGAATGTTTCTAGCACTGCAGGAATCTCCCTGTCAGTCCTTAAAATCTATCCTTTTCAAAGGAAACCAGTGTAATGACCTCTAATGCTGTTGATTAGTTTTGCCTGGTTTCGAACTTCATGAAAGGAAGCATTCTGTGTCTATTCTTTGTGCCTGGCTTCTTTTGCCTAATGGAATGTCTATGAAATGCATCCATATTTTCATTGTTGTATTGTATTCCGTTGTATGGATATACCTTAATTTCTTTTTAACAACTGGCTGTTTCTGGTTTGGGGCTATTATGGATTAAATGTGTGCATGTCTTTTGGTGAACACAAACACTCATATCTCTTGAGTATAATTCCAGAAGTGGAATTGCTGGTTCAAAGTATTTGTATTGCCGGGCGTGGTGGCTCACGCCTGTAATCCCAGCAGTTTGGAAGGTGGAGGTGGGTGGATCATGAGGTCAGGAGATTGAGACCATCTTGGGTAACATGGTGAAACCCCGTCTCTACTAAAAAAAATACAAAAAATTAGCCGGGTGTGGTGGCGGGCGCCTGTAGTCCCAGCTACATGGGAGGCTGAGGCAGGAGAATGGTGTGAACCTGGGAGGCGGAGCTTGCAGTGAACCGAGATTGCGCCACTGCACTCCAGCCTGGGCGACAGAGTGAGACTCCATCTCAAAAAACAAAACAAAACAAAACAAAAAAACCAAAGTATTTATATTGAGCTTTAGTAAATACTATCAAATAAATTTCCAAAGTACATGTGCCAATTTATTCTCCCAACGTATACATTTTGGAAAAGACTGATGCATGTGGAATTGTACTAATCGTCTCATGCTGTTTTTTTTTTTTTTTTTTTTTTTTTTTTTTTTTTACTTCCCCTCCTAACTCTCATTAAAGCTATAATGTCCGTCTCTATTGCTATTTGTACATCTAAAACGTCACTTCTGGCCAGGCGCGGTGGCTTACTCCTGTAATCCCAGCACTTTGGGAGGTAGAGGTGGATGGATCACCTGAGGTCAGGAGTTCAAGACCAGCCTGGCCAACATGGTGAAACCCCCTCTCTACTAAAAATACAAAAAATTAGCTGGGCGTGGTGGCGGGCACCTATAATTCCAGCTATTCAGGAGACTGAGGCAGGAGAATCACTTGAACTCGGGAGGTAGAGGTTGCAGTGGGCTGAAATCATGCCACTGCACTCTAGCCTGGGCAACAAAAGTGAAACTCCGTCTCAAAAAAGAAAAAAAAAAAAGTCACTTCTAATGCCCCATGGTATTTGCTCATCCACTTTTATCTGCCTACTTTCCTGATGATAGAAAACCTCATTACCTCCACCTTCCACAAATAACCTTGCAATGATTATTTCTGTATGTGTCTTTCTAAGGAGCTTTGTAAGAGTTCCTTATAGAACTGCTGGTCCTCGCATCTGTGAATCTTCCTTTGACTAAATAGTAACAGGTCACACCAGCATACCCTCCACCAGCTGTGCCTGAGGGTTCCTATGTCCCCACTTTTTTTGCCAATATTTGTTCTTTTTGAACTTTGTCTGCGTGAGAGGTGTGAAATATCTCATTAATGTTTTAATTTGCATTTATCTGCATACAAATACATTTTAACATCTTTTATATATATGTTTAATGTTTATGCAGGGTGAGCTGCGTTTCTTAAAAGCAGCATTTTTCAACCTTGGCACTGTTGGCATTTTGGGCAGGAAAATTTGTTGTTGGGGGCAGGGGCAGGCTGTCCTGTGCACTGCAGTATGTTTAGCAGCATTCCTGGCCTCTACCCACTAAATGCCAGTAGCACCCTCCACCCCTAATTGTGGCAACCAAAAGTGTCTCCTGATATTGCCAAATGTTCTTAGGGAACAAAATTGCCCCTGCTTGAGAATCAGTACTGTAAAGGGACCAGATGAAGCAGACACTGATTGAGAATAAAATAGCATTGGTATAAGCCATTGAATTTAGCACTGGAGAGTGGAGTTAGAGGAGGATGGAAATTTGCGTTCCTAGGATGTCAAATTATTATCTTCTCTGACCTAACTAATACCAGTAGCATCAAGATCTGGAGTTCTAGTCTTTCACATTTTCTTATTCTCATTACCCATTGGCTTCTGTCTTAGAGATTTGCAGCTTGAAAGCCAGGCAAACCTGGCTGACAGTGTCACTTAAGGGGATAGTAGGGCACAGAAGTGGGGGATTGAGAAGGTCAGGCTAGGGGACAAACACAAGGGAGCCAATCAGAGAAAGATTCCAATTGCAGTTGAAGCAAAATGAGGCAGATGTGGCTGCAGAAGCTGTGCTGTTTTTCAGAGCTAGAGGTGGACCTTGGGGTCTGGAGTTGGGTAGATCAGGAACCGATTAGGTGCAGGGAAAGTGGCCCTGTGTACCTTCATGGTGTTGGGAGGCTTGCTTTTGGGGATGCCAGAGGCACCACTGGCCTTCTTTGTTTTTTTTCTTTTTTTTTTTTTTTTTTAACAGAGTTTTGCTCTTGTCCAGGCTGAAGTGCAATGGCACGATCTCAGCTCATCGCAATCTCTGCCTACTGGGTTCAAGCTATTCTCCTGCCTCAGCCTCCCAAGCAGCTGGGATTATAAGCATGTGCCACCACGCCCGGCTAATTTTGTATTTTTTAAAATATAGACAGTTTTTCTTTATATTCATCAGGCTGGTCTTGAACTCCCAACATCAGGCGATCTGCCTTCCTCAGCGTCCCAAAGTGCTGGGATTACAGGTGTGAGCCACCATGCCCAGCGACCTGGCCGCCTTTTATCTTTCCTGAACACTATGAGGTTGTTCCTGCCTCAGCACCTTCGGGCATGATATTCCCTCTGACTTGAAGGTTCTTCCTTTTAGGCTCAAGGTGGTGAAATCCTTCTCACCATTTGGGTTTTGGCTCGAATATCACTTTGGGCCAACCGATTGTTTACTGCCGTATTCCCGGCCCTGAGAACGGTGTTGAATGAATTATAAATTTACCATGCTCATCATTTTATAAATGAGAAAAAGATTTAGAGAGCTGAAATAACTTGTTTAAGGTCACATAGCCATTAAGTAGAAGAGTTGGGATTTGAACTCATGGTCTTCAAAGCTGTGGTCTTACCACTATAATATATTTAACCTCTGTGATAAAGGAAGAAGTATATATTTAGTCTTTGTCCTAGTTCCTGACACAGAACTTCTAAAACCCTTGGAATTTCCTGAATGATGGGTTTAGGAGAGCATCTTTTGTTATTCATAACAAGTCCCTTTCAACCATTCCTGAGTTTCTGCAAATGAGGGAACTCTTGCTGAGCTCTAGATAGCTGCAGGATGGGGCTGGCTATAGAGAAACCAACCCCATGATTAAAAGGTTAGAGCTTTTAGGCTCACAGCCCACCCCAACTCTTACTTCCCACCACAAGGAGAGGAGAGAGGCTGAAGTCAACAACTATTGGCCTAATCACTAAATAGCCAATGGTTTAATCACACCTATGTGGTAGAACCTCCATAATACTAAAGGATGGGGTTCAGAGAGCTTCTGAGTTGGTGAGTACATGGAGCTGGGAGGCTGTCGTGCTCGGGGCCCTTCTCCCATACCTTTCTCTGTGCTTCCCTTCCATTGGGCTGTTACTGACTTTCATCCTTATAATAAACTACTAGTAGTAATTAAAAGTTTTCTGAGTTCTGTGAGTCATTTTAACAAATTATCAAACCTGAGAGTGGGTTGCAGGAACCCCCGATTTATAGCTGGTTGCTCAGAAGTACAGGTAGCAACCTGGGATTTACAACTGGTCTCAGAAGTGGGGGGCAGTCTTGTGGGATGGAGCCCTTCACTCATGGGGTCTGATGCTAACTCCGGGTAGATAGTGCCAAATTTTAATTTAATTATAGAATACCCAGTTGGTATCCACAGAGAACTGGAGGATTGCTTAGTGTGAAAAATCCCATACATTAGGTGTGTAAAAAGTTCATAACTTCCATCTGTGAAATAATAACTCCTATCCAAATTAGTAAATATTCAAGCATGAGTCTGGCAATGCCCTAGACACTGGGATACCATGGGGAAGAAGAAGGCAGGGGCTCTGGCTTCGTGGAACCCACAGTCTCGTGATTGACTTGCAAGAAGAATGTGGTGAGTGCAGACAGGGGACACCTGGGGAGTAGGCGCTGGCCAGGGTTGAAGACTAAGGCATGATGGAAAGGACTGTTCTAGGAAGAGGCATCATATGTGACAAGAACCTGGTGACTTTGAGGAGCTGACAAAAGTTCTAGTTCACTGGAGGGTAGATGAGCAGTTCAGGGGTGGAAGATGGAGTTCCTCTAGATAAGAACCAAAGGGACAGAGAACTTGAACTTTATCCCAAGGGCACCAACCTATAACAGAGATTCAGGTCTCAGAATATTGAAGACATCTGGAGTTAGGGCATTTCTAGGTAGCTCTTACTTGCCTTTGTAACCGAAATACCCAGCCCCAGGTTTGATGCTGTTTCTTAGCTGGGTGGCCATACAGGGGGCCAGCCTCAGGAGGTGAATTAATTAACCATTTAATTAACCACCCAATCAATCAATCAATCAATCAGATAACTAGCCAGCAAATTAACTCAGCAATTAGGCACTGAATGCCTGATATACGCTACATACTGTTCTAGGTGATTGATGAGGAAACATTGAATGAAAAAGCACAAGTCCTGCTTTCATGGGGTTTCTCAGGGGAAGAAAGAGTAAATGGATAAGTACAACACGCAGTGTGTCAGGTGGGATAAGAGTGATGGGAAGGGATAAAGCAGGGAAGGGAATAGCAGGTGACAAGGAGGAGAGAGGCTTACAGAAATAGAGAGAGAGAGGTGACATTTGAGCAAAGTCCAAAGGGAGCTTGGGGAGAGAGCAGGTGTAAATGACCTTGAAGTGGAAGTGTTCTTGACGTGTTTGAGAAGCAGCAAGGAGGTTGGTGGGGCTGGAGTGCAGGGAGTCTGGGGGTCAGTAGATGACATCAGATGGAAAGAAGCAAAGCCCACTATCTCTGCAACTTGAGATCAAGCATCCCCAAAGCCCTCCTGAAAATTGTAACAAGGTTGTCCAGGCTGTGAACCTGTCAGCTGGAACAGTTGGTGCTGACTGGCGGGTGTTAATTACATGTCTGCAGCTCTAGTTCCTCATCCAGGGTGGCTTAACTTGGATTAAGTCTTTGATTTAATGCAAGGTTTGTGTCCTATGTGCTTAAGAATATGGTTTGATTTAACTGTGGAATCTATAAATTGACCTTCCTGCTGGGGATCTTCTTTTTAATCTTTCAATTACATCTCAAGATGCTCACTCTATTTGCAGAGGGTTAGATACCACTGCACATCAAGGACTTTCACATCTGTATAGAAGTCCCAAGGGTGATTCAGTTGACTTGGGCTAAGGAGAAGTCTTAGTTGTTCTGGGGATAGCCTTCTCCCTTGCAATATACCCTACATACCTATAGGGAGGCAAAATAAGAAACCCCCAAGTAAGAACTTTAGAGGAAGAAAAACACAAACACAGAGCCTCAGTTTTCTGGACATGAAACAATATCCTATAGTTTTTTACTTAAGAAAATAAGAGGAAGAGGAGGTTGGGAAGAGATACCCCCAGGTTTGGCCATTCACTCCTTCAGACTATTTATTGAATAACTTCCATGTGGCAGTCACTCTCCTGGATGTTGAGGATATAACAGAGAGCAAAACAGACAAAAGTTCTTGACCTCATAGATCTACATTCTAGTGGGATGGCGGGAAGGGAGAGACATTTTAGAAATAGGAATAATGCTACATGTTAGAGGGCAGAAAATGCTATAAAGGAAAAGCAGAGCCAGGGCCCAGGGCATGTTGAGAGGGGTGGAGTCCCAATTGTAAATAGGGTGGTGATATGGTTTGACTCTGTGTCCCCACGCAAATCTCATCTCTAACTGTAATCCCCACATGTCAAGGGAGGGACCGGGTAGAAGATGACTGGGTCATGGAGGCGCTTTCCTCCATGCTGTTCTTGTGATAGTGAGTTTTCATGAAAGCTGATGGTGTTATAAGCAGCTGTTTCCCCTGCTCTATTCTCTCGCCTGCCGCCATGTAAGACATACCTGTTTCCCCTTCTGCCGTGATTGTAAATTCCCTGAGACCTTCCCAGCCATGCAGAACTGTGGGCCAATTAAATCTCTTTTCTTTATAAATCACCCAGTCTCAGGCAGTTCTTTATAGCAGTGTGAAAATGGACTAATTCAAGTGGTCAACATTTTCTTTTTGTTACTATAAAATAAATTATTGGGAAAATTGGTGACATAGAAATAATGTTTGTGGATTAGATAATGGTATTAAGTCAATGTCAATTTCCTGACTTTATATAGTAGTTACCTAAGAAAATGACCATGGTCTTAGCAAATACACACTGAAGTGTTTAGGGGTAAGAGAATATCATGACCCCAACTCACTCTCAAATAATTCATAAAAAAATACAAATGCAATATGTATGTATCAAGAAAAGATGATAAAGCAAGTGTGGTAAAATATTGAATATTTTGGGAAGACTAGGTAAAATGGGTTTATGAGAATTTTTTTTTAAGACGGTGTCTCACTCTGTTGCCCAGATTGGAGTGCAGTGGCATAGTCACAGCTCACTGCAGCCTCGACCTCCTGGACTCAAGCCATCCTCCCACTTCAGCCTCCCAAGTTAGTGGGACTACAGATGAGCAACACCATGCTTGGGTAATTTTTAAATTATTATTATTATCTTTGTAGAGATGGGGTCTTGATATGTCGCCCAGGCTGGTTTCGATCTCCTGGCCTCAAGCAATGCTCTCACCTCAGCCTCCCAAAATGCTGGGACTACAGGCGTGAGCCACCACACCCAGCCTGTATATTAGAGCTCTTTATACCAAGCTTACAACTTTCCTGTTAGGATCAAATTATTTCAAAATCTTAAAAGAAATTACAAAAATTAGCAAGGTGGTCAGGGAACCATTGCAACTTCATATGCTCATCTCCCATCCCTCTGCTGTCCCATGTTCAACACCACCACTTTACTGAATTATGTGTCACCTGCTTCTTCCCTCTTTGCCGCTCCTGTCAAATATTCACTTTCAGAATTTTCTGTCTTCATTTGCCTCTGCAAATGACCTTTCCTCCTTTTCTCCCTGGAAAACTCCTATTCATCCTTTAAAGCCCTTCTTTGTAGAAATGTATCTTTGTTGTTTCCTACTCTCTCCAAAGAGAAGAAATAACCCCTTCCTCTGTGTCTTGCTTATTCTTATATTATTGAATGTAAAACATTATTATTTTTGGTTTGGTATAAGCCATCTGCTCTCTCCTCCTCACTGTGAGTATTCTCTGTCTCAAAAGGCATGGGTCTCATTTATCTTTCTGTCCCTAGCCTAGCCTGGTACCCAACCCAGAGTGGAAGCTCAGTAGAACATTGCTGAAATGAACAGAAAGGTCTGATTGGAGCTCAGGAGCTTGGGGGAGAGTTTGCATAGTGAAAGAATGGGTTCTGATAGAACAAGCTAGCATCAGTTCAGTCTGCAGAAAGACCTTTCTATGGTGGCAGACATTGACATATCTGTAGTCAATGTAAAACTGTCTGGGGAATCTTGCAGGGCAGAGACATCTGCAGAATGTTTGCATCGTAGGGCTGAGGACAGTAACTGGGTGTAGGGCAGAGGAGTCATAGGGGTGAGATCATGGATAGAAGTATGACTTAGCTTGGTCTAAAAATAAATTGCTGGTGGTACGTTGACGAGTTACCCTTTGTCATTAAATGACCGAGACTTCTTTTGACCAGGATTCTTGTTAAGTTTTCTTGCCCGGCTGAACTCTAAAAACGACATGAGTTCAGGACTGAACAGAGGCTCACAGATCATTAATCCAGACTCTGTGGAATGCTCACACTCCCTCATTACTTTGATACCCCTGGTTTTTAAGGCTCAAAAGAAGGGTGACCCCGAACGTTAACCCTCCAAGTAGAATGTAAAACACATGATTGTTAACGGACCTATTTCAGTCCCTCTGGGTACCTTGGGAACAGAAATTTTATGTGATATGTGATACAATTTTCAGTCATTGTAGCTATCAATATAGTTCAAGCGAAGCTTTTGTCCAAAGTGGGGAGACTCAGGCACAAATAAATTGGGGCATGAACAGTAGAGTCATGTGGGTTCTATAGGAATCTGCTAAAGAGGGAGCAAAAGAGAATACCATGAAATGGTGGTTTAAAGAAAAAGAGTCTTGGAGACAAACAGCTGTTGGCCCGAGTCACAGCCCATTCATTCACCAGCCGTGAGACCTCAGGCAAGGCACTTGTCTTCTTTGAGCTTTAGTGTCTGCATCTATGAGGTGGGAATAATCATAGTTACCTCAAACGGTCCTTACAAGGGTGAAATTACTTAATGTTTGTAAAGTGCTTAGTATAGTGGATGACATCTAGGAAGGGCTCAATACATTTTGTTAATAACAACAACATAATAAAAATTATTATTTTTTAATTTATCATCATTATCACTTAGAGACAGGGTCTCGCTCTGTCGCTCAGGCTGGAGTGCAGTGGCACAATCATAGGTTGCTGCAGCCTCAAACTCCTGGGCTCAAGTGATCCTCCTGTCTCAGCCCCGAGTAGCTGGGGCTACAGGTGTGCATCACTGTACCTGGCTATTTTTAAATTTAATTTTTTTTCTTAAATTTAACTTGCTGTGTTGCCCAGGCTGGCTTGAACTTCTGCCCTCATGCGGTCCTTCTGCCTTAGCTTACCAAAGTACTTAGGGATTACAGTGCAAAGGGATTAAAGATGTGAGTGAGCCATTGCACTTGGCCTGATTTTATTTTATTATTTATTTATTTATTTATAAAATTATACTTTAAATTCTGGGGTACATGTGCAGAATGTGCAGGTTTGTTACATAGGTATACACATGCCATGGTGGTTTGCTGCACCCATCAACCCGTCATCTACATTAGGTATTTCTCCTAATGCTATTCCTTCCTTAGCCCCCCAACTCCCGACAGGCCCTGGTGTATGATGTTCACGTCCCTGTGTCCATGTGTTCTCACTTCAACTCCCACTTATGAGTGACAACGTGCAGTGTCTAGTTTTCTGTCCTTGTGATAGTTTGCTGAGAATGATGGTTTCCAGCTTCATCTGTGTCCCTGCAAAGGACATGAACTCATCCTTTTTTATGGCTACATAGTATTCCATCATGTATGTGTGCCACATTTTCTTTATCCAGTCTGTCATTGATGGGTATTTGGGTTGGTTCCAAGTCTTTGCTATTGTGAACAATGCGCCTGGCCTAATTTTAAAACACAAATAATGGACCTCATTTTCTAGCCTATCTCTTCTATTATTCCATAAGCATTTCAGAGCAGTGTTGTATCTGATATATCTGTGACGTCTCCTCATCCCCTACAAAAGCTGGCACAGAGAAGGTGCTTGGTGAGTGCGTTTCTTGAAGTGAGTTAAAGCCACCATTCTTGCAGCCTAGATTTTGTTTCTAGGAAGAGCACCACATCCACCTGGTTCACAGCTGTGTTCTGAGCACGAAGCATGGCACCTGGCACATGGTGGGCAGTTAAACATCTGTGGACCAGTAGAGAAATAGATGATAGGAGCAGCAAACAAAGTTTCTGAGAGCCATGTGCAGTCATGCCACATGCGTGCCACATGTATGCACCAGAGACTATAGCCAAGGCTGCTGGGTTCTTAGGTGTACATTTCAGCACTTCTATATGACATGTAACATTGTATTAAGTCTGGTTTACTGATGTGTGCACAGTAAACATTGTGGAAGGATAGGTACCAAACTGTCCCCAGCAGTTTCCTGGAGATTGAACCTCTTGCTTTTTACTATACACTTGCCTATTGCTTGACGCTTTTATACTAAGCATGAATGACTTTGGCAATTAAAACACCAAATAAGATAAAGCAATAAAATACTGAAAAAGGAGAGAGGGAAGATGAAGAAGAAAGAAGAACAGAAATGGGCAGAGTTTTTTGAAAGAAAAATGTCAGGTACAGGTGAGAGGGAGTAACCCTTGGTCGTGAATTTTGTCCCTCCTAGACCTCAGATATTACCCTCCAGCCCTGCAGGGAGCGCTGTCTCCTCTGGGTGTGCCTTTAAATGTCAGGGTCCCACTGCAGAGAAGGGGTGAACTGAGGACACTTTCACACTTTTAGGGCAGTGTTTTGTTTGGAATAATGCTAACAACTCATGAGAGGAAAGATTTTTGCAGCTGGACAGATCTGGGTCAGGATGCCAGCTCCAGTATCTGCTAGCTGGACAAGTTATTTCACCTCTTGAGATCAGTGTTTTAATCTCTAAAAGGGGACTAATAAATATCTATCTTCTAGCACTGGAGCCTTAGAGGACTAAGTAAGGTAGTAAAAACCTTCAGATACCAATGATAGTGGTGATGATGATGATGATGGTAATGGCATTTAGTTGATATGGATAGCCAATCGGCTACTAATTCACACCCATGTTTCTTCTACCTGTCTTTATCCTGAGAACACAAACATGGATGTTTTCAAATTTTAAAATGTTTTTCAGAAAATAGCATGTGTTTTTGTATCTTGTTTTTTTTTTTTTTTTTTGAGACGGAGTCTGGCTCTGTCGCCCAGGCTGGAGTGCAGTGGCCGGATCTCAGCTCACTGCAAGCTCCGCCTCCCAGGTTCACGCCATTCTCCTGCCTCAGCCTCCCGAGTAGCTGGGACTACAGGCGCCCACCACCTCGCCCAGCTAGTTTTTTGTATTTTTTAGTAGAGACGGGGTTTCACTGTGTTAGCCAGGATGGTCCCGATCTCCTGACCTCGTGATCCACCCGTCTTGGCCTCCCAAGTGTCTTGTTTTTTTTTTAAGTGATAAACTCTCACTCTGTTGCTCAGGCTGGAGTGCAGTGGTGGGATCATGGCTCACTGCAGCCTTGACCTCCTGGGCTGAAATGATCCTCCTGCTTCAGCCTCCCAGGTAGCTGGGACTACAGGTATACACCACTGTATCTGGCTAATTTTTGTAGTTTTTGTAGAGACAGGGTCTCACTATATTGCCCAGGCTGGTATTGAATTCCTGGTCTCCAGCGATCTTTCCACCTCAGCCTTCCAAAGTGCTGAGATTATAGGCATGAGCCATTTCACCTTGCCGACAGATTGTTTAAGTATTTTTTTCCTTAAAAATATTTTTAGATTCAGGGGGTATTTGTGCAGATTTCTTACCTAGGTATATTCTCTGATGTTGAGGTTTGGGGCTCTACTGATTCCATCACCCAGACACTAAGCTTAGTACCCAATAGTTAGTTAGTTTTTGTGCTATTTTAAAATTGGGTTTTATTGGGCTTCCCTAGAGCTCCCAATCTGGTAATCCTATGGAGTGTGTTTTGGTACCATACAATCTTGGTAAGTTTACAGTAAGTTTTATTGATTGATCTTCTCTAAGCCTTCATATATCTGCTATTTTAGAATTTGTTTAGTAATTTCCTCAGATAATATGTTCAAGAGATCTATAGTTCAACGTGGTGACTACAGTTAACAATAATGTATTGTATTCTTGAAATTTGCTAAGAAAGTAATATGTGAGGTCATGCATGTTAATTAGCTAGATCTGCCATTTTACAATGTGTATGTATTTTCAAATACGTTGCACACAATGAATATACACAATTTTTATTTGTCAATTATAAAACTGATTAATAAAGAAGTTTCCTCAGAAGTCAATGCCTGTGTCTGGTTCTTGGACGTCAACTTCCAACCCATCCCCTTTGTGAAAAGGGAGACCCCAGTGGCCTCTATCGAGTTTGTCTGGTTTCTCTGAAAGGCGTCACAGTTCAGGTATTTGGAGGTAGCTCCATGGATGTGAACATGGGTTCTGAGACTTGTGCATGTGGCCTGGAAATTTGAACTCATTTAAAGCAATGTTCTCTTACTTGCTGTCCATCTATTTCAGATTTAAAGTTCTTCTTCATGGTCTATGTATATATATTTTTTCATTTTGCTTATTTATTCATTTTACTTGTAGAGATTGGCACACATGAATTTGCAATTTTCTCTGCTGCCTGTTGTTTTGCTCCCGAATGCTCAGTCTCTTTTCCTGGTACCTGCTTTCCTTTAGAATAGTGTGCTTCTGATGGTGGTGGTTCCACCCTGCCAGTCAGGGCATTGCATTCTCAGGTCTCTAGGGATTGTTTCAGAAATGAGCATGTGACTCAGTTGGTATGCAATGGATACTGTTGCCTCTGCTGGGGAAGAGGCACAGATTCTTTTCTTCTAGAACTGCATTGAAAAAAAATGCTACAGTGGACATGGCCTTCTAGGAGCCACTACCTAGGGTGTGATATTTAGAATGCCCCAGTATGGTGCCCCAGGTGGAGAGCTGAGTCAAGAGGGAAAAAGTCAAGATGTAAGCTACGATCATGTCTCTGAACTCTAGTCTGAGTGACAGAGCAAGACCCCACCTCTAAGAAAAAAAAAAAAAAGAAAAAATATGAGTGAACAGGACCAAGTTATGCTAAAGTCAGTCTTTTCTTTCCCCTGGCAATTTTTCAATTGCCAATAAATTCCTTCTTTTGCTTAACCCAGTTTGATTTGGGGTTCTTGTTAATTGCAGCAAAGTCCTAACCAATATACTTAAAATAGCAAATCTCTGAATGATGCTTTAAGACTCGATTTTGAAAGCCCATTGGCTTTTTGGGTTTTGGGAAATTATTCTAGGATTTATGCCTTCCTGACCACATCTTTGGTATTTTTGTCATTCTTTGATGTCCTCTTGTGATCACGAGTCCCTTTTTATATGTGTTCTGGGATTTTAAATATCTAAGCAAGCCCCTAGCCTGGATCCAGGATTTCTTTCATTTTAAATTGCCTTTTTTTAATGATAAAAGTATTTCATTGTACCACACATCTAAATTTAGAAATATAGAAAAATGTGAGGAAAGAATTACCCAGTGATCTTCTATCCAAACAAAACTAGTGAACATTTCCCAGAAATTCTTTCCCAAACTTTCTTATTCCCACATAGATCATTGGGTTCCACTCTATAAATAGTTTGACATACTGCTTTTAAAATTTTAAAAAGTTAATACATCCATATGCCATAAAATTTAAAAGATAGAACACATTCTTCTGTATCTTACATTTAAAAACATTTTCAATTGACAAATAATAAGTATATATATTTATGGGGTATAATGGGATGTTATGTTATGTGCATATATTGTGGAATAATCAAATCAGGTCAATTAACATACCCATCCCCTCACATACTTAACATTTCTTTGTGGTGAGAACATTTAAAATCTACTTTTAGCAGTGGTGGTGATCAGAGGGTGAGGACGTGGTAGATGGGGAAAGGGAGATGTTAGCCAAAGGGATAAGTTTTAGTGATCTATTGCACACAATGGTGACTATAGTTAATAATAATGTATATTTCAAGATTGTAGCTTGCTTTAGTCACTTAACGGTTAATCTTGGAAATGGTTCTATATCAGTAGAGAGTCTCCTCATTCTTCTTTTATATGTATGTACCAGAGATCATTTAAGCCAACTCGTACTATTGGAAACATAGTTTGCTTCCGGATTTAGGTCATTATAACCAATGCTTCACATCTTTTTGCATGAAGCCTTGGTGCTAGTTCCAAAGGATGGACTCTCTGAAAACAAAGAATATAGTCAAATGGCAGGGATGTTTTGGAGCCCATTGATACCGTTCTGAAATTATCTCTCCCTAGGGCTGCTGTTTTTACTATTTCCTCCAGGAGAAAATGAAAGGGCTCTTTTTGTTGGTTTATTCTTATTCAGCACTGAAATCAGGGCTCGGCACATCGTAAGTGTTGAATGTGTTAGATTTTACAACTGCCGCCATTATTATTTTTTCCTTTCGACTCTCCTCACTCTTTTCTATCTCAGTATCACTGGAGAGCATACCAAACTGTATCTCAGTTACGCAGACCCCTCTTCCAAGCCCCGGGACTGGAATCGTGGATGCATAATCTTCTGTGAACTTTCTTTCTTTCTTTTTTTTTTTTTTTGAGTCGGAGTCTCGCTCTGTCGCCCAGGCTGGAGTGCAGTGGCCGGATCTCAGCTCACTGAAAGCTCCGCCTCCCAGGTTCACGCCATTCTCCTGCCTCAGCCTCCCGAGTAGCTGAGACTACAGGCTCCTGCCACCTCGCCCGGCTAGTTTTTTTGTATTTTTAGTAGAGACGGAGTTTCACTGTGTTAGCCAGGATGGTCTCGATTTCCTGACCTCCTGATCCACCCGCCTCGGCCTCCCAAAATGCTGGGATTACAGGCGTGAGCCACCACACCCGGCCTTCTGTGAACTTTAGGGAACACCCTGTCTCCCATCAGGGAGTGATACAAGATGTAAGTCTGAAAAAGAAAAAAGAAGAAGGAAACCGGGATATCTCCCTTGGCAAGGCTGAAATCTAAGATAAGACCTTCTCCCTTTTCTTGTTGCTTCCCATTTCTAAAGGTCTAATCAGAATCCCATTTCCATGGCACAGAGCCTGGCATATAGGAGGCATTTAAGTTTTGAATGAATGAATGATTGGTTGTTGCACTCTTTGACTGATCTCTCGAGTAGCTAACTGGAAGCTTGATGAGGAACATGACCATCTTTTCTTCTTATTTCTTGCTCACCAAAAATGTCATAAACACATAACAGATACTTGTTAAACAAATGAATACATGTATCCAGGTATCTGAATTGCTACAAAACTCATTATAAAATAATCTTCAAACAGTCCAAAACTTGGCTGCTTCTTCAGCAACATCATCTAACATTTAAAAAAAATAATAATAAGGCTGGGCACGGTGGCTCACGCCTGTAATCCCAGCACTTTGGCAGGCCAAGGCAGGCGGATCACAAGTTCAGGAGATTGAGACCATCCTGGCTAACACGGTGAAACCCCTTCTCTACTAAAAATGCAAAAAATTAGTTGGGTGAGGTGACAGGTGCCTGTAGTCCCAGCTACTTGAGAAGCTGAGGCAGGAGAATGGCGTGAACCCGGAAGGTGGAGCTTATAGTGAGCCAAGATCGCGCCACTGCACTCCAACCTGGGCGACAGAGCGAGACTCCGTCTCAAATAACAATAATAATAATAATAAAGCTTATGGGCTGGATGTGGTGGTTCATGCCAGTGATCCCAGCATTTTGGGAGGCCAAGGTGAGAGGATTGCTTGAGCCCAGGAGTTTGAGACCAGTCTGGACCACATAGCAAGACCTTATCTTTACTTTGAAAAAAAATTAGCCAGTCGTGGTGGCATGCCTGTAGTCCCAGCTACATGGGGGACTAAAGCAGGAGGTTGGCTTGAGCCCGGGAGGTCAAGGCTGCAGTGAGCTGTGATTGTACCATTGCACTGTAGCCTGGGCGACAGAGCAAGATGCTGTCTTAAAAAAAAAATTGCTGATGGATTCCCAGGCACCACCTTAGACTTACTGGACTATAAACTCCAGGGATGGGTTCCAGATTCTCTATTTTAACCCCCAATCCTTCACCCCTGGCCAGTGATTCTGGTGTAACCACCCTTACAGATGATTATGGTACAGAACTTGAGGACCACCGGTTTTCCTATCCTATCTCAGGATCCCATTGTAACTTTTTTTTTTTTTTTTTTTTTTTTTTTTTTTTTTTTTAATTTCTGAAGTGGCCTCTTGGCTGCTCTGTGGGTGATCTTATCTGTGAGTGCACACTATTTCACACTGATAAGCCACCCTGACTCTCCAGCAGCTCCCCTGGCTTTAATCCTATTAATAAACCTGTCCCCTGTCCTCCGAAGATGTGCCCTTTATCTTGCCCATTAAGGCTGCAGCAAGCAACTTTTCCTTGCTTTCCACCACAACTCAGTTTTATTACAAAGTTCTGCTCTCTTTTAGAGAAATAGACTTGCTGCTCATACTTTCAATCACCAGGTCCTTGCTGGCCAAATGGCTCATCCCGTGTTTTTATGGGGCTCTAGAGAGTCCACCATACACCATATTGTAGAAGTAGCAGCTGGAGAAGGAATTAGCATTGGATCACCCCCTTTTATGGAAGACTCTTGTGGTAGGCATGCTACAGGCATTTAATTTTTATGCAAATGAGTGGGTATTGTTATCCTACTTTTCAGGTGAAAAAACTGAGGTCAGAGAGATTAAGCAAACACCCTGAATATCAGGATTTAAAGCCAGGTTTGTAAAATTCCAGAGTCCCAGTGTGGAGCCTGAGAGAGCTTGGGATGTAGAGGTGTTTGCACCCAGACCATGGGAGACTGGGGAGCATCAGGATCAGGATTCTAGGCAGGCCCAGTCAGTAGGGTGGGCTGACCAGCAGCTATCAAATGCCAAAGAAAGAAAAATTCAGTTTCAGAAGGTAGAAGCAGGCATTGTAGGAATGGCTCAAAGCATCAAGTTCAAAGGGAGCTGGACAAGATGCTAGAACTAGATCTGACGTGGGAGGATGGACTCTTGGCCAGGAGGGACTGAGCTGATGAGCTGGGAGGGTCTGGCTGAGGATTGAAAGAAACTTATAAAAGGGTTCCTGAGGCCGGACGGGGTGGCTCACTCCTATAATCCCAGCACTTTGGGAGGCCGAGGCAGGCGGATCATGAGGTCAGGAGATCAAGACCATCCTGACTAACGCTATGAAACCCCGTCTCTACTAAAAATACAAAAACGAAGTTAGCCGGGCGCGGTGGCGGGCGCCTATAGTCCCAGCTACTCAGGAGGCTGAGGCAGGGGAATGGTGTGAACCCGGGAGGTGGAGCTGGCAGTGAGCAGAGATCGCACCACTGCACTCCAGCCTGGGTGACAGAGCGAGACTCTTTCTCAAAGAAAAAAAAAAAAAAAAAAAAAAAAAAAGGCTCCTGAACCTCTGCCTGTGGGAAGGAAAGAGCAGCCTACGTCACTTGGGCAGCGGGTCTGCAAGCTGATCCGGGTCATAATTTGTCACCAGCTAAGCTTGCCATTTAATGCAATCATTCAACAAGCATTGATTGAGTCCCTCCTGTGTGCTGGAGATGCCGGGTGCTGAGAAAACAAGGCAGCAAAAGTCCCTGCTATTTTGGAGCATATGTAATACTCTATTAATAATCATTATCATAGCAACCAACAGTCATTCAGCACTTAAGTGCTAGGCACTGTTTTAATTACTTTACATATATTAATACATTCAATCTTAACAACTACCCTATGAGGCGAGTACTGTTATCATCTCTACTTCACAATAGAGAATGCTTTTGTTTGGAGAAGTTGTGCCTCATGCACGTTGGAGAGAGGCTGGGTGTAGGGGCTGGTGGCTGTTGGCTTCTGATCCCACTGGGCTCTGTAGCCTCCCATATGGAGGTCACTTGCCATTTCTCTCAAGTTCCTTCAATAGCTTTTGATAACTTCCAGTTTCATTTTCCACGTTTTGTACTCTTAATTGTTCTCACAGGCATTTCTCAAACAGTCTGTTTTTTAAAATGTAGAGCACTTAATTGGCCTCTGTGGTGAAAAGGCAGGCACCTGCATTTTCTAGAATGTCATCCGTATGCAAATTTCCAAATAGCCGAGTAGTCATTCTGCTGCATGGAAATCAGGGGTCCAGGGAGACCCACTCCTAGCTTCATCACTGACCCGCCCCTGCTCCTGTGACCTGAGATATTGATTTGGCATCTGTTCAATGGTTCGATTCAATATGACATGCTTTTCTTTTCTTTCTTCCTAAGTGCCCAACACAGTGTGGTTGCCGAAAGAATAAGGAGCAAGGAATCTGCCTTCGAGAAGTCTGCAGTCTAGCCATGGAGACAAGACGTACCCAGGTGAAATACTGGTGAAATACAGCAATGCATAATTAAGTACTAAATCTATAGCGAGCTATGGGATTGCCAGACGCTGTGCAGGTTCAAAGAGGGGAAATGACAGCATGGATTTCTGGAAGGAGAGAGGTGAGCTAGGTTTTGAAAGATGGATAGGTGGAAGTAAAAAGGGAGGACATTTCAGGCAAGAGTCCTGCAAAGGCAAAAGCACAGTGGTCAGGGAATGGCTTGACTTCTAAAAATCAAGAAGGAGATTGGATTTCCTGGAGTGAAGGCTTTTAGTGGTGTATAGATGGTAAAAAGCCTTCAGGACTACTCCGACAATAACAGTAGCTCATATTCAAGGGCTTGAAATGTGCAAAGCACCATTTCAACTCTTTATTTTGATCCTCAAGACACCTAATAAAGTTTGTGGTATCTTCATTGTACTTTGTGAAAACCGAGTCTTAGAAAGCCGATGTAACTTGCCTCAAGCAGCAGTGTAATGACAGAGGTGGAATTTGAACCTGGGAAGTCCAATGTCATCCTCCAAGCTCTGTTATATTCCTAATATTGCCTCACATTTTCCAGATGAGAAAAAAAAGCACAGGGATGAAGTTAGCTCTTCTTGATTGCAGACCACAGAACCCACTCAAGCTAGTTGAAACAGAAAGAAATGTATTCAATGCTACAAGGGAACACACAGACTCTCTCAAAGGGCTGAACGTTGGCCTTGCCAGAAACCCCACTGCAGGACTGGTTCTTTGCAGATCCCACTCTTGCCACCTCTGGGCATGGGCACCAAGCTCTTCTTACTGACTCTAAGCACAGTTCTGATGCCCTGAGAGCCACCTGCCTCCATTGCCAGCATTGTCAGACAGATGGGCACTACCTGGTGCCATCTTCCTCACATGTTGGGCTTCTGAATTGATATTTCACATAAGCACACCTGATTCTCAGAGAATTAGACAAGCAAGTTTTGGGTCTGCCCTAGTGGGGAGGCAGGACTCGTCAGTGGGAAACGCCCCTGACATAGGAAACTTATTGTCTAAGATGTGCCATGCAACTGGGAAACATGACATTTTTTCCATAATGTTAATAAATACTCGAGCTGGCCTCCAGGCCTGAGCCAGTCTGGTTCCAGGGACCATGCTTATAATGACTATACCATGGCTTGCAAATGATAGTCCCTGGTCTGAGGTTGGGCTGGCTGAAAGAGAATCACCGGGGAAGTTTATTAAAAACACAGGGTCCCAGGCCTCTCCTCCAGAGATTCTGATTCAGTGAGTCCAGTCAAGGTCTGGGGATTTGCATTTCCCAAAACCCTTCCAACCATTTTAATGTGTAGCCAGGCTTAGGAGTCAAGACATTGCATGATATTCTCAATGATACTTTTCTTAATTCCAAAATATGCTTTATATACTAAGGCCGTAGTTCTCAGCTGGGGACAGTTTTCACCCCCCTCCTTAGGGGGACACTTGCTGGAGTACAGTGGCACGATCTCGGCTCACTGCAACCTCTGCCTTCTGGGTTCAAGTGATTCTCCTGCCTCAGCCTCCCGAGCAGTTGGGACTACAGGCGCGCACCACCACACCCAGCTAATTTTTGTATTTTTAGTAGAGACAGGGTTTCGCCATATTGGCCAGGCTGGTCTCGAACTCCTGACCTCGTGATCCACCCACCTTGGCCTCACAGAGTGCTTGGGTTATAGGCATGAGCCACCGCGCCCAGCCCAGAGATACTCTTAAACATCCTACAGTGCACAGGGACATACTGCCAAACCACAGAATTATTCAGAAACCCTGTATTACAGGGTGCTTGATTTTGCTGAGACCTCATAGTATCATTCTCTCCAGAGGTGTCATGCTCCCGTTAAGACAGAATGGCTTGTAAGAGCTTAGGAGATGCCAGTCCCTTTAAATCTTGACCATTTGAAACATAACCCCAGTGTTCCTGTGTCATTTCGTAGAGAGAAAAGTTTTCAGAGCAATGTCACTGTGACCACTTGGTGTCCTCTGTTCTCTGGCTCTTAAATTCCACCTGCTCTCACTATGACTCAGTATCTGATAAAAGCCCTGGAAAAGTGTCTCTGCTGTTGCAGTCCGCAGCCCTCTTGATAATAAAGCTTCAGGGAGGTGGCATAGGGTAGTGGTTTTAAGCACGGGCTTTAAAGGAAGATCTGAGTTAGAAACCCAGCTGTGCCACTCACCACTCTTGGGCAAGTTATTTAACCCCCCCCAAGACTGTTTCCTCCTCTATAAAATGGAAACAGTGACAATGCTTACTTACCTGGACTGTGGTGTGGATGCAAGGAGAGAATCACATGTCTCAGTCAGCTCTTGCTGCAATAACACCATGTAACAAACATCCTCAGAACTTCAGTGGCATACCACAATAACTATCTACTTCCTGTGCATGTATCTGCAGGTTGGCTATAATTTGGCTGACCTAGGCTGGGCTTCCCTCTAACCCTGTGGATTGGTGAAGGTCTGTTCTACATATCTCTCACACTTCTTGGACCAGCCACTACCCAACACTTACTCTTTATAGAGCAAAAGGAAGAAGCTCAAGAGGGCAAGCCCAAGCAAACAAGCACATGTCAAACTTTCTTTCACAACAACATTTGCTTTTATCCCACTGGCCAAAGCAAGTCACACATTATCCCAATGACCAAAACTCAGATTGATGGGACTAGGAAGTATACCTTGCCTACAGTAAGAAGGAGAGAGGAACAATACTCTAAATTACTCATGTATAACGAGGGTTCTAGAAATATTTTCTGTTGTCGTTAATGCTGGGAGTCATTACTTTGAGCTAGCTTAGTCTTTGTTCTTCCCTAACCTGGTGCTCTAACCTCTGTCTTGATCCATGTATGCGTCAGCTTCAACCTTTTTCCTGTGAACCAGTCTCAAATCTATTCCTCTAGTCCTTCCAGGGGTCTCAGTTTCCTCTTCTGCACCTTCTTATTGAGTTGTGTAAATAAGCAGCTCATCCTCTGCTGCTACCTGGTACCCTATCAACAGTGGGTACAGTTGATTTGAATTCACTCTGGACTTGGTTTATTGAAACTTCTCCACAGTCACTTACTCTGTATTTTACTTATCTTAAGTTCTTCCTGTCTTTCTAGGAACTGGTCAACCAGAAAACCTCTCTATTTATTTTCTTAAATTTTTAAAATTTTTAATTATTGTGAACCCATAGTAGGTGTGTATATATTTATGGAGTACTTGAGATGTTTTGATGCAGGCATGCAATGTGAAATAAGCACATTGTGGAGAATGGGGTATGTAGTCCCTCAAGCACTTTTCCTTTGAGTTACAAACAATCCAATTATACTCTTTAAGTTATTTTATAATGTACAATTAAGTTATTGTTGACTATAATCACCCTATTGTGCTATCAAATAGTAGGTCTTATTCATTCTTTCTAGTTATTTCTTTTTGTACCCATTAACCATCCCCACTTCCCCCCTAGACCCTCAATACCCTTACCAGCCTCTGGTGACTATGCCTCTACTCTCTATGTCCATGAGTTCAATTGTTTTAATTTTTAGATCCCACAAATAAATGAGAACGTGTGATGTTTGTCTTTCTGTGTCTGGCTTATTTCACTTAACATAATGATCTTCGGTTCCATCCATGTTGTTGCAAATGACTGGATCTCATTCTTTTTTATGGCAATATAGTACTCCATTGCATATATTTACCACATTTTCTATATCCAGTGATCTGCTGATAGACCCTTAGGTTGCTTCCAAATCTGGCTATTGTAAACAGTGCTGCAACAAACACAGGAGTGCAGATATCTCTTTGATATACTGATTTCCTTTCTTTTGGGTATATACCCAGCAGAGGGATTGCTGGATCATATGGTAGCTCAATTTTTAGTTTTTTGAGGGACCTCCAAACTGTTCTCCATAGTGCTTGTACAAATTTACATTCCCACCAACAGTGTACAATGGTTCTCTTTTCTCCACACCCACACCGGCATTTGTTATTGCCTGTCTTGTGGCTATAAGTCATTTTGATTGGGATAAGATAATATGTCATTGTAATTTTGATTTTCATTTCTCTGATGATCAATGAGATCGAGTACGTTTTCATATGCCTGTTTGCCATTTGCAGGTATTCTTTCGAGAAATGACTATTCAAATCTTTTGCTCATTTTTTTGGATCAGATTACTAGATTTTTTCCTGTAGAACTGTTTGAGCTCCTTATATATTCTGGTTATTAATCTCTTGTCAGATGGGTAGTTTGCAAATACTTTTTCCCATTCTGTGAGTTGTCTTTCACTTTGTTGATTGTATCCTTTGCTGTGCAGAAGCTTTTTAACTTGATGTGGTTCCATTTGTGTGTTTTTACTTTGGTTGCCTGTGCCTGTCGGGTATTTCTCGAGAAAATTTTTCCCAGACCAATGTCCTGAAGATTTTCCCCAATGTTTTCTTGTAGTAGTTTCATAGTTTGAGGTCTTAGGTTTAAATCTTTAATCCATTTTGATTTGATTTTTGTATGTGGCAAGAGATAGGGATCTAGTTTCATTTCCCTGCATATGGATATCCAGTTTTCCCAGCGCCATTTATTGAAGAGACTGTCTTTTTACTGTGTACGTTATTGTCACCTTTGTAAAAAATCAGTTCTCTGTAGGTATGAATTTGTTTCTGGGTTCTCTATTCTGTTCCATTGGTCTATGTGTCTGTTTTTGTGCCAGTACCATACTATTTTGGTTACTGTAGCTCTGTAGTAAAATTTGAAGTCAGATAATGTGATTTCCCTAGTTTTTGTTGTTGTTGTTGTTGTTGGTTGTTTGTTTCTTTTTCTTTAGGATAACTTTGGCTATTCTGGGTCTTTTGTGGTTCCATACAAATTTTAGCATAGCTTTTTCTATTTTTGTGAATAATATTGTTGGTACTCTGATAATGATTGCGTTGAATCTGTAGATTGCTTTTGGTAGTATAAATATGTTAACAACATTAATTCTTCCAATCCATGAACATGGGATATGTTTTCATTTTTTGGTGTACTCTACAATTTCTTTCATCAGTGTTTTATAGTTTTTATTATAGATATCTTTCACTTCTTTGGTTTAGTCAATTCCTGGTATTTAATTTTATGTGTATCTATTGTAAATGGGATTATTTTTTAAAATTTATTTTTTACATTGTTCACTATTGGCATATAGAAATGCTATGATTTTTGTTTGTTGATTTTGTGTCCTGCAATGTTACTGAATTTGTTGATCAGTTCTGATAGTTTTTTTTGTAGAGTCTTGAGTTTTTTTCAAGTATAAGATCATATCATCTGCAAACAAGGATAGTTTGACTTCTTCCTTTCCACTTTGAATGTCCTTTATATCCTTTCCTTGTCTGATTGCTCTAGCTAGGACTTCCAGTACTGTATTAAATAACAGTGGTGGAAGTAGGCATCCTTGTCATGCTCCAGATCTTATAGAAAAGGTTTTATGTTTTTCCACATTCATTTTGATACTAGCTGTGGGTCTGTCATATATGACTTTTATTATGTTGAGGTATATTTCTTCTATACCCAGTTTTTTGAGGGTTTTTAATTATGACGTGATGTTAAGTTTTATCAAAAGCTTTTTTCAGCATCAGTTGAAATGATCATATGGTTTTTATCTTTCATTCTTTTGATATGATGTATCACATTGATTGATTTGCATTTGTTGAACCATCCTTGCATCCCAGGGGTAAATCCCACTTGGTCATGATGCATGATCTTTCTAAGATATTGTTTAATTTAGTTTGATAGTATTTTGTTGAGGATTTTTGCATCAATATTTATCAGAGATATTGGCCTGTAGTTTTCTTTTTGGATGTGTCTTTGTCTGTTTTTGGGATCAGGATTGGTGTTAGTTCTTTAAATGTCTGATAGAATTCAGCAGTTAAGCCATCAGACCCAGGCTTTTCTTTAGCGGGGAACTTTTTATTAAGGCTTTGATCTTGTTACTTGTTATTGGTCTGCTCAGATTTTGGATTTCTCAGGAAACCTTTCTGAGTGGGTTCAGTCTTCAGAAATCAGTTCTTGTCATCATTATTCTTTTCCTTGCTCTGATTGCTGAACTATTCTTCTGTAGGGTGGCTACCCTCTTTCCATGAATTGATCTGGGCCTGTGGACCAGACTCGGAAATCAACAGGGTTCTTAGGCAATATTTGATGGTATTAAGAGTTTTCAATAATAATTATCTGTATTCCCAACAAATGATAAAGAATAGATTTCTGTATATAGAGAAGCAATATAGCACTGTGTTTGAGCACATAGGCTTGTGAGCATTAGTTCTCAATCTTGGCTACACCTTATAATTGCTGAGAACATTTAAGAAATATTGGATGCCTGAGTCCCACACTCAAGGATTCAAATTTAATTGGTTTGGGGCATGGCCTGGACATCAGGATTTTGAAGAACTTCTCATGATTCTAACATGCAAAGTTGGAAAGTGCTCCTTTAGAGTAGGTCAAAATTTATTTTTAAACCTTGGCTTTGCACTTAGGAGCTACAGCTTGGTCAAGCTATTCAGTCTGTTTGAACCTAATGTCCTCGCCTGTAAAATAAGGCTGATGCACTATCCCAGGTTATATAAAATAGAATGAAATGGCCATATAACAAGCATGTACTGAACATCATTATATTCCTTTAAAATGGATTTTTTTTTATTGATGAGTGGTAGTTTCATTAATGAAAATTAGGGCAATATAGAGAATGAGAGAGAGAAAGAAAAAAAACACTCTGAGTTCTACTCCTGAAACTTTTCACGTATTGCCTTTACTTTTGGGGCTTTTTCATACTGCATATATTTTTATTTTGCTTTTAACCAAGGTGGAAATCATCATGAAATGCAATTTATACACTGCTTTTCTTCACTCAGCTGTTACGTTGATGAGGTAATAATCATAATTTCAGATTTGCTAAGGTTTCAGAATCCTGAATGTCTTACAAAGTTAAGTTAGAGCTCCTGGATTGAGAGTCACAGAGAATTGTTGGCCTCTCTTCTTGTGACTTTCCTGGTGACAGTTTGGTCCCTAAGAGGCCGTCTTTGCATGCTCTGGAGCTCTGTGTTCAGGGATCAGCCCGGAGGGCAAGTGTGCACCAGTCTAAGCTGACTTTTCATGTGGAAAATCCTGCTGCTCTTTGCATTACAGGATGGATGCAATCTACCAATATGGTGCTATTTTTATGAGGGATTAAACTTTACAGGGATAAGAGCATCTCCTCTCTGTTGCCACTGTGCAGGGATGTCCGCATTCACCCCATTCTGTCACTAGCCCAATTTTCCTTCGACATCCCCAGGCTCCCACCCTTCATTTCCAATCATACAAACAGTGTCTTGACTCAGGGCAGAAAGAAACAGTCCTATTTTCTGTCCAGTCGCACTCATCTACACACCTACCCCTTCTGGAGTTTAAGGGTTGTTGAAGAGACACTGTGATGGATGGAGAAGAGAGTGATCTTTAGGATGTAGCAGCCCAGATTTTGAATCTAAGATCTGCAACTTGATGTTTGACCTTCAGAGAGTTGCTAAACATGCCAAGCCTCCATTTTCTCACCTTTAAAAAGGGGAACCAAGCGGCAGTCTACCTCACAGAATTGTGTGAAGGTTAAAGATGAACTCATTCATTCATTCCAAAATATTTATTGAGCACCTATTGTGTGCCACGCACTGGGTTAGGTGCTGGGAATATGGATAAGCAGAAGCCAGAAGGTTCATACCTGCATGGAATTTGCAGCTTGGCGGAGTGCGGGTTGGGGGTGCAGCTAGGAAATGCTTAAAGCACAGATTACAATCCTGTGTGGTCCAGGTTTTGATGGGAGGCACAAGATACTCTGGAAATGCATCGCAATGATACCTAACTTGGTTTGGGAGGCAGGATTTAAAAAATCAATACAGTGAAGTGCGCTGATGTGGCAAATTAATTCTCACTGCCTCTCTTTAATTACAAAGAGGTGCTGGGTAAAATATAACAAGTGAAAGAAGTGTAGCTGAGCTCGGAAAAAAGAAGGGAGAGCTTCAAGCTGCAGAAAAAAAGAGGAAATGAAAAGCTCCCGTGACCAACAGGAGCTGCAGCTCAGCAGTCCCAGGTGTGTCCTGTGTGTGCACAGCTCCCGGCTTCACGCGGAACTTACCCACCAGGGAAATAGGAACTCAAAACCCTCCACCCGCCGGCTGAAAAGTGCAGCACGGAAGCTGAACTGCTGTCTGGGCCTTAGGTGGGAAGAGTGTCCTCTTTGAGCAGCTGAAATCACGTGGGGCCCTGTAGGTGGAGGTTCTGACTTTGCCAGTTACAAGGTGAGGGAGCTGGAAGTGGAGGGATTCACGCAGAAACTGGGGGCACACCTGAGATCACCCGCAGAGCCCCTCCCCGCCCCAGGGCACCTGCCTGTGCTGCGCTGGGAGCCTTTGTGTAGGCTGCTTCCTTTGCTAGAGGGCTCGCTCTCTCCCCATCACGGTCATTACCTCCCCCCAGCCCCCGACTGGCTTCACTGGCCAGTATCTTGACTCCAGTGTCATTTCCCCTGAGAGGGTTTTCCAAGATTCGATCAGGGGCTCCCATTCTGCTTTCCAGATTCATGCCTTTTCCCATTCATAGTACTTGCTACAAACACAGTTTAATAATTGTGTCACTTTTGTTACATGACTGCCCCCGCCCCTCACTGAACTGTTAGATGACAAAAGTAGGAACCACACACATCTGTGTCCTTTTAACTACATTTTAGTATTCCTAGGGTAGTGCCTGGTGTATAGTCCCCAAGAAATAAATATCGAATGAATGAATGAATGAATGAATGAATGAATGAATGAATGAATGAACTTGTTAACCCTCAATGAACATGGCCACTGCTCCTATTTCCTACCAACCCCACCTGGAAATAAAACAGTAACAATTTATTATTCATTTATTTTATTTACAGTTTCCTTCACAACCTGTAGTTACCGGAGAGTGAAAATATGTACCCTGCTATGGCAGTGGTGCTCAAACTATAGTGTCCATCAGTGTCACCAGGAAGGCTTGGCGAGACACAGATCGCTGGGCTCCACTCCTAGAGTTTCTGACTCAGTAGGCCTGGGCTGGCACCCAGGATTTGCATTTCTCACACCTTCCCAGGTACTGTTGATGCTAAGGTCCGTGGACCACGCTTTGAGAACCACTGCTATACAGCGTCATGATTTTGATTTATGGGATTTTCAAGCCAGAGCTATCAAATACACTACCAATGACACTATAGCTTTATATCCTTAAAAGACATCACACATGGCTGATGAACATGACCCATGCCTGATGACACAGAAGTGCTCCTCCTGGGAAAAATGGGCTTTCTGTTTCCCTTGTAAATAGGGGAGGAATTGGAAGGGCTCAGAGGTCGGGCTCTGGAGTCAGATCTGCCCGGGTTGCAACTTTTGCCACTCCCTGCGAGTACTAGATCTTGCGAATGTTATGGAACCTCTCTCAGTTTCCTAATCTCTAAAATGGGATGAATTGTAGGATCTGCTTCCCAGAGTGATTGAACAGTAAAGATGTTTTGACGGCACCTGTGTGTAGTGAGTACTCTCCAAATGTTAGTTATGCTGGGGAAAGTAAGGCGTATCTAACAGCATCTGCCCGAGGGTGTTTATAAACACTGTCTCATGTAAGTCTCCCAGCAATGCTTTGAAATAGGTATTATTAGCCCTATTTTATAAGGGAGGAAACCGAGGCACCGAGAGGGTAAGTGATGTAAGAATGCATATGCAGGAAAAACATGTAGGGTTGCACCACGCTCTGTTTTTCTGACAATGCCTGCCCTCCTGGGACTGCCAGGAAGCAGGTGTCTTGGTGGGACCGACAGCCCCCACAGCATGGAGGGGGTGTTCCTGTCCATCCCATCAGACCAAGGGTCACTCATCTCCTAGTCAATTTCCTTTTTCTTTCCGCGTGTGTGCACACTATTCTGACATCCTCTTCCCAGACCTGCCGAGGCTCCAGCTCTGTCCTTTTTCATCCACACTGAAGGATGAGCCTGACACAGAAAAATTTCAAAGGACCCCCGGCCAGCTGGGCTGCACTGTCTGTCTATCACGCTTAGAGACTGACGATCTCGGCAGGCTTCACCCGCGTGACAGGGACAGTGCTCCCCAGGAGAGCCGTGCCAGACAGGATCGGACGCTTACAACTGCCCAGATCCCCTCCTTTCAAGTAGACCTGTGAGCAGCTGCCTGACTTGCAAAAGAAGCAGGCCTCTGGCTCCTGTCCCAGGGAGGGACGTGGCTTTGGTTCTCATTTTCCCAGTGGAGGCTAAGTGAAAGTGACAGTGTCCTCTTGAAACGACAGTTGTGACTGAGAGGGTTTGAGTTGGCCCAGGGTCCTGATCTTAACTGGTTTGGATAAAATGCCTTTGAAGGTTTTACTGCAGAAGCATCCTGGCGAGAATGGGGCTGAGATGCAGGTGTGCAGGTGGCTGGGACTGCACTCTGGGCTTGATGGTTCCTTAGCTTTGTGGCCTCAGATGAGTCACCTGAATGCTCTGGAATCTCAAGGACCTGCTGGAGGGTAGGACCACCTTGGCCTGGCAGGTGGGCAAATACCCTTCCTTGACTGGTGGGCTTTTGCCCATGGACAATATAGGCACCCTTTTCCAAGGCATGAAGTGTGGATGATAGAAAGTTGCTGGAACCTTGTTTTATTCATTTAATTTTTTAAAACAATGGATTTTGGGATGCCCCTGTCAATAACCCTCATGGCTGCCCACTGCCCTCAGAGTGAAGTCCAGGATGGCTTACAAGGCTGTCTCAGCTTGGGTTGGCCTAGAGGTAGACCAATGAGGTAATGGATGTGAGACCAGGTCTTTCTTTTGAGGAAGGGCTCAGGAAACACCCAGATAGGGGTGTGAAAGTGAAACAAGGAAGGAAAAGAACCAATAAAGGGTCACTACCAAGCAAGGGACCACTGTGTGCATCTAGAGCTAAATCCTGCCAGGCAAGGCTGAAGAGTAGCACAGAACACACATGTCAGCATTATCTCCCCCGAGGGGTGAGGGAGCTGGGGTATTTATCCACGCATCCCTGCTCAGTCATTGATTGGAGGATTCTGGGGTTGGGAAGCGTGAATTCGCTGGCACTGCTGAGAGTGGGGACAAGGTGGGACCCAGACCCAGGAAAAGCCCCCAGGCAAAGCAGAGCAGGTTCTGGCATTTGGAAGTCAGGCATCTTTCATTGAAGAGGGGGAACCAAGAGTGTCTGCTATATCATCTGGAGTCTGACTCAGCCTACCCCTTGAGCCTTATCACCCCCCACCCCACACACCATACCTCTCACACCCCACAACCCACATACACAACTTGCAAACCCCATAATCCACACTGATGCACAACAAATAACACACAACCCCTCACACCCTATAGCCCCACCACATAACCCAAAATACACACCCAATGAGTGCCACTAACAACATACAATCTGCCACAGGCTTACATACATAAAACATATAGCACACACAACCCACAACACACACATCCATACAGCCCACAGCCCATACACACACAGAGCCCCTCCCACATAACCTAAAACTCATACTCACATACATCAACCCACAGCATACACACATACAACCTGCAACATAAGCATAACACACCACCCCCACATAACCACACTCCATACACAACTCCCCACAACCTAAAACCCACCCACGTAACCCAGAATATGAAGCCATACACCCACATGTATGTGACCTACAAGGCATATAACCCACACCACATACAACTCACAACACACAAACACAACCACAGCATACACAAACACAACTCACAACCACTCCCACTTACCCTCAAACACACATGCAACCTATTAACAGATACATAAACCTACAACCTGCACACACTCACAGCACACACAGCTACAACACTCTATGTGTCTCTCACACACACACACACACACACACACACACACACACACATACAGGACTTTTGAAAGTTCATTTAACATGCATAGCTCTCTCTTAATTCCTAATCCTTAATACCCTCTTCCTTTTACTGGACAAACCCCTCTTCCCCCTCCAGGTTTCAGGTAAACTCAAGTCTCCTTAGACGGGACATCTTGACCAGTTTCAGTGGGGTTGGTTCCTGTCCCTGTAAGTACCCTCAGCACCTTGCACTTCTTTGCTCCTGACAATTATCCCATTTGAATCCTGAGATAGTTTGGACTTGCCTCTGCTCAAATCTCAAATTGAATTGTAGTCCCCAGTGTTGGAGGTGGGGCCTGGTGGGAGTTGATTGGCTCATGGGCATGGATCCCTCAAGAATGGCTTGTGTCATCACCTTGGTGATAAGTGAGCCGTCTCTTACTCTGAGTTCACACAAGATTTAGTGGTTTAGACCAGGCTCTGTGGTTTACACTTGTAATCCCAGCATTTTGGGAGGCCGAGGTGGGCATATCACGGGGTCAGGAGAGACCATCTCAGCTAACACAGTGAAACCCCGTCTCTACTAAAAAAACAAAAAATTAGCCGGGCCTGGTGGCACACGCCCAGCTACTCAGGAGGCTGAGGCAGGAGAATTGCTTGAACCTGGGAGGCGGAGGTTGCAGTGAGCCGAGATTATGCCACTGCACTCCAGCCTGGGCAACAGAGCAAGACTCTGTCTCAAAAAATAAAAAATAAAAAAGCATGTGGCATCTCCCCCTCTGCATGTCCCAGTCTCTCTCTCTTGCTCCTGTTCTCGCCATGTGATGTGCTTGCTCTCTCTTCATCTTCTGCCATGATTGGAAGCTTCCTGATGCCTCTCCGGAAACGGATGCTGCTATGCTTCCTGTACAGCTTACAGAACCATGAGCCAATTACACTTCTTCTCTTTATTAACTACCCAGCCTCAGGCATTTCTTTATAGCAGTGCAAGAAGGGCCTAATACAAATCCCCACTTTAAGGGTGGCTGTGCCTGCCAGATTGCAAACTCTAGAGGAGCAGCCCTCCCAACTCTCCCATCTAGGGCTTTTCCCCTAGCATCTAGAACAGTGCCTGGCATATCATAGGTGCCCCATACGTATTTGCTGAATTTATTTGAAAAAGAATCTTTAACAATATATAGCAGCAACCTACCTACATAGCATTTCCTTATGTGTCCAGAAATTTCATTTATTCTTCAGAAGGCGGCTAACATTAGTACCTGACTTTATGGGTGTGGAAAGTGAGGCTCATGGGGCTTGTGAGTTATTCGAGGATTTACGTTCAGTCTGTGGTCTATGAGGACCACATTTTGGGTTGTATGTTTCCTGATCGGCACTTTTCCCATCTTACCCCACGACACTGGACCTGAACCCCCTTAAAGTGTTCGCCTTGGGACGCGCTGTGTTTACTCAGATCATGCCACTGTTTCTCAAAGCATTTTTCTTTTTCAAAATCAAAATATCTGTTTTTTAAGTAGAAAGCAATATGTGCTTTTCTACTTGATTTTTTTTTTGTGGGGGGGAAGGCCTTTAAAATGAGGAAAAAAATGTTTTGTTTTAGTTTTTAGGAAAAGCAGATTTTTTTTTTTTTTGGCTCTAGCTTTCTTATCTGTAAAACAGGGATAATAAAACAGGTCAGATTTCTTCTTTGTGGGTCTGTGACACTCCCGCTAGATCCAGGAGTCTTCTGAAACTAATGAAAAAAAATTTACATGTATGTACATTTTTCTGGGAAGACAATGTGGCTGTCAGAGAAAGTGTGGCTTCTCTGGCTGTCAGAGAAGGCTGTGCTCGATCTGATGTTTAAAGTAAGAGTGAATGAGGATTTGACAGGTGAATAAGGGAGGGAAGGACATTCCTAGAAAAGGGGTGTTATGGACTGAATTGTTTTTCTCCCCTTCAAATTCCTGTGTTGATAAGGTCAAGAAATCGGACCATCCTGGCCAACATGGTGAAACCCCGTCTCTACTAAAACTACAAAAAATTAGCTGGGCATGATGGTGCACTCCTGTAGTCCCAGCCACTCGGGAGGCTGAGGCAGAAGGATCGCTTAAACCTGGGAGGTGGAGGTTGCAGTGAGCCGAGATTGCAACATTGCACTCCAGCCTGGTGACAGAGTGATACTCTGTCTCAAAAAAAAAACGAACAACAGCAAAACAAAACAAAACAAAACAACAAAACTCAACAAATTCCTGTGTTGAAGTCCTAACCCCTAATATCTAAGAATCTGTCTTCAGGGTCCTTACAGACCTCTGAAAGGTTAAATGAGGTCATTGCAGTGGGCCCTAATCCAGTAGCTTTTTCAGAATATTAGAGCTATGTGACCCCAACATGTTTCTAGAGATTCCATTAGAGCTCTTCCGGAGGAACTGTGTTAAAATCTTTATGAAATGTCAGCAGATAACATAAACGTGAGAACCAACAATTACTTTTTAAGGAGTGCAGTAAGAGGATAGGAAAGAGGCAGTATACCTTGTGTATTTTGTATCTAACATTCAATAGTCTTATAAATTAAGAGAGATTTTAGTTGTAAAAACACATTGCTAGTGAGAGTTCAGTATAACAGGCATTTTCATCCACTGCTGGGGGTGAGGTGTCAATCGACCTAATCTTTTGGGGATGCAGTTTAACAAAACACATACAGACTTTCAAATGTGCATATCTTCGATCAAATAACTCCACCATTCGTCCTGTAACATGTTGGAAAATAAAGGATTATGAAAATCTGTAGCTTAGAAGAAAGGATTATATAAATCTTAAGATCATCTCAGTAGGCTGTGAAAAATATTTGATAAAATCTGACATCTCTCACTGATAATAAAGGCTTGAATCTGAAAATGCATTTTTAAAAACATAACCAAAATAAAATCAACCAAGGCCAACCAATGTTATACCTGTTAATACAGGGGGACTCTAAAGGCTTTTCTTTTCTTTTCTTTTTCTTCTCTTCTCTTTTCTTCTCTTCTCTTCTCTTCTCCTTTCTTCTCCTCTGTCTCTCTCTCTCCCTCCCTCCCTCTCTCTCCTTTTCTTTTCTTTCTTCAGAGTTTCTTTTGAGACAGCGTTTCAAGCGATTCTCCTGCCTCAGCATCCTGAGTAGCTGGGTCTACAGGCCTGCGCCACTACACTTGGCTATTTTTGTCTTTTTAGTAGAGACAGCATTTCACCATGTTGGTCAGGCTGGTCTCAAACTCCTGGCCTCAGATGATCCACCCACCTCTACCTCCCAAAGCGCTGGGATTACAGGCATGAGCCCCCACGCCTGGCCCCACTAAAGACATTTCTACCAAATGTGGGAACAAACTGCTCTCTCAGTCATTGTTTATTTACAATTGCTCACCAAGGCAATTATCAAAGAAAATGAACTAGGAATAAATCTTGGAATCAACATGGAAAAATAGTCATTACTTAAAATGATGAGAATATCTACGTAGAAAATCTCATAGAATCAACTAAAAACTTATAGAATTAATAAAAGAGTTCAGTCATTTGGCTGAATTTTACCTTTTTTTAAAACCAACCATAATCAGGTAGAAAATATTATTTAAAAAGATTTCATTGAGTGTAGTTACTAAGTAATAGAAACCACCTAGCAGTAGATAATTGATATGCAGGACATAATGGAATATATTTATACAGTGTACTCAGTGTTTTAAAAGGTGTATTTTAGAATGATATGCTTGGGATTCCTAAGCCACCTCCCACTAGATTAATCTATAAATTTAACATTAAGTTACAAATTTCATGTAAAATTTTAATGTGACAAAAATGATTCTAAATTTTGCATGAATAAATATGTGAGGACCCCGAGTTCCATGGATGAATTTTGTTTCTACATTTTAATCCATGCAATACTTTCTGTAAAATGAAATTTATACATTGTTACCCAAAAAGCACTTATTTAAAAAAAAAAATTGTGGACAACGGATAGGAAGGGAATGGACATGATTGTGGCCATGCTGAGCTAACACAGGCTTTGTGCTTTTAGCAGAGCATGAGTCCCAGTATGGCTGATACCATGCCTCATTACCAGAGAATTTCTAGAAATTGTCCTTCTCTTCCTTAAAGGCTGATATGGGCTCTGATGCACCTGAAATGGGCATCATTTACACAGTGCGAGTCCCCTTAGGCCTAGTCACCTGCCCTTACACCATTCCCCACTCCCCCATGCATTTATCCAAAAATTGAATGCAGGAAAATACACCTCATCTCTAGGCCTGGCCACTGGCAAACAGATCCTTGGCTCTGGGAATTTTGAGACCGTGAGATGGGAGACATTTGGTGGGCTTTGTCTTGGTTGTCACACCTCTTCTTAGGGATGCTGTGAGGTCTCATGATTTCAGGACAGGTGAAGGGATGTAGCGACCCAGGGTTCTGCATCGTTAAGTGACATGAGTTTTCAGGACAAGGGGAGCCTTCTTTGACCTTCTACATAATAACTCCCTCAGCAACTCACAGTAAAAAAAAAATCACGAGATTTCAGGTTTGAAAATGTTCTCAGGGTTTTAGACCCCTCATCTCCCATCCTTCCCAGATGAATGCATTCTCCCCATGGCATTCAGTTCAAAGGTTTTTGAACACCTACAATGGACTAAGCATAGTGTTTGCTATTTATCACTATTGCTTTTTGACTTATTTACTGTTCCTTTCCCTTACTAGAGTGTGAGCCCCATATAGACAGGGACCTTGCCTGTCTTGTTCATTGCTGAATCTTCAGTGACTTTAGCAGTGCCTGGCACATGGTAGGCCCCCAGTGGATGAAAAAATATATAGTTACTACTACATAGAAGCTCACTAGTGGAAGTGAAGAAACTTCCTTTATTGGGAGAAAGGGGGACTATAAATCATTAAAGGGCAAGATGATAGTTCCCTAGTAAAGGTGTACGTAAGTTGCAAAGAAACATAGGATAGGAAACCAACCCTGCAGGGGCTGTTGGAGAAGGTTGTGCATGGTCTGGTTCTTAGAGTAAGAGTGTGTATTTTTTAGGTAAATACAGTAGGGAAAGGCACTCATGGAAAGGGGATGTTATGAGCTGAATTGTGCTCCCCACCAAATATTAAAGTTCTAACTCTAACCTCTAGTATTTAAGATTGTGACTGTCTTCAGAGACAGGTCCTTGAAGAGTTTATTAGAGTTGAATGAGATCATTGGGGTGGACCCTAATTGCATAGGATTAGTGTCCTTGTAAGAAGGGGAGATTAGACGTACGCATACATACACATACACATACACACACACACACACAAACATACACAGAGGGAAGGGCACAAGAAGACACAAGGAGAAGACGGCCATCTACAAACCCAGGAGAGAGGCCTCAGAAGAGACAACCCTACTGTCACCTTAATCTTGGACTTCCAGCCTCCAGAACTGTGAGAAAATACATTACTGTTGCCGAGGCTTTGGTGCTTGTGATAGCAGCCCCAGCAAACTGATACAAGAAGGGTAGCACGCATGAAAATGTGGAGGTGGGATGGAGTGTGGCTTCTTTGGGGACTCTGTCTTGCAGTATAACTATAGGAAAACAGTTCTAGGAAGAGGGCCGATTGGCAGAGAAAGAAGGAAGAGCAGGGCTTTTCAAACTCATACGCTTGTATGACTGAATCAGGACAGGTGTCGGACAATAGGGAGAGGTAGAGTCTGTGGCTTTACCTAAAGAGGGTGGATGTGTATTGATTCCAGCTGCTTATTGTCAATGAAGGCCAGGTGTTGCTAGAATTTCCTATTCCTTGAGATAAGTCATAAATATGAATTTTGATATATAGTCTTATCATTCTGTAAAAAGTTGGCCACTAATTTAATATTTCAAATTTGATTTAGGCCATAGTAGATATATACAAAGTAGACAAAGTCTGTTGCCTGCTAAGTTGTAATTCCTGAACTAGCTAAGAACCCATTCATAAAGAATGAGGCATGTGTGGCAAGGAATTTCAAATTTTATTAGTTGGCAGGAGGAATGGTTGATGAATTTTGAAGGAGAGAAAAAGACATGAACTTAACTGGTGGTGGTTTAGAGCAGGAGACAGTGAACATTTTCTTAAAGGGCCAGAGAGTAGACATATTTTTTGACTTCACGGGCTCCATGAGCTTCATCTCTTTTGTAGCTACTCAGTTCTGCTGTTGTGGCACAGACAATATGTAACCAAATGGCATGGTTGCATTCCCATAAACTTTATTTAGAAGACAAGCAGATGATGCACTAGATTTGGTCTCATCCTTCCATGGGCTGTACTTGCTGGTCCCTGGTTTAGAGGGCTGGAGGCTCAAACTGGAAAGAGGTGTTCAGAAAATAGGTAAGAGATGGACTGAAGCTGTGGTCATGGGAATGAGGAGAGAGGGTGCGACAGATTCAAGAGCTACTTAGCGGGTGACATTGTCAGGACTTGCTGATTGATGGGTGTGTGGGAGAGAAAGAGAACTATGGATAATGCCCAGGTTTCTGACTTGACAGATGATGAGTTTGAATCCCGCTAATTTGCACGACCTCCCAAGCCAGCCCATTCCACATGGGGGGTAACCTTGTTGAATCCCTTCTCCTTATGGGCCCTGATTTATCAGAAGAAACTTCTTAGATCCTAGGTATCCCTAGAATTGTCCTGCCCTGCCACTATGGCTGAAATTGAAAACTTCATTATACTCAGAGCAGAGGCAATGAAACAGTTTAATATCTGTTGCCTTCAGGTTATTGCAGAGTCTCTAGCCCCTGGTCTTGGGTTAGGAAAATGGATCTCTAAGCAATTAGAGCAACAAGGTGCTGCAGAGATCAGAGCATGCTAGGACTTAGGATGCCAATTAAAAAATCTCTATAGGTCCCCACTTCCCAGAGCAGTATGGAAAAAATCTGTTAAATTGTACTCTGAGCAGAGGTGGCACGGCCAGGCCTCAAACGCATCTGCCAGGCTCTCTAGTTCGTGCCTGCAAAATCAGGAGCCCACTTTGATGTGCTCCAGGTGGCCACTGGAGCCATGGCTGGGTATCAGGGGATGCTGGACTCCTTCTCTCTTTACTCGGCCAGAGCCCACAGATGTGTCTTAGAAACAAGAGTGCTGAGAAGGGTGAGCACCAGGACCTGTGGCAGAGCTAATGAATTCTGCATACAGGTTTATAGTCTCTGCCGCAGCCGCTGCTGAAAAGCGTGTGCAAAATGGTCCTGGGGCACTTAACACGAAGAGGAGGAAAGGATCTATAGCCTCGGATGCAGGAGGCTGGGCGGGGCTGCTTCTGACTTTGGGGAAAAAAATGGTTAGGACTGGACTTTGAGAGATTGGCCCTGGAGGATGGGAAGGAACCCCCATAGGTTCTGACTGTTTATTTGGTGACCCGCCAGGCCTGGTCCTGTAGCCAGAGGTCAGTGAGACCTTGAAAATCCAAGAGGCTAAGGGAGATGCAGAAGGGTGTAGAAAGAAGGCTCATCCATTGAGCACTATGGCAGAAAATTTGTCCATTGACATGTATTTTATTATTGACTTCTAATAACCCTAAAGGCAGCTGTAATATGTGTCAACTTAATACATGGACCTATAAATCAATTTATGGGATTGATTTATTACATCCCTGGGCTAAGGGGTACCCAGATAACTGATAAAACATTATTTCTGGCTGTGTCTGTAAGGGCATTCGCAAAGAGATTAGCATGAGAATCTGATGACTGAGTAAAGAAAATCACCCACAAGCACTCCCTATGGCCTCTGCACCTGCCCATCTGCATGCTCCCCCTAGGGGTTTGAGCAGCGGGTCAACCAAAGGAGCGAGCCACACCCCTGTCACATGCCTTGTGAGAGGGATAAGGGAACTCTCCTCTTTCACTGTGATATCTGCTTTGCTGCCCTAGTACATGGGCTAGGTGTGGGCTCTACGAAGAATCAAGGGTCTTTGTACAAGCTGAAGGGGGCATGTGAGAATTTTTTTTTTTTTTTTTTTTTTTTTGAGACGGAGTCTCGCTCTGTCACCCAGGCTGGAGTACACTGGTGTGATCTTGGCTCACTGCAACCTCCACCTCCTGGGTTCAAGCCACTCTCCTGCCTCAGCCTCCCGAGCAGTTGGGATTACAGGCATGTGCCACCACGCCTGGCTAATTTTTGTATTTTTAGTAGAGATGGGGTTTCACCATGTTGGCCAGGCTGGTCTCGAACTCCTGACCTCGTGATCCACCCACCTCAGCCTCCCAAAGTGCTGGGATTACAGGCATGAGCTACCGCACCCGGCTGGCATGTGAGATTTGAATACAAGTAGGGCTGCCCTGGGGCCAACATGACAAAGTGTAGCACCCTTAGCAGTGAACAAAAGGGGGTGGTTCTGACTCAGTGAACCCAGAAGGGAAAATGCCATCATTCTGCTCCCCAAGGTTTTTACCTAGGCAGGGCAGTTACAGAAGAGATAGTCAGCGTTTCCCCTCCTTCTTAGGAAACCTAATTGCCAATGCCACACCCCCTTCACAGACAGCCTAACCCACCAGTGAGCACCACTTAATGAGACATATTACATATGGTCTTCTACGAGTCAGCTGCTAGTTGGCCAGAGAGAGAGGAGACACCTACCCAAAAGCCAGAGGATTGGAACAGTTCAAGTGGCCAACTCTGGGGTCTAGAGAAGCTTTCACAGTGGAGGGGACTGTTGGCCTGGGTCTTGTGGAATAAACAGAGTTTAGATAGGTGGATGCGGGAGTGATTCCAGGTGAGGAATTGGAGGCACAACATAAGAAAAACATAGTGCAGATCAGTGAGAAAACTCCCAATGGAGACCCATGTTTCCTGTTAAAGAGGGCAGGTGGATTAATTCATTGGCTCTGTGCATGCCCCATCCTACATGACTTTATAGGTCCTTGTGCCAAAATACTGGAGTATAATATATTTCCCCAACCATTCCCTTTGGGCTTGGCCGTGTGTACTGCTTTGACCAGTAGAATAAGGTGAGAGTTACAGCATTCCAGTTCTGAGCTAAGCCTTAAGGGGCCTCACACATTTCTGCCTGTTCTGTGTCACTGTGTTTGTCATTATCACGTGATGCATCTACCTGGGACTGTCTTTTAGAGCTGGAAGAGAATGAGACACATATGAAGCAGGGCCAGCCACTCCAGCCAAGCCTAGACGAATCAGCCAGGCCCGCTGAGCCTGCATCAGCGCAACTGCAGATGCATGAGCTACATAAATTCTTATTGTTGCACCCATTGGAATTTTACGGTTGTTACACAGCAGTAAGCATGAAACCTGTAGCCACAGTAAACCGAGAGAGGAGCAAAGGAATTCATGGGCATCAGCAAATTCTGAAAGGGTACATTTGCTTCTAAAGTCTGTATGTACAAGTTCTGGGCTATTTATACTAGCCTCTTTTTCCTTTTTGTAAAAGCTTCCCAGAGAGAGTAGCTGATTTCCTCAAGGCCACACAAGTTGGCAGCAGAATCAAGGCTAAGATAGAACATCCCTTAGCTCCAGGAACAGAGTTCATCACATCACATGACTTTCCTGTTCCAGATATCCATGTACAGCATGGTCTGGAGACCAGGAAAACTTTCCTCTCTGGTTGGTGAGGTCTTAGGGTTTCAGCCAACACCAATGCTCAACCATTAACCAGATTGATACGGCCATTTGCCGTAACATTTAGCAACCTCTCCATCAAATAAATGGCCAGAGAGGCTCCTGACACTTCTAGTATCAAAGAGAGAGAAACCATATTCTGTAGCTTTACAAGGTTGTCTGAACAAGACCTATTAAAGGGATTGGAGTGAATTGAGGCTCTGTGGCGAAATCCGTGGTGCTTCTCTGCCTCACAGTCCTTCAGAGTGTCCCATGGATGGTAGAGTCGGATACAAAGGCAGGGACGGCCAAACACAGTCATCTGGCTGTGTTACTCACCCACTCGGGTCCTTCATTTCTTCATCTGCCAGATGAGCCACTTTGCTACTCTGTGATTTTATCATCCAAAGGACTTCCATCATGAGTGACGGAAGGAGTAGGTGGGAAGATCTGGGGAGAATAGCAGGCTTGGTGTTAAGGTCAGGGATTCCCTCATTTTCCTTCTTCCCTTCTCACTATTATTCTGCTCTTCATTCTGGTTTTCTCTCCTGCTGGCAAGTCTCCTTCAAGGACCACATCAACTGGTGCTTCTTCCACTTCTGAAACATATGCCCAAATGGGTCCCTCCTAACTTCTCCACTGCCCTCTCTCTGCAAAGCCTGCTAGGAGACAATGGGCCAGTTATATAACCTTTCTATGCCTCAGTTTTCTCATCTGTGACATGGGGTTATTATATGAGAGTGTTATATATGGGGCTATATATTATACATGTATATTACATATATACATATACTACATATATTACACACACATATACACATATATGTAATGCTCATACATATGTATATATGTAGACATGTACATGTACATGTAGGCATATACATGTCTACATATATAAATATAAATATGTGCATGCATACATACATATGTACATGTATACAGGCACATTTATACATATGTATTCATACATACACATGTATACATGTGCACATACGTGCACATACACACGTGTGCACTGTACATGTGTATACACAATGCATATACATGTGTGCACACATATACATAAATACATATGTGTATATGTACACATGTGTATGTATGTATATGGATGGATATACATATGTACATATATTACATACATATATTACATATACTATATGGGATCATGTTACACATGTGGGTTATTATATGAGAATGATGTATTCTCCTATAACTGGTGAGAATTAGATGACTGATACAGACAAGCAGTGCTTAGTGAAGTGTTGGGTACATAATGAGTACTGAATAAACATGACCTATGATTAACATCCTCACTGTAATCTTCTGGCAAAGAGGGTTATTATTTTTATTCTACCCAGGGGTTGATGTACTAGAGAGAGTAGGATATGAAGGAATATGAAGTCAACATCTTGGAGGGGTGAGCAGAGCCCTTGAGTGTATCTTGACCACAAAACCTTCTCTATGGAAGGAAACTCTGGGTTTGGAGACAGATCTCCAGGGAATTACAGATGCGAGAAGAGAGCCCAGGAAGAGGGAAGAACATGGTCCGAGGCCCTGAGAAGGAATGATCCTGGGGATCAAAGATCTGAAAGTCCAGCACAACTGGGAAAGCAGGGCATTGTGGGAAAGAATCAGGAGATGAGGTTGGACAGGAAAGAACCACAGCTTAAAACTGTGGGCTGGCAAGAGAGAGCGCTTTATGAAGAACCTTTTAAATACTTCACTAGGTTTAAATTTGAGAGCGGAAAGGGACTATTTTACGAAAGATTTAACCACGTACAACCAAATGTCATCAGGCTCATTATCATTACTTAAAGCATTATTCAGTTGTAAATTGCTGGTATTGCTGCATTTAGCCTTATGGTAGAATTCTTCTTTGGAGTTAAATATCCTTAGTCACAGTTTGAATTTTCTTTTGACATCGGAGTGATTTAATATGAAATGTGCACAACCACCACATGTCAAAAAGACATAAAAATTCAAGACAGGTCGAGGGGGTACCTGTGTGTGTATGTGTGTGTGTGTGATGGTGATATTGGTGGTGAGGATGGTATTGGTGGGGAAAGGGGTGCTTTGGAAAATGTGACTCCATAGAGCTGAAGAAGGTGGAACTAATTTCCACTCTCAGTCACCAACCTCAGAAGCCTCTTGAGTCTTAAGTGGCAAAGAGTGAGAAAACATGGAAAGGGCTGAAGGACTCTCTAACATCCTCGCTATTCAAAGTGTTGTCTACCTGGGTGCTTCTTAGAAATCCTGAATCTTAGCTCCCTCCCAGACCTGCTGAATGAGGACCTGCATTTAACAAGATGCCCCGATGATCTGTGTGCACAGCAAACTTTAAGAAGCTCTGACTTATATGACCATGGTGAAAGTGGGGAGGCAGAAATGGTCTGTTTGATTTAGATGATATAAGCATCGAGGGTTTGTCTAGGTTGCCAGTGTGGTGTGAACTTGGAAGTTGGAGAGACTTGGACTTTAATCCTGGCTCTCCTATTTGCCTTGGGGGAGTCCTTGGCCTTCTAGTGTCTCAGTTTCCCATCCAGGCGATGGGAGTAATAGGATCATCATGCAGTTTTGCTGTGAGGATTAAATAAGAACACACAAGTAAAGCATTTGGCACACGTCTGATATTCAGAAAATGATCATTCTGTAATTCTTTCCCAAGACACTGACAATTGTTCCTTCTGAATAGGTGAGCAATTACAAGGCAACTCAATGACAAAAGAAAAAAAAAACCTTAAAATTTATTGACCACCTTCTATGTGCCAGGCACTCTCTGCTCCTAGTGTGGTCACTAAGCAGTTTTAGTTTGGAGCCAGATAGCCTGGTGCAAAGCCTGCTATGAGACAATGGGGCAGTTATAGAAACTCTCGGTGCCTCCGTTTCCTCATCTGTGACTTGGAAATAACCATCTTGCCTATTTCTGTATGAGAATTACATAAGTAATCCATACATGTTCAGTGCTTAGTGAAGTGTTTGATACATAATGAGGACTGAGTAAATATTAGCTATTATTAACATGCTTATTTTGTCCTCACTGTAACCTTCTGGAGGAGAGGGTTATTATTTCTATTCTATAGTTGAAAAAGTAGAGGCTAAAGAACTTTCTGAAGGCCATGTGGTTAGTAAATTGTAGAGCCAGGATTTCAACCCATATTTATTAGCCTCAGATACCATGTGCCTCATCAACTCATGGTTCTGTTCTAATATTCAGAGGCCAGGGGAGTAACCCTGCAGCCAGACCAGCTGCCCTAGGAGTTGCTCTCAGCTTCCTTCCTTCTGGTAGGAAGGGGAAAACCAAATGGAATTGGAAGAAATCAAAGTGCCAGCCCCAGGATGTAGAAAGGCAGACTCTCAAAGCACTTGTGCTGTATTTAATGCATCTCTTTGAAATGCTCTGCTCATAACCTGTCAAGGGCAATTTGGAAACATGTGCTCAAGGAGGTGAATGTTGGCTGCTCCCTGACACTGTCTCTTGTATTATATATACAGTGACAGCCACACAGATCAACCTAGGCATGACTTATTTATGGGGCAGCCCGGCCCCTGCTGAACAAGTCCTCAGTGTGTGCAATAGATTTCACCAGAAAAAAGGGAATGTGCAATTTGGGAAGGTAATTATTTTTTTGTAAGTTCATTTACAAAAGAGAATTTTCCAGTTACCAGCGGAAGGAAAGAAATATTTTATGTTAAAATTTCAGGTTGAAATATACAAAGGGACCTTGTACTAGATTGGAAACCAGGAGTCTTGGGTTCAGTGTAGCTCAGTGTATTCCTCTGGTTCCAAGTCTGTCTCTGCATCTCACCAGTTGAGTGACCTTGTACAAACGGCTTCACCCTTTTGAGTTTCAGCTTTCCAATCAGTAAGGCCAGCATTCTGATTGTCCTGGGAAGATTAAATAAGATATCACACTTAGACAGCTTAGTCCAAAACCTGGTGCAAATAGGTGCCTAATGCCTATCAGCTGTTAGTAATAACAGTAGCAGTACTGGCTTTGTGACCTGGGGTAAGTTAATCCCCTTTTCGGCGCTTTACCTTTTAAAAATGAGAAGGTGGGGTAAGATGAGTTTTTGGTTTCCTTCAGCCATATTGCCTATTTTTCGTAGGTCTCTTTGTTCTACATGCCCTCATGGACAGGAGAAATAGTCCATCTGAATTTAATTCACCTGTGTATTCATCTCTACATCTGAATTTATCTCTGCATCTATCTATTGATAGCTATTGTCTATCTATCTATCTATCTTTTTTTCGTTGAGACAGAGTCTCACTTTGTCACCCAGGCTGGAATGCAGTGGCACAATCTTGGTTCACTGTAACCTCCGCAACCTTTGCCTCCCAGGTTCAAGTGATTCTCCTGCCTCAGCCTCCACCACACCCAGCTAATTTTTGTATTTTAGTAGAGATGGGGTTTTCCCATGTTTGCCAGGCTGGTCTCAAACTCCTGACCTTATGTGATCCACCCACCTGGACCACCAAAGTACTTGGATTACCAGTGTGAGCCTGTCTGTCTGTCTGTCTATCTATCTGTCTGTCTGTCTATCTATCTATCCATCCATCCATTCATCCTATCTATACCTATCTATCTATCTAATCTATCTGTATAATCATCCATCTATCTATTCATCCATCCATCCATCCATCCATCCCTCCATCCCTCCCTCCCTCCCTCCCTCCCTCCATCCATCCATCCATCCATAGGCTCCTTCCCTAAAGACTCAAGGAATAATATGAAAAAGTTTTAAAACATTTCCATACCTAGAGACTAAGCAGAGTATAAACTTGCCATTTGGGTGGATACTGAATTCCAGGCAAAACATTCCCTTCCCAACTCATTACCACCTTTATAAACAAATTAGAGATTTGGATTAATTGCTAGGTATTTGCTGATTGTCTGGCTTTCTTTCTCTATCTTTCTGTTTGGTGACAGTTTGAAAGGAGTCGTCTAGCAAAATCCACCTTAGTACCAAATGTCTAAAGTCCATCCCCCTTTTTTTCCCTTAGACTAACATCTCAAAATAAAATAGTGATTAACAACACTTTCAAGGTAGACATGTTGTCTAAAATATTTTAATGGATTTCAATGAAATTTATTCTGTAAAGAGAACTAATGGAGACATGTAATTTTCATGAGTAATAGTTATCACAGATATTATTAGGCTCCCCAGGAGAGAGAGAGACAAGGAAAAAGAGAAGAAAGAATGAGAGGATAACTCAAGGCTGAGAGTGTGTTGTTATAAATGACAGTAATTATTCCTTGCATTTGAGTATTGTGCTATGGTATTCAAAGCATTCATACATACCCTTTCTTATTTCACTCTCACAGCCACTTTGTAAAGATAAAGTGATTTTCTCACTATGCAGATTGGGAGCTGAGGTTCTGAGAGACTTGCACAAATAGTCTTCCCTCTGGTAAACCAAAGAGCTAGGGTTTCCATGCAGTTTTCTAGACTCAAAGATCAGTATTCTTTAAGTTACAACACAGCCTTCCTAGCATAAGTCCATCATGATGGTTTCCATCTTGTTTTTCCCATCTCCTTGGCCCACATGCCCTGGAATGGTTGAGAAGTGGGTTATTTGGTGAATAGAATATCCAACTTAACTGGGAACTGCCCCAGAAAACATATCGTTTCAGCTCATTTTTAGAAAGTTGGAACACACTATATTGTAAAACTCCATAGGGGGAAGAAAGTCTCCTTTTGATTCAGAGAGTACTTCAAAATCTCATAAGGGCTGAGTAGGTTATGGTTAAGAGCATCAACTGTTCTTTTCAAATTTTGAGAAACCTTTCTGGTTACTTTGAGTTCCCTGGTCGCTCGTATTCTGAATAAACAGATGTTTGCTGAACTGATGCTGCACTCAAAGTAAATACTCCAGTATTGCAGAGGAAGCCTCTTCACTCTCCTCATTTCCCTTGTGTCTTTCCAGTCTCTTGCCGCGTTGGCATATGTATGCGTCTGGAGCAGTGTGACTTACTAATTAATTGATTAATGAATTCAGTTAACTATATTAAACGGAGGAACTTAGGGCTAAATGCTCTGAAAGAGCATATTGTAAAACTATGGAGTTTTACAATATAGTGTGTTCCACTTCTGTGGTCTGCCCACTTCTTGGGTACAAGATCAGAGATGTGGAGAGCATCTCCTTCAGTTTAGGAAAACGAGCATGGCAGCTCTTGTTCCAATACAGCGTCTTTGTTGATGGAATCCAGAATTCTCCAGGCCATGAATTCTGTCCACCTGCTCACTCATCTCCTCCAGAAGAAGTAGCAAGAAGACGAGGATGGAGAAGGGGGAGAGAAAGGGAGAAGAAGGAGGAGAAGGAGGAAGAAAAGGAGAGGTAGGAGGAAGAGAAAGAGGAAAAGAAGAGCAGGGAAGAGGGGAGAGGAGGACGAGTCAGGGGAGAAAGAGAAGAAGATGATGAGAGAGCAAATCTGTGTACGGGGCAGAGAAGACTAACATCTCCTTCTCAGGTTCCTCCAAAAGCCTTTCTCCTTCCAGCTGGGTTTCTTGCTTTGCATTCACAGCAGGTCTGTTTACAGGATTTTCTGTGCAAAGAGAAAGTAGTTTTAAAGAAGCATTTATGTCCTTGCAGGGCAAAGGTGGTCCTAGGTGGATCTATGTTGTGTAAATAGATGTGCTCATTGCTTTAACTGGAAAGAAAAGAGTCTATTCCTGAACAGAATTGCCTCTTTCCCCCACTTCCCCTTGCTCCTCGCCTCCTTTTTTTTGAAGGCTCATGTTTGATTGTGTGTTTATTTGGTTAGCGTGTCAGTTTGTTGGGTCTGGGATAAAGGCAGTACACAGAAAGTGCAAGAGAAACCAGACTTTGATTTCTGTTTCTTAGAAGGAAATAAACGTTAATCCCAAAGAGCATTTTGGGTAGTGCAGAGGACACGTGTGTCTGCGATGCAAGGGCGTGCTGTGCTATGTTACATGTTCGTTGCTCGAGGGCTGGCACCGAGTGGACCAAGAAACAAAAGAACCATGGGGCTTGATGAAGGCCAAACAAGGAAGAAGAGAGAATGCTAAGGTAGATTTCCCAGAGGTCCCTGATTCTGAATTCTGGCAGTAAAGATGGAGCCTCCCCTGGTCTCTCTGGGCATTGCTATCCATCTCACATCACTGCAACCTCATGGAAAACTGCAAGGGTGGTTATTTATATTAGAGCAGCGTCTCTGGAGCAGAGGATGCTTTTAGACCGTTCCTGAATAAACTTAAAAAACATTCAGAGTTTTATGTTTATTTTAATGACTATCAGAAGACAAAATATAGCTAGCATGCTAACCCCATGTTCTCAGCAGTAATATAAAGTTTTCTTTTAAAATGAATCAAGTAAAATGTAGAGTCTGTTTGAAGAGAAATATTAAGCAAATAATAGAGCAGTGATGCACCAATATGACAGAAAATTGTGAAAGCAGCACTTGAATGATCGGAGATGGAAAATAACCTCTTAAGGAAAAAAATTGCCAAAAGATACTTTCTGTTAAGTGTTAAAGATACCCAGATGAGGAGCCTGGACTTTGATTATGCTTACTTGGCTAGAAGCAATGCCTTGTAACCTGGAAAGAAAAACGCGCTATTAATGACAACATTTATAAGGATGTAGGTAAGGGCAGTGGGTAGTGGATGTTGATAATTTTTTGGCTGCTCAACGTCTAGCCCATTTACTATGTTTAGGGAATCATTTACAGCCGATCTTGAAGATATCCTTGGTGGTTGCTTCTGCTGTAGAACCTAAAAGGCCAAAATTTGCTTTCCATGATCTCTGGACGATAGAGTACTGGCTTTTTAGATCTAAGTTCAGCTAATAATATGTTTCTTCCTAGGTCCTTGAATCCAGAGCTACTGACATAAAGAAGTGAGCTGAGAGGAGGTGGAGACACTCTTTTTTTTTTTTTTTTTTTTTGAGATGGAGTCTTACTCTGTTGCCCAGGCTGGAGTACAGTAGTGCGATCTCAGCTCACTGCAAGATCCACCTCCTGGGTTCACGTCATTCTCCTGCCTCAGCCTCCCGAGTAGCTGGGACTACAGGAGCCCACCACCACGCCAAGCTAATATTTTTGGTATTTTTAGTAGAGATAGGGTTTCACTGTGTTAGCCAGGATGATCTTGATCTCCTGACCTCGTGATCTGCCCGCCTCGGCCTCCCAAAGCGCTGGGATTATAGGCGTGAGCCACTGCGCCCAACCGAGACACTCTTAATGGGCCCTTCTTGCGGGGAGAGTTTAGATGATTTCGGTCACTTAGTTTCCCTTGATTTTTTGATTTTTTCCCCACTTTCAAAGTCTAATTTTCTCTTTGATTCTGTGATCTATTGGGGAAACTTCTAATAATCCCTTTGCTGTTTAAGTTAAATAGAGTTCATTCCTGTTGTTTATAAATTGGAACCTAGTATGAGGAGGTCATCTAGCTGGTGGTTACAGGACAGATTCCAAAATCAGGCTCCTTGAATTCAAATCCAGGATCTGCCACTTACGAGATGTGGACTTCTAAACAGACTGCTTCAAAATGGGGATTGTAATGGGATCTACCTCATAGGATTTCAAGCAGATGAAGTGAGACAAACCTCTAATATGGACTTTGTCACAGAGCGAGAGCTTAGTAAGTACTAGCTATTACCATCACCAGAATTTGGAATTATAGAGGGGTAAGAAAGACTTATTGCTTGCTCTTTGTGGCTACATCAAGCTTCTCCGAGAAGCCGCAGAACAAGTGTTGTCTAGTGATATGGAAGTTACTCAGAGGTATTTACAAAGGAATGCTTCCTTTGCCTGTGAAAGGAACAAGTAATCTGAACACCAAGAAGTTTAGCACCAGGGACAGCACCAACCCCTCAGAACCAGTGAATGAAGACTCCAGTCTAGAGTGGTGTGCTATTCAATATAATGGCCACTAGCCCTGAACTAAAAATTAAGTTCCTCGGTCACACTGGTCATATTTCAAATACTTAATAGCTATAGGTAGCTAATGGCTATCATATTGGACAGCACAGAAGAATGTTTCCATTGTTGCCACGAGTTCTATTGGACAGCCCTGATGTAGATGATCTGGTTTGTCATAGCTACCATTAATAATGGAGTCTTGCATGTGCCAAGTGCTATGTTAAGCCCTTTGTATGTGTTATCTCATTGAATCCTTGCAACAAGACCGTAAGGCCTGGGCTACCATTAACCCCACTTTACAGATGAGAATATTGAGTCTCAGGGCCAGGCATGGTGGCTCACGCCTGTAATCCCAGCACTTTGGGAGGCCGAGCCAGGTAGATCATCCAAGGTCAGGAGTTCGAGACCAGCCTGGCCAACATGGTGAAACACCGTACCTACTAAAAATACAAACAATATTAGCCAGGCATTGGGGCGGGCACCTGTAATTCTAGCTACTTGGGAGGCTGAGGCAGGAGAATTGCTTGAACCTGGGAGGCAGAGGTTGCAGTGAGCTGAGATCGTGCCATTGTACTCCCGCCTGGGCAACAACAGTGAAATTCTGTCTCAGAAAAAAAAAAAAAAAAAAAAAAAAAAAGAGAAAGAAAGAAAGAATATAGAGTCTTAGACCTCCTTTGTAACCTGCCCAAGGTCAAACACAGGTAGTTAAATGAATGAAGTGGTATTGAAACCAGGTGTTACTCTGTTATATGACATGAATTTTTCCATGTTCTAAAGTATGTTTTATGGCCCTGCAGTAGCCCCTACATTGTTGGCTTATAGTTTTTCTCAGCAAAGAGACCACACCAACCAAGAGCACTCCCATGGTTATCTGTATTTCTCAAAGCTGAGATCAAGACTGACGGGAACCCTGAGGCCACTCTTCCCATTTTATTTTTCTCATTTTTGGAGGTGGAGGGGGCTAGGCATTGTGCTAATTTTTGAATATACAATAGTAAATAAAATACTCTTTTGCTTTAATGAGAGTTACAGGGGCGAGGTTGAGGAGAGCATGGATCACATACATAAACTGTGATGACAATGCAATGAAAAAGAAACATAAAGGCTAATGAGACATATTACAGAAAGACCTGCTGGAGTCTGGGGTTCATGAAGGGGTGTTCAAGGAAAAGTCTTCTGAGGAGGTGATGTTTGAGTTGAGATGTGGAAGGTGACTAGGAATTAACTAAAAGCAAAGGAAATAACACATACAAAGGCCCCGAGGTGGCCAGGAGCAAGGTGAATTCAAAAGGAGGCAGTGGTTGAAGAATGGTAAGAGATCAAATGACAAAGAGATGAAGTCAGTGAGGTAGCAGAGGTGAGATCACAGAGAACTTTATCGGTTATGTTCAGGAGTTTAAATCTCTCGTGATGCATAGTTTTTAAAGTATGTGTTGTGGGTAATGATGCAGTCTCATATGTGTCTTAAAGATCATTTTGGCTACAGACTGAAAAATAGAGAGTCAGGGGAAATGGCAAGGGAGAACTGACTGCACAGAGCTAATTGGGAGGCCCCATCTTCCCTGAATGAATGACACCAGGAAGGAGCCCCAACAGTGAAAGAAAAGTTGAATGAAGAAGACCCAGTTCACATCTTTACCAAAGTTTCTCAACAAACATCATGGGAAATTCCATCTACAACCTGGAACAGACCTTTATCCTAGCCTCCTCTCCCTGTTTCCCTCAAGACATTGGTCCTCAAGATAGTTTCTCCACTACTTTCTCAAATCCAGAACGTTTAACTCTCAACTCAGCCACTGTGTTCATGGTGATCTTGCTAACCTACTTGCTTTCAGTTTATATTTTTAGATTAACATTGCCCCTCTGACTTCTGTAATCTGCCTCTCCTTTCACTCACTACTTAGACCCAGAAAATGTACACTCTTAGCCAACAGGAGAAAAAGGGAAGGCAGCAAATATGCATGGTATGAGTCCATTTCGTGTTGCTGTAAAGGAATACCTGAGGCTGGGCAATTTACAAAGAAAGTTATTTGGCTTACAGTTCTGCAGACTGCATGAAAACTATAGTGCTGACATCTCCTTCTGGTGAGGGCCTCAGGAAGGTCACAATCAAGGTGGAAGGCGAAAGGGGGTGTGGATGTGGCACAGGTGAGAAAGGGAGCAAGTGAGAAGGGAGGAGGTGCCAGCCTCCTTTTAACAACCAGCTCTGATGTGAACAAATAGAGTGAGAACTCATTCAGTACCACGAGGAGGACATGAAGCCATTCATGAGGGCTCCACTGCCATGACCCAAGCACCTCCAACCAGGTCCGCTTTCAGCAGTGGGGACTGTATTTCAACATGAGATTTGGAGGAGACAAACATCCAAGCTATATCATGTATCTAATATTACAGTTTTTTCTTTTATTGGTAGCTCTTTGGTTTGGCCAACTACTCTGTCTCTGTTTTCTGGCTTACCAGATGGTGTATCTCCATTCCCATCAATACTGTCCTGATTCCAGTTTGGAACCTGGATGTTATACAGTTAAATATGGCTTTTGCCACTTATTTTCTATGAGACAAAGATAAGTAACTCAGAAGCCTCAATGTCTTCATCTGTAAAATGGGGATAATAGTAATATTTTTCTCATTGGTTTGTCATGTAAGCTGATTGTTCAATGTTCATAAAATGCTTGGCCCAGGACAGGATACATAGTAATAGTTGTTGTTGTCATCATTATCAGTCTGTTTACCACCATCATCATCATCACCATCACCATTAGTATCATCTTCATCATCATCCTCATCACCATCACCGTCATTATCTTCGTCATCATCATCACCATCATCATTACCATCTTCATCTTTATCTTCATCTGCATTATCATCACCATCATCATAATCATCACAAAACCATCTTCATCATCATCATCACCATCATCGTATCATCATAATCACTATCACCATCATCGTCATTTTCATTACCATCACTATCTTTATCATCACCACCACCATCATCTTAGCATCATCATCATCATCCTCATCCTCATCCATGGTTTTGGATGAAGAGACACTTTTTAGCCCCAGCCCATGGGATCCTGCTGGCTAGGCTAACTCTCTCCGAGCCAGTGAAGATACATGTGGGTAGAAGGAAGCATGGGTCCCTCTTTCCATCTGTCTTTATAACCACCTTGATGTTGAGGTCTATACCCCCATGGGCTGGCTTCCTCAGGTTGGGTTTGTCTCCTCCCCTTCCATCCAGGGATATCTGGGGATAAGTCACAAAAAAGAAACTACAGAGTCCTCTTCTTGGTTAGATTCAGCAGTCCTGCCACACATCATGGTCTCCCTTGGCCCCAGCCTCGAGAACGAGGTGATGTCATTGTCCTCCTGCACCTGATGCCAGGGCCAAGGAAACCTCGAAAGGGAATGTGTTTGAGGTAATACTTGCCCAAGAACAACCTGAGGGGAATGATCCCAAAAGGGGCAGTTTGAACACCACATGAGGACACCACCTCACCTTTTTAATGAGGACATTTTACTCCTGCCACTATGCTTCCTCTTCCTGTTACAATACTCTTGATGTCCCTTATTAATCAACTTTTCAAAAAATTCTATTGAACATTTTAGACTTTATTTAGTTTCTTGATTATTGCCTAGCTTCTTCAGTAGGATGTAAACTTTACATAGGAAGGGATCTTTATTTCATCCAGTGATCTATCCCAACTGCCTAGACCAGTGCCTGGCATGGAGAAGGGGTCCATAAATTAATGTTAGAGAATAAATGAATGAGGAAGGACTAATCTTATTTTGAAATATCTCTCTTTAATTCTGCATTTCAATTTTTAGATGGGAGAAGCTAATGTTTAGATGAAAAAGCAACTGCAGGTAACTAGCTTAATTAAAATGCATACGCTTTTGGAAGGAGGATGACCCCTTTCCCCTTTCTTTCATTCCTATTCTTTTTTCCTCTCATTGGATCTGCATTCTTTACAGTTTGTCCATCTTCCCTTTCCCCTCAGTGTTCCCAGTCACTATACTCTGCAGGTCTGTCATCAGGGCCTGGAATTGGCTGAATGAAGGGACAACTCAATGTGATGATCTCCTCATATTTAAGGAAGGGTCATTTCTCTAAGCTGGCCAAAGATGCCTGTTCTTTCCTCTGGGACAGAATTTGTGCAAACAAGGCTGTTATAATGGTTAGAAACATAAATTCTGGCAACAGACAAACCTGATTTTTAATCCATTCATTATGCATTAGTAGAATGACTGTTGGGAATTCACTTCTTTAATGCCTTGACTTTTTAATCTGCAAAATAGGGATAATGGTAGTAGCTATCCTCTTGGGGAAGTTGTGAGAGTTAAACAAGGTAGTGTAGCTCTGTGTAGTCCTAGCTAGCTACTGTGGGTTGATTGAGGTGTTCAGAAGAAAGTATTATCACTGTCTTTCTTTTTTTTTTTTTCTAATCCCTTTCCAAAGACTAGGACAAAGTGTATTTATTTATTTATGTATTTATGTATTTATTTTTGAGATGGAGTCTCGCTCTGTCACCAGGCTGGAGTGCAGTGGTGCTATCTCGGCTCACTGCAACCTCCGCCTGTCAGGTTCAAGTGATTCTCCTGGCTCAGCCTCCAGAGTAGTTGAGATTACAGGCATGTGCCACTATGCCCGGCTAATTTTTATATTTTTAGTAGAGATGGAGTTTCACCATGTTGGCCAAGCTGGTCTCGAATTCCTGACCTCAGGTGATCTGCATGTCTTGCCCTCCCAAAGTGCTGGGATTTAAGGCGTGAGCCACCACGTCCAGCCTAATTTTTGTATTTTTAGTAGAGATGGGGTTTCACCATGTTGGCTAGGATGGTCTCAATCTTTTGACCCTGTGATCCGCCCACCTTGGCCTCCCAATTGGGATTACAGGCATGAGCCACCGTGCCTGGCCACGTGTTTATATTTCTAATAGCCAAATGCATTTTGGGAAGATTATTTTTTGTTTTTATTGTTGGACAATTTTAGGGGAATAACGATGTTGATGTCTTCCCACTCTAAGCACTTTATTTTGTTAGTTTAATTTGTGTTGCCTTTTTTCATGATTTTGTTTTCTGTTTTTGATATAAGGGAATCTTCTTAGCCAATTAAAGTGTTTCTGACCTAAGGCTTTGGTGGCAGCAAAATGGCATGCTTATCTGTATTGTTCAATAGGAATCCTCACCTTCTAGGGGAAATCTGATGCTTCCATTATTCATGCTCAGGAATGAGGGTGAGCAAACCTTTAAGGATCATAGGCTTAACCCTTTCTAGTTAAGGACAGACACAATATTCTACAAGATCCTGCCGGTTTGGGACCCTGGCTTTGCTCCTGTCTGGAACTTCATCTTTCACCCCATTATTTTTGCTCTCTTCTCTCTGCTTTTTATTGGCCTTTTAAAGGCTGTTTTTGGTGTTTTTGTAAAATCTTATTATACTTCTTCTACTCCAGGGCATTTGTATACTCTCTTTTCATTGCCTTGCCTTGAACGATCTACTCTTGTCTTTTCCCTTAAATTGTTAACTTCTATGCATTCTTGAGATGTCTTTCCAAAAACCACTTATGCCCAGCTTCCTTTTGGTATTGGGATGGGGGCATAAGATGATACTAAACAAATTAAGAAAAAGTCAAGGAGTGATTCAGATGGAGATCAAAATATATCTTTGTTAAATCAGAAAAACTGATGTTGGAAAATATGGCTCGTTTCTGTGGGTAAGATTTTTATACTGAATCCAGAATTAACTAAACTTACCACTTAGTCACAGGCATCACCAGACCCCATGGGATGCCCCATGGTGGGCCTGCCTTTGTAAAACTTCAGCGTGATGTGACATCAAAAGTATAGGCAACAAAAGAAAAAATAGATCAATTGCAGTAGATCAAAATTTAAAACTTTTGTGCATCAAAGCACACTATCAACACAGTTAAAAGGCAACCCATGGAATTGGAGAACATATTTGCAGATTATATTCCTGATAAGAGATAGATATCCACAATATATTAAGGACTCCTACAACTCAACAACAAGCAAACAAAAAACATGATTTAAAAATGGATGAAGGACTTGCATAGACATTTCTCCAAAGAAGGTATGCAATTGGCTGATAAGCGTATGAAAAGATGCTCAACATCAATAATCACTAAGGAAATACAAATCAAAACCATAATGAGTTACCGCTTGACACCCCTTGGAATAGAAAGGCTTTTTTGTTTTGTTTTGTTTTTTTGTAAAGGAAAATAACAGGTGTCCGTGAGCATGTAGAAACATTGGAACCCTGTGCATGGCCAGTGAGGAGGTAAAATGGTGCGATCCCAGTGGAAAACAGTATGGTGGTTTCTTAAAAAATTAAAAATGAAATTTTCATGTGGTCCAGCAATTCCATTTCTGGGTATATACCTAAAACAATTGAAAGCAGGGCCTTGAACAGATATTTTTGCATCCATGTGTATAGCAGTATTTTTCAGAATGGCCAAAGGAGGAAGTAATTCCAATGTCCATCGATAATGAATATCATTAAATGAAAGAAAATGTCATATATCCACATAATGAAATATTATTCAGTCTTAAAAAGAAAGGAAATTCTGGCACATTCTACAATATGGATGAGCCTGGAGGACATTACGCTAAGTGAAATAAGCCAGTCACAAAAATACAATTGCTGTTTGATTTCACTCATATGAGATATCTAAAGGTTAAACTTATGGAGACAGAGAGTAGAATGGTAGTTGCCAGGGGTTGGAGAGAGGGAGAATGGGGAGTTGTTAGTGGGAGCAGAGTTTCAGTGTGGGGAAGATGGTAAAAGTTCTGCAGATGGACGGTAGTAAAGATTGCACAGCAATGCGAATGTACTTAATGGCACTGAGCTGTACATTAAAAATAGTTAAATTGGTAAGTTGTGTGTTGTATATATTTACCACAATAAAAACAAAACGAAACAAAACCAAAAACCCAGCATACAGGAACAGAGCAAAGCAGGTTTTCTGTAGTGGTTAGCTCCTAAGAGGAAGGAGAAGGAAGGGGCCCAGCAGCAGTTCTCTCCCTAATTTACCGGTGGAGGAGGATGGAGGGAGGTTAGGACTGATTGATTAATGGCATTATCTGCACTTGGAAAGCAATATGGGGTAGAAAAGAAGAATCTCCAATGCTATTCCGAAACTAGCCTTTTGTCTCTTTCCTGATTTATGTAGAACCTTACATTTTTCCTACATGGCTGCTATCTCACATTATAATTGTACTTCCATTTGTGTCATCATCTGATGTATTTCCCTATTATAAGGTTGCATCATAGGAAATTGCCATTCTTATAAGTGAAAAATGATTGAATGTTTGCCATCTCCTATGGTTCAATACTCAATAGAGAGTAAACACCTGAAGTTTAAAGAATGGGTCTGGTCTAGATAACCCATTCCAGACCAAGGCTTTAGCATGGAGCCTGGCTTAATGTAGAAACGTAACAAATATTTTCCTTGTAAATGCATGATATAGGGTGGCTATGTCCCCACTCAAATCTCAACTTGAATTGTATCTCCCAGAATTCCCACATGTTGTGGGAGGGACCCAGGGGGAGTTAATCAAATCATGGGGGCCAGTGTTTCCTGTGCTATTCTCATGATAGTGAATAAGTCTCACGAGATCTGATGGGTTTATCTGGGGTTTCCAATTTTGCTTCCTCCTCATTTTTTCTCTTGCCACTGCCATGTAAGAAGTGCCTTTCGCCTCCCATCATGATTCTGAGGCCTCCCCAGTCATGTGGAACTGTAGGTCCCATTAAACCTCTTTCTCTTCCCAGTCTTGGGTATGTCTGTATCAGTAGTGTGAAAATGGGCTAATACAATGTAGGTAACTATTTGCTGAGTAAATGGACTGGATTCTCCCACCATATATTACCAAAAAAATACATAAAAAGTTTTAATTGTTTTAAAAAAGAAATGAAGTGAAATTTCCCATGTTGAGTACTAATACTATAACTGTTTTTTGAGACAGAGTCTCGCTCTGTCACCCAGGCTGGAGTGCAGTGGTGCGATCATGGCTTACTGCAGCCACAACTTCCACAGTTCAAGCAATGCTCCTGTTTCAGCCTTCCAAGTAGCTGGGTGCTTGCCACCATACCAAGCTAATTTTTTGTATTTTTTCTGTAGAGATGGGCTTTCACCATGTTGCTCAGGCCGATGTTAAACTCTTGAGCTCAAGTGATCTGGTTGTCTTGGCCTCTCAAAGTGCTGGGATTACAGGTGTGAGCCACCACGCCTGGTGCTGATATCATAATAGTTAATGATTAAATATTATTTATAATTTTGTATATCTTGATTTTGTTGCCTTGAAAAAAATATAAAGTAATGGAAGTAAAATAAAATACATAACATCCCTTTCTAGAATACATATAACTAAAAACAAAATAAAATAAATAACATCGCTATCTAGAATATACATCTTAGACATAGCACCATGTTCTAATTAATGGATAAGAATCCATTTGTAATTTACTAGCTCCATTTTAGGAACAGACATTTATTTTCTTAAATGAAATTGGGCATAAACTTCTTGTCCCCCAATATTCAAGTGGATATTAAGTCTTAGACTAGAATTTGACCCTAGTTTTGGCGAATCCATACCCTCTCCCATCGCGGCTGTTTTAACTTGGATTCAGTGTCACTTTTTCTCACGTTGTACTTCAGCTGGGATGATTTGGTAAAAGCAATATTTAGAGCACTGAGGCGTCAGAGATAGAGCCCAACCTATTGACCTGACACTTACTCGCATTTCATAGGGATGAAGAGTTAAAATTTTCCCTTTTTCTCTCTGTATTACCCTACTACCCTGCCCTGTCATTTGGATTCAAAGTATATTTCTGGACATGGGATTCTGTTTTCACTAACATTTTTCTCATAGTCGATTTCTGGATATGGAATCCTGTTTCCACTAACATTTTTCTCATAGTCTATGTGAAGAGGCAAAATTACATAGTGGTTAAAAGTGCAGACTTTGGAATTACACAGCTTGAGCATGAATTTCAGCTGTCACTTTTGAGTCATGTGACCTTTGGCAAGTTACTTAATTTCTCTATGGTTCGGTTTCCTGATATCCAACATGAGGGTTAAATAGGTTAAAATGTATGAAGATCTTACAGCAGACCCTGTGATATAGGAAGAGCTCTAGCAGTATTAGTTGTTATTAATATCATAATTATTAATAGTATTATTATTACTAATTATATAGTGACGATCATGTGAATCTTTTAGTTTGAAGGAAATCTTGCTAAAAGAACTTCTAGGAGATCAGAGGCAAAAAAAGAAAAAAAAGGAAAAAAAAACAGTCAACTAAGTTTCCAGGTTTTTGAGGGGAATCACTTAGAAGGGAAGCAGGGAGCAATTTGAATCTAAATGGCAGGATAAGGCAGATAAGGTAGTAGGAAAAAAAAAAAAATATATATATATATATAAAATATGGAGAGAGAAGAGAGAGAAGAAACTTCAGTTTTCTGCATTTCCTTTTTTTTTTTTTTTTTTTTTTTTTTTTTGAGATGGAGTCTCACTCTGTCACCCAGGTCGGAGCAGAGTGACGTGATCTTGGCTCACTGCAACTTCCACCTCCCAGGTTCAAGCAATTCTCCCACCTCAGCCTACTGAGTAGCTGGGACTACAGGCAAGCGCCACCACGCCCAGCTAATTTTTGTATTTTTAGTGGAGATGGGGGTTCACTATATTGGCCAGGATGGGTCTCGAACTCTTGACCTCGTGATCCCCCCACCTTGGCTTTCCAAAGTGCTAGGATTATAGGCATGAGCCACCGCACCAGGCCAGTTCTCTGCCATTCTATACAGTAAGAGAACAGATCAATAAGATACACTATTTCTCTAACAGCACAAAGCTATTATTATTTAAGAGCTATTGCTCTTAAAACACGAACCTAATCTTAACTAGAATGGGAAAAAGCGACAGAGAATCCAAATTAAAAGAGGCAAAATGAGAAACAAATTCTGGGGTTATGGATTGGTGCAGACCTACTGAGAAGGAGAAAGCCTAGCACTTGATATGTAGTGGGCATGCAATAAAAGATTGTAAAATGAATTTGTTGAATGAAAGAAAATTAGGATTTGGGAGATCAGAGGTCATGGGCAAAAGTTGACATCTCCCATCTCTCATGGAAACATTTCCACCTAGAAAATGAGATGGTACAAAGCTGCTAGGTCCAGCGTGAGAAGTTCAAGATGTCAGAGGTAATGTGGACTCAGTAGGTGATACACAGACATCCCTGGTAGTAGAGAAGGGAAGTTACTCTCTGCACAGGAGTATCCCAGTATCCCAAATCACCTTGAAGAGGTTGAATGATGCTCTGAGCTGGGTGAGACACGGCTGGAACCTTCCTAATAATGATAGTGGCAGATGGTAAGGAAAACAAAATTAGTTCTTCCTGGCCAGGCATAGTGGCTCACGCCTGTAATCCCAGCACTTTGGGAGGTCGAGGTGGGCAGATCACTTGCAGCCGGGAGTTTGAGACCTGCCTGGCCAACATGGCAAAACCCCCTCTCTACTAAAAATACAAAAATTAGCCCGAATGTAGTGACCTGCACCTGCACCTGTAGTCCCGCTACTTGGGAGGCTGAGACAGGAGAATCACTTGAACCTTGGAAGTGGAGGTTGCAGTGAACTGGGATCGCGCCACAGCACTCCAGCCTGGGTGGCAGAGCAAGACTTTGTCTCAAAAAAAAAAAAAAAAAAAAAAAAAAAAAAGATTCTTCCTGTGTGCTGGGCTCTGTTCTAAGCTCTTTAAATGTAGGACAACCCTTTGACCCAGGCAGCATTATTAGTCCTATGTTTCAGATGACATATTTTATGGCAGGCAGGATTCCAAGACAACCGCACTGACCTCTGCTTTCTAGTGTTATGTCTTGGTGATCCCCTCTCATTCCATGTGGTAGGACCTGTGACTTCCTCTTGCCAACAGAATACAGCAAAGGTGATGGAGAGGGTGTCACTGCCTTGATTGAATTATATTGTATGGCAAAGGTGATGGGATGTCATGGCCCTCACTATCTTACTACATATAGGACACTGAGAACACTCATGTTCATTATCCTGTTGGCCTCGAAGAAGCAAGCCACTGTGAGTTCTACAGCCACGAGCAAATGATTTCTGCCAGCAATCCGAATGAACCTGGAGGCTGATTTTTCTCCATTCAAACCTCTACATGAGAACACAGCCCAACTGATGCCTCGTTGACAGCCTCATAGGGCTCTGAGCAGAGGAGCCAGCTAAGCTGTGTCCAGACTCCTGATCCATGAAAACTTGAGATAATAAATATATGTCATTTTAAGCTGCTAAGTGTATGATAACGTGTAACATGGCAATGAAAACAAAGGCATCTTTTGTCAAAGAATGATAGCAGTGTACTAGGTTCTGTGATTCACATAACTCAGTGCTCTCCCAAGAGGATCAGACTGGGCAGGATCAGAGTAGGGCAGGAGAGGTGAAAGTATGATTTGAGGTCCTCCTCCTGACATGGAACTGCCTATGTCCAAAAAGTCTCTTTAGTTTCTAATTTCCCCATGATGCCTTTGACAGGTTCAGAGCTCCTCACCCTATTTGGTTGTCCTGAAAGTAAGGTACTTGCTTACTTATCTGTTACTTCCTCTGAAATGTAAGCCCAGGGAGGGCAGGGACTAAATCTAGCACCTCCAGTAACTAGCCCAGTACATGGGTTCAATAAATATTTGTTAAATGAATATATGAATGTATGAAGAGCTGACTGCATACCATCAAAGTAAAAGATTAAGTGACTAAAAGCAAGCACACTGAGAAGTTAAATGACTTGCTCATGATATCACAACTACAAAATGGTAGGAAAAGGCAGGATCTAAATCTTGGAAGGGTCAATGCTTTAGATCGGGGTCTGCAAACTATACCCTGCAGGCAAAATCTATCCCATCACCCATTTTTGTATGGACCATGTGATAATGATAGTTTTCACATTTTCAAATACTTGAAAAAACAACAACCTAAAGTAATATTTTAAGACCTGTGAAAATTACATGAAATTCAAATTTTGGTGCCTGTAAATAGAGTTTTATTGACACACAGACGCAGCCACACTTACTTGTTTACCTGCTGTCTATGGTTGCTTTCATGCCACGGTGGTAGAGTTGAGTCCTTTCTACAAAGACCGTGTGACTCACAAAGCCTAAAACATTTACTTAGGTGGCCTTTTACCGAAAAAGTTGTCTGTGGAGTGAGACCATCTGGATTCAAATCCTATCTCCCGCACTTCTCTGCTCTATAATCTTGGCAGGTCACTTAAGTGTTTTGTTTTCTCATCTGTAAAATGAAGATTAAAAAGTTCACCTAACTCATACATGGTAGTAAGGATCACTCACCACACACGTAAAAGTCCCAACAAATGTTGGTCACCACAATCGTCACATCAGTGTGACATATCACATCCAAGTCACGTTGTGAAAATGTACTTTGTAGGAGAAATGTTATCGATGAATATCTGATGTTTATTAACGCTTTTTGATTATTACAGTTAAGATGCTGGTAACCAGAATAGGCTGGGTGCCGTGGCTCACCCCATAATCCCAACACTTTGGGAGGCTGAGACAGACGGATCACTTGAGGTCAGGAGTTCAAGACCAGCCTGGCCAACATAATGAAACCCTCTCTCTACTAAAAATACAAAAATTAGCTAGGCATAGTGGTGCGCGCCTGTAGTCCCAGCTACTCAGGAGGCTGAGGCAGGAGAATCACTTGAACTTGGGAGGCGGAGGTTGCAGTGAGCTGAGATCATACCAGTGCACTCCAGCCTGGAAAATAGAGTGAGACTCCATCTCAAAGAAAAAAAAAGAAAGAAGAGAGAGAGAGACAGAGAGAGAGAGGGATGGAGGGAGGGAGGGAGGGAGGGAGGAAGGAAGGAAGGAAGGAAGGAAGGAAGGAAGGAAGGAAAGAAGAGGAAGGGGGAAGGGAAGAGAAGGAAGGAAGGAAAAGAAAAGAAAAAAGGAAAGAAAATAAAAAGAGAAAGAAAGAAAGAGAGAGAGAGAGAGAGAGAGATAGATTCTGGTGACTACAATATATACACTTTGTGTTCACTGAACCACTATTCTCTGCCAGTTCCTGCCAAACAGAATAGTACCTTTCCCAGGCTTCTTTGTGTATACATGTGTATTCATGCTTGCACGTAGCACATATTGCATTTGGTGGTCAGTTCACCCCGTGGCAAAATGCCACACTCTGAAATTCTCATTACTGAATAACTTTGGAAATTTGGACTCACATATGGGACGAATTTCCAGTCCCTAATACATGTCCTGGGAGCCAAACTTCATATGACTCTCCTTTGAGGCAGAGTCAGAGAAAGGATAGATAGTTCTGCCTATAAATAGAGTAAAGTTATTTTTCTTCCACCAACCTCATGATACCTGAAATGCTTCTATTGTATATTCATTACTTGAGTTCTTAAGTTATTTTCAT